>NW_019154140.1:2085829-2685829 GCF_002288905.1 Enhydra lutris kenyoni
TTTTTTTTTTCTTCATTAGTGCTCACAATTTCCTGCTTCTTTCCATGCTTGGTAATTTTTAATTGGATGGAAGATATTGTGAAATTTACATTGTTGGATGCTGGATATTCTCGTATTCCTATTTGGGTCTTTCAATCATTTTTTCTGTATTGTGACCTAACTTTTTTTTTTTTAAAGATTTTATTTATTTATTTGACAGCAGAGATCACAAGTAGGCAGAGAGGCAGGCAGAGAGAGAGGAAGGGAAGCAGGTTCCCTGCTGAGCAGAGAGCCCGATGCGGGACTCAATCCCAGGACCCTGGAATCATGACCTGAGCCAATAGCAGAAGCTTTAACCCACTGAGCCACCCAGGTACCCCAGTGACCTAACTTTTTGAACATAATAACTTTTAAAATGTTTTCATGTGCTCATTCTAGCATGTGCATCAGTTCTCAGTTTTCTGATTGATTGATTCCCCCCCCCCGCATTTATAGTTCATATATTACTGCTTGTTTGCATGCCTTGTAATCTCTGATTGGATGGCAAACATTATAAATTTTGCTTTTTCTGATACTAGGTACTTTTGTATTCTTATAAACAGCCTTCAGCTTTGTTCTAGGGTGTAATTTGGTTACTAGTAATCAGTTAGTCCTTGGGGTCTTGTTTTAAGATTTGTTAGCTGGGACCAGAATAGTGTTTGAGCTAGGGCTCATCATTCCCCACTGCTGATGCAAAGTCCTTTATGAGAACTCAGTGCCTGGCAAAAAGAAGGTTTTTCCAGTCTGGCTAGTAGGAATGGGTGCTAATTATTGCTCTGTGTAAGTGCTGTGTAATCCTGATCCCTTAGTTGTTTTTGCCTTGCCCTCAAGTAATTTTTTCACATATTTATGCTCATTGGTGGACTACTGACTGAGGGTTACCTCTGGGACCCTCTAGATTTCCTTCCTATACAACTCTCTCCTCCATGGACAATCTACTTTGTCTTGTTCACTCAAGTAGTCCACTGACCTCTGCCTATTTTCCCCCATTTTTTCTTTTTAAAGATTTTATTTATTTATTTGACAGACAGAGATCACAAGTAGGCAGAGAGGCAGGCAGAGAGAGAGGGGGAAGCAGGCTCCCTGCTGAGCAGAGAGCCGGATGTGGGGCTCGATCCCAGGACCCTGAGATCATGACTTGGGCTGAAGGCAGAGGCTTTAACCCACTGAGCCACCCAGGTGCCCCATATTTTCCCCTATTTTTCTTTACCACTTTCTGGAAACTCTCTCAAAGAAGTTAGTAAATTGGGGCAATCATAGTTCTTGCCTTGTTTGTTTTCCAGCTCTGCTCTGATGTGCAGTGTCTTGACAACCATTGTTTCATAAATCTTTTCTTTTTCCTTCTGATTGTTTTAAGTAGTAGGGTAAGTCCAATCCTTCTTCCTCTTGGTGAGAAGTGGAAGAAATTTGTGTTAAAGTGTTACTTTTAGAAAGAATGTTAAGAAAGATCTCCTTGAATAATGAAATAACAAGAGAGGTATGCAATCTGGCAACTGATACAAAATCATTCCAGAGTAGGTTTACTGCTGGCTGTTTACTTTTGTGAAGACACAGAGTTCGTACAATTTTCCAGGTTTCAAAAAAATGATCTGTAATTATTATAGTTCTGACAGTAGAAGTTAGAGTAATATAGGGGATTATTATTTGAGCATATAAGTGTAAAAACTGATATCACAACTTACTTTAAGGATCAAAATATCTAGATTGAAAAAAGAAGTCTGGTTATGCTCCAGGCATCTCATTCTAAACATCAATCTCTCTTAGAAATATTTCTTTTATAATTCCCTTTAACACATTGCCTTTGATTTATAATATCTGCTGATAACACTAGATATCCAACACATTTATTAGTTTGACATTGCTTTAGGATATTTTAGGAGCTTTTTAATATATATGAAGTAGAGAAAGATAATTTGAGTCACACCCTATTGCTTGTTATGTGTGTACACAGTGAATCCAGTTTTGATCTTTAATAATGGGTTATTTTCATTTAGTCACAAAATTTACACTTTTTAATGGGTTCTGTGCAAACTGTATGGATAAGCTTGGGAGGTGAGACATCACGTAAAGTGGTAAATTATTCTTCAACAATTGTAAGGAATTATAGTTTAAAATCACCTTGGTTTTAAATACTTCTGAGTTAAAACAGAAAGTGAAACAGACCCATACCTAGAACAAACGGTTGCTGGAGGAGAGGAGGTTGGGGAGGAGGGCAAATTGGGTGAAGGGGAGTGGGAGACACAGGCTTTCAGTTGTGGAATGACTAAGTCATGGGGAAGAAAGGCACAGCACAGGGAATAAAGTCAATGGTAGTATAATAGCTTTACATGGTGACAGATGGTAGCTACACTTGTGGTGAGCACAGCGTAACATATAAACTTGTCAAATCACTGTGTCGTATGCCTGAAACTAACGTAACAGTGTGGGTCAACTATACTTCCATAATAACTAACTAACTAACCAACTGCTTCGGGGTTAATACAGGTAAAAAGTGCTTAGAACAGCACATTAGTCTGTTTAGCCTAGAAAGCAATGAGTTCAGTACAGGTTAAAAATTAAATGATTTTCTTACTCTCTGAATTTTTTTTGAGATGTGTGTGTCTGTGGGGTCCCTGAGGTAGTTTCACTGATTCTGTAAGTAACTGAATCTTTGCGCTGATGGTGCTGCATTCGTTTCCCGGTGCTCAGTGTCTGACTTCAGAGAGGAGCAGAGGCAGCCACATGCCAGGGCGCCCGTGTTTTAATCTCCCTCGCTCTCTGTTGATCGTTTTTCATTTGAATTCTGCCATGGTGGAGCTTCCACTCAGAAGGTCACTGGGCAAGGAAGAATGAGAAGGGGGGGGGCGGGGGGGGGGGGCGGTAGGGAGGGTGCATGAAACCCCTGGAGTCAGGGCAGGGCTGGAGAACACACCTGGAAGCAGGAGGAAAACTTCTACAGAAGAGGCAGGGGAGCAGCCTAGAATCAAGACACATGCCCTTTTGTGTGAACTTTGCCAGAGACTTCTCTGGGGGAAATGCTTTCCCTGGAAATACAGTTAGGAGTCAGAGAACCAATAGGAATTTAAGACTGGAGTACACCTTGAAGTCTGTCAGATAAAAGCTATTTAAACAGGCGAGAGTAGACTTGGCTAAGAATTCTAGTGAGAAAATTAGTACAAAAAGCTAGCAATTCAAGAATAGCCCCACTGGCTGAGGTCGTACTAGATGAAAGTTGCTTCGCTGTAGTTATAAATGATAATTAAAGCATAGTATTTCTTTAAGTAAATCTCTTTTTTTTTTTTTATTGTGGAACAGATCATGCATGGTCAGTAAGGCAGTCATTACTGACATGAATAATTTTCTGTTTCATTTTAGATATCGGTATTTTCCAAAAATAGGAATCCACACCGTAGCATTGTCAAAAAGTAATCCTTGAAAACTTATAACCTTCATTTGATTTTTGGACAGCTGTAGGGCTATAAATTCTTCTTTATACTGAACTTAATTATCTCTCTGTTGTAGTCATCCACTGTAGTTCAGTTCTATGGAGTGAAACAGAATAAACCTTATCCATTGTAGGTATTTGAAGACAGTTTTGCAATCCCATTTCTCCTTCAAGTTTTCATCACATGACATAGCCCCTTTCCCCTCACAACCCTGATTATCTTTCTAGATACAGAACCAATTGCCAAGGTCTATCTTGTGAATAGAGATAAAAAAGAAATATAAAATGTACTTGCTACCACTAAAGTACTTATGAAATATTGATTTTTTCCCCCAATGCTTGTCATGTATCTTTATGCCCAACAGGTATGACAGGTTAACAGCTATGAAAGAGAAATTTTAACAAAATCAATTGAAGGGGCCTGGTGAGTTGGAAGTGACAGTGAGTTTGGTTGGGGCATGTGTTGTCCAGACATTCACATCGCATTAGAAAAGGAAGGATGCTGATTAACTAGTTTACTCAAAAATTATTTTATTCAGCCATTCAGTCTTGCAACGTTTCTCAAAATGTGTTCTGGGGACCAATCTGCTTAGAAAAGTTTTTTTTGTGGTTACATAAACTCTGTATACTATGTTGCTTCTTTGAGATTTTGTTGGATACATTTCACGTAAGGCATTCTGATCAGTCCTATAGCAAAAGAAACTCCTTTAACACAGTTTCGATCAGCTTTTCCAAACTAAATTTTGCTATGGGAAACTTTATATGTAACATTCATTGACTTCTTCTGGAACATATTTTGGAAAACACTGTCTTAAAATATTGAACCACAGAATTCACTGGACTTTTTATTCCAAACATTTCAGTATAAGTAGAACCATATTCATGAAAAGTGGTTCTCCTAGGTAGACTGAGTGGCATCTGAACTTGTTTCTCCTGAAGATTTATCACAAAACCCTGAGGGGAGCTGCGTGAGGCATAAGGAAGAGAAGAAACAAAGTATACGGGCATGTGATTTTGAGAGAAATTCACAAAAAAGCTAGAAGGTGGAAATATTATAAACTGGAAGGAAACTTGAGAAATTTTTGTCTCTGTTCCATGGCTTCTTAAACTAGGACACTATTCATTAAACCATCATCCATCATGAATGCATTCAGATTAAGTCAGAGTATTTACAGATCACTAACTACAAGGTGATATAAATAGAGACAAAACCATTGTGCCAAAGAGCTTATAATTTAACCACAGAGAAAAGCTATATATCCACAAAATAATCAGATAATGATACAAGGCAGTATGTAATTAGCTGTTGAGTTGAGTGGCTCAGATTATAAATACTCGGGAGTGGAGAGAAGGAAGTTATCCCTGTGAATGGAGTTCGAAAAGGTTTTCTATTTTTAAGGACTCCTCAAAAGGAGAGTTTAAGTTTATCTTAGTAACCATTGTTGTAAGAGAATAACTGTCTCAATGTTCATTATGTTTAACAGAATTATTTACTGCTGTATTCATACAAATTTCTCTTGGGCGGCCTTCAGTAGGAATGGAGAAAGGACATTTCCTAATATATTAATAAGATTACTGCGAGGAGAATACTTTTATGAAAAGACCATTGCTATTCTTCTTTGTTACCAGAGGGGTTTACAAAATGTTCAGATCAACAACACATAAGTGTGCAATTCAGTGATCACTTTGGCGTGAGATGACTTCAGAGAACAGTTGGGAAAAAACCAGAAGAGTTATGATAAGAAATAAATAAAAGATAAGCTAAAATCTGACAAGGGCGATGTGATGCAAGCATCAGAAGGAAAAGAGTTAATAGGGAATGTGTATTGAAATAATAGGAGACAGAAAAAAAGGCATATAGGAAGCAGGTCCATGGCATAAGTGGATGGCTGAGATTAACATGTGGAGACCAGACAGCAAGGATGGGTCCAAAGAGAGGAATAGCCACCTGGGGATAAATACAGCAGCAGATAAGAAATGGAAATACTGGATGGGAGGGGTGGGGGGCAGTTTACTTCCTATTTTGGAAAGACAGTGGGGAAGGAGCACTAGCCACTTCAAGCAGTTTAAAAATTAGATACTTCCCTCTTTCTCAAAAGGGTTATGTAATTTGTAAATGCTAAAGCAGACCTTTAAAAACACTGGCATCACTCTCCATGTTATTTTTAAGCACTCTTTTTCTTTCATTAAGCACAATTAAGCTATCAAGTCCTCTGTTTTCACGGTGCAGAACACAGTTCCCACAGCCAGGAGCACAGTGTATCAGAAACATCATGAACAATTCTGAACTTGCACAAAATATAATTGGCCAATTTGGAGACATTGTTTTGCACAGTATGATGTGTCTCATACATTTTTCATATAGAGGCAAGGCATTTTATGAGACACAATAAGCATATGGAAATACATGCATTCTCAGGAGGCTGAGAGGAACAGAATGGGGGATGGGAGAGCGAGAACTGAGCTGAGCTGCGTGATGAGATTGGTGAGCTCTGAAACTTGACAAGCTTGGAAAAAACTATTCTAGGCAGGCTTTCCAAGGCACGTGTAATGCTAATTATATCTGGTGCACTCCATATTTTTCCTTGCTATAATTTCTTTACTGGTTTTAATTAAGTGCTTTTAATGTCTATTAGGAAGATGGAGGAACAAGGAGGGTGAGAATTTGCTTACCAGACAAGTTTTGTGTTGTCCTCGCTCATTTCATGCCCTACCCAACCTGTGTCTTTGCTAATTTTTCATGTGATTACCTACATTTCTGCTAATTGATGGCTTTTTATTCTCTTCTTTCACTAATTTTACAAATTAAGGTTCTACTTAAATGTTGTCAAGTTCAATCAGTATCCTCTTTTTAGGAGTATTAGAGTAAATGGGTAATAATCTTTTGTTGATTGACATGTGGTAGTATTAAAAATTATGGATGCAGCTTGAAAGTGTCTTTGTAGAGAATATTGAGGAACCACTGAAATGTGGTGGAAAAAGCCTCCAGTGGAGAGTGAGCTCATATTTGCGCAGACAGACTTGGGTCTGGGACGGAGAAGGAGCACACGGCTCCTTTCACTCCTGCTCCTGCTGAGTCAGCACATACTGACCGCAGTGTTTGGTACAAGGCACATTTGTAATAACTTGTTTGAAAATTTAAAGCTGAACATTCTCATTCTAGCATTTAACTTGCACAGGCCAGTTGTATTTCAAAACAAGAATAAGTCCTTTTTATTCATTCACCTAATCACTCCGTATATATTGGGTACCTTTCTAGTATGTAAGGCACAAGAATTGAATGTAGAAATAGATGGAATGAGACCACCTCAAGAAGCTGACATTCTGATGGCAAGAGAGAATAAATTTAGAAATAAGACCCATCTGTAGACATCCATTTTTAATTTTTCCATTAAGCCTGTATTAGCTGCCTACTTGGTCAGGATCTGTAATAGGAGATAAAAATATGAAGGTGAAGAGAACACAGTATTTGTTCCCAAATGATTTGGTAACTGGGACAGGGGCACAGACTTGGAAATAAGCAATTATAGCAATGGAACAACTGTTATTATATAATTATGTGCAAGTTGTTCTCAGCACCCTGAGAAAGAAGTACTGAATTCTGCAAGGAGTCAGGCGGGATGTTCTGGAAGGAAATGGAGACCGTCTTAGTGTGGTTTGAGCCCTCTTTGGTCCAGTTACATCTCACTTTCTTGTTCTAGATTATGTCAACAAACAAATAATCCCCTTTCCTTTTATTGCTTAAGCAAGTTTGAGTTTGATTTCTGTCCCTTACAGTTTAAATAATTCTGTAAACCTCAGAGCCAGGTGGAGCCTCACATATATTGTGGCAAAAGTGTTAAGAGAGTTACTAAGGAGCTATCAGAGTTAGATACTTGTTTTGTCTTTTAATTAGTAAGGTTACTTCACGTACATTTAAATTATCTTCTTGCACATTTTACAATTATCTTCCATATTTTTACTTTGGAATTTATTTCTACTATCTTATTTTGTGTTTTCTATTTACCATGTCTTTTTAAAAATTCTTTCTGCTTTTTCCTGGATTAATAACATTTCCATTATTTCTTGTCTTCTTTTTATTTACTTGAAAGTTAAACAATCTATTTCTGTTCCTTTTGTAGTAACATCAAGGGCTAAATAAAAAATTAATCAGTGTATCTATCCTCCTTCTGCCCAATACAGGTTCTTTAATGCCATAATGTTAATCACCTTTCTCTTCTATATCCAAAATCTTTATTTGGCATTGTCCTCTCCTGCCATTGTTACTATTGTTTATATGCAACCTATACTTGTGTGGGTTTACTAAAAAATTATAATTTTATTGCTTGCTAATTTATCTTTAACCCATTATTTTCTTTTGGCTTTCTTTCTTCTTTTTGAAGTTACCAGCTATTTCAGCTGTCTGGAACAGTAAAATCTTTCAGTCTTTTGGAGAATCTTTATCAGGATCTCAGATTTGAAAGATAGTCTGGTTTATGCAGGATTTGATCATGACAGTTTGCCCCACCTGGACTCATTTTCCACTCCTATATATCCTTCTCATTGACCAAGAGACTGAGCTATATGGACTGAATAGATGTCTCTTTGGCTTCAAATTAGAGAAAATCATGGGAGACTGGCAGGAGAAAGATTGGAACGAGGTGAAGAAGATGGGGTATTTATTTCCTCTGCTCCTCTCTGATGGTTTACTATAAGCTGACTGCTTCCCTTGACCAAAGGCCAAAGCTACCATTAAGTGGCCTTCCCCACCAACTTTCTGCTAGTTCCAGTCATTGCTTATTTCTTCCGGTTTAGGGGTTGTATCATTTCTAGAAGTTAGTAAGTCTGTGGTACTACAGCATCCCTGGATGCTTTTTTCTAAACCCTACTCTTATTCATACTTTGTATCTAGTTTCTTCATTGAGTTCTCCTCAATTACTGAGTTGAGTGTAACATCTTTTTCCCCTGGTTATAACAAGTTATTTTTCCTCTACATTAACAAAAACCTTTTTCCATTTTCTTCCAGCTTTTATTATGATTGGTGGGAGGTATGTTACCAGACTAACTCTTGTTCCTTTTTAAGTTATCTGTCTCTTTTCTCTGGTTGCTACTAAGATTTTTATTGCATCGTTGGTGTTTTGTAGTCTCATCATGAATGAAGGAGATTGTTTTTACTTAGCCCATTGGTATGCTTCTTAAATTTGAGAATTGATGTCTTTTGTCAGTTCTAAAAGTTTCTTAGTGATTATCTCTTCAAATATTCCCTCTCTTTGTCCTTATTCTCTCCTCTTTTAATTCCTATTAGATATGTGCTGAACCTTCTATTCTGTTCTCCAGCTAGATAAGACTTCAGCCTTTCTTTTCCACTTGCCATCTCTTCATTTCTCTGTGCTCCTTTATGCATAATTTTCTCAGGGCCAAGTTCTGGTTCAGTAATTATTTCTTCAACTATGTTTAATATACTCTTCCCCAGTTCATTGAGTTCTTACTTTCAATTAATACTTTCATCTTATGAAGCTATACTTGTTCTTTTTCAAGTTGCCATTATTTATATATTTCCCTTCTTTATTCTTTTCCCTTTTGCTTTCTCTTTTAATAGTTTTAAGGAAGTAGTTATATCGTCACTTCCAGCTTACTTTATCCTATATTCTTGATAGTGTTAATCTCTCTGTTACATTTTCTGGTTTGTTCAGCAAACCATCTCCTCTTGTTTTTTAACTCATCTTTATTGCCTGTTTATTCATGAGGGTGTCATGTGCATGCTCTGAATGGTGGAAGGTTGATCTAGAGTAGTTCTGCCTTTGCTTCTCTGAGGTGCTCCAAGGGTTGTATTGATCCAGAAGCAATCTTCATATTAAAATATTGTCATTTTGCAGATTCTCTCAGGATTTTGGTAACACAAAACTATATTCACGGTGTGGGTTAAAGGCCTGAAACTTCAGTTTCCCATGGGAGACTTTATCTCCATAGAACCTTGAGCAGATATAATCTTTCTTGACAATTTCCCAAAGCTGATGACAGTCTTTCTTTTCCCGAGTCCCAGTTAAAAGATTTCATTGCCAGACCCTCACCTTGCATGGCCTCAAGGCTATATTTCCTATCACTGCTTGGATATTTGCTGTATGGCCAAATAGAACCGATATACCCCCAGGGTGTATTATCATTTCAGGTCATGAGGTTAATGTGCTGGCTTTGGATCCTAATTTGTTTCTGGTAGATTCTCCTTTTTATCTTTTGAGTTCAGCTCTGTATTAAAATATTTTGTTGTATTTTATTTTTTATTTCTATGTTCGCAAAGCAAAGGATGTTCTCGCTTCTGTCCTCTGTTTGAAGTTCCTCCCATGGAAGAGTGGAAAGATGACAATGCCAGAGAGGCAGACATAGGCATTTAAGAGAAAGGAAAATTAGTCAGCAACCATGCACCACAAATCACCACTGGAACAATGAAAACTCATGAGATCAGAAGGTTGTCTCAGACAAAAGATGCTGCAAGGCCAAGGGTAGACCTTAGGGAACAAAAGGGAACTAGATCCTGTGTCTCCCTTCTCCCCAGTTCACAAGGCTGTTTTATCATAAATTCCTTGCTTATTGTAAGATGGAAGGATGCTCAGCTTTCTTCATGTACCTTGAAACCAGTTGTGGTGTAAGTGAGATGACTTAGTGCATCCAGTCCCTGTGGAGGTCCAGCCAAATTCGATGGGCGAAGGTGCTTTGGGAGAGCATGCCAGCTCAGCTCCCATAAAACAGCATTTTTCACTAGTTTTATCTCCATCAGAGGCATGTGGGATGCTATATTAGTGTTCCATCATGAAGCATGAAGAACTTAAACTGCCACAAAACAAGACTGCCTAACATTAGAAATGCTAATTTTGCAGTTGGGTCATTTTAATCTTACTCACTGTTGTTAGACTCCAGCTATTGGTGGAGATGCTTCTGAGCACGTAGGTTAAAATACACACACACACACACACACACACACACACACAAACTATCCCCAGGTCATCCCCCACCCCCATGCCTGCTATGCTGGAGAATCTGTGGAAACCTCCAATGTAACAGCCGTGCCCTTCCCTTTTCCATTTGGACCCCAGGCAACAGTAAGACCTAGTTCATCAACTATTCATTTGTGGGGACTTTGCCATTCCTCTACTCAGCAAAAGACAATTTCCTCTGTGTTGCAACTCTATATTTGGCGAGAGGATAGGAGGGTTGGCGCGACCAGAGCTGGCTACTAAAAGCAGGCACAGTGAAACCCCACAATGGTTTGCCTCTTGTTCAGTTTGGCACAGCATGTTAGCGGCTGGAACAGAGAAACGTTTGTAATAAATTGCAGTTGGGAGAAGCGTGATGGTGCTTCTGTAGAAGTCCTGTGTTTCTTTTCCCTCTTTTGGTGGAATAGTCATGAGCCTCACTTTTGTTCTTCATATTTTAAATTCAGCCTGTACTGAACTTGCCACAGAAATAGATCTGCACTGACACTCCCACACTCAAGCTGCTGGTGCTGCAGACACAGGTTTTGACATTGCTTGAGCCAACCCAGAAACTAGAAAGTTGAAGCAGAATTAAAGAGGTTCGCTTCATGAATAGACACAGTTCCTGGTCGGAAAACCTGGATCATATTTTATTTCCGTCTCTGACACTCTTATAAACCTCGAACATCAACACTATGCTTGTCACAGAATGATTGCCCACATTTACAAGGTCTTGCTAAAACAGGAATTGCTTTATGACACAGGCATACTTTTTTTTTTGCCTAAACGGTAGGGTACAGTGGGAATTGTCCTCACTTAGACAACCTCTGCTGTGGGCACCTGATCCCTGGAAGTCAGACTGATGGAACCATTGGGTTAGGGCCAACCATCTGAGTGGGAGGTCAGCATCAGGGAGGCCTTGAGGGAGGCAGCAGGAGTTGCTGGCAGGTGAGTAGGACCAAACATCAAAGGTGGAGGTCTGAAAAGGTAGCCCAAGTTGTCAGGGAAACTTGTCAGGGGTGGGGGGGGTCACTAATTGTAGGGCTGAAAACCAGAAAAGCCCTTAAGCTCTTGGAAGAATGCTAGGTTGGAGTGGAAGGAAGGAGAGACCCTGGAGACTAGTGATATCAGTTAGCATGTATTGAGCAAACGAGCCAGGCACTTGGCTAACGATGTTCTGTACACCAATCACAGTTCATATTACAGTGCATTTCATCTGCTTATTCACTTCTGTATCTCTCACACTGGATTGTGAGTATCTTGAGCAAAGAGCCCATGACTTGATCACTTAACGGGGAGCCTGGCATCCAGAAAGCGTTTGATAAATACTTGTTAATTGATCGAGGGAGTGAACTTGATCTTTCAACAACCCTAAAAGCTATTACTAACCCCATGTTACTAACCCCATATTAACCCCAGAACCGAGTGTCAGAGATTGAGACTCGCCCAAGGTCACATACACAGGTAACTGCAAAGTCAAGTTTTGAATGTAACTTACATTCAATCATACTGTTCAGGGGACCAAATCAGAACTTAGGAATGAAGGGACAAGAGAGGTCCCAGATTCTGAAATTGGAATTTAGTGTGGGGAGTTTTTCAAACTGGAATTCTGTGGATGATGAAAGCAGAACCAACATGAGGGCTGACTTGCTATAAAATCCTTGAACTACTGGTATTAAGCTAACCATACTCCCTGTGCCCTACCCTCATGTCCTGCCCATTCTTGCTCATGTGATAGGATAAGGCCACCAGACAAAATCTAGGACACCTAGTTAAATTTGAATTTCAGATAAATATAAATTATTTTTTAGTATAAGTATGTCCCAGATATTGCATGGGCATACATATATTTTAAAAAAGTATTCATTATTTATCTAAAATTAAAATATAACTGGCATCCTGTTATCTTTTTTTCTTTTATTTTCTGAAAGAGACACTTGGGTTGCTTCCTTAGTAGGGATCTGTGGGTGTAAGCAGAATATTTTGTTCTGTCTGGTTCACCCAGCCTGTTCATTATGCCATCCTTACACTAATAACAACCAATAGACTCTAGTCACAGTAATGGTAGGGTGATTCTACAATTTGTTATCTAAACTGGGATTCTTGGATGCCTAAAGGGAGATGCTATGCATAATGCCACTAGGACAAATGATTTAAACCTGAATGTATGAACAACCTAATTTTTGTGAATAGTAAGCATCCTCTAGAATCTCCTGGATACTATAATCTCCAAATGCCACTCTTTGGTCACAGTGACTGTAGTACCCAGTCAGTTGCAATGCACCACTGTACTGCCTTCTCTCAAGGTGGTTTATCAGGACAGATTCTATGAGATTGTCTTCACACATCTGATTCACATATTATTTTGCTGAGAATATTTCTGTCTTAATAACTCAATTGGGCTATCTTAGAAATGATGGCCCATGGGGCACCTGGATGGCTCAGTCAGTTAGGCATCTAACTCTTGATTTCAGTTCAGGTTTTGACACTGAGCCCTGCCTTGGGCTCTGTGCTCAGCACGGAGTCTACTTGTCTCCCTCCCCCTTAAGCCCTCCCCCCATGAGTGAAAGAAATGATGGTCCTTGCCATTTACCTAGCATCTGGCACATTTCCTGATGTTTAGAAAGTGTACTTGTATCAACAGCAGTAGGCTGTTACATTGCAGTAATAGACTACCCTCAAACTTCGGTGGCTTGTAAGAAAAACACTTATTTTCTTGTTCGCACCAGGCGTGAACTGTTGGTCAGCTTGTGCTCAGTTGCACATCTTATTTAATCTGGAACCCAGACTGATGAGCACTTTTTATCTGGAATGTTGCAGGTCTCATGGCAGAGGGAAGGGAGACAATGTGGGGTCAGAGACTTAACTCAGAGGAGAGTAACTTCCTCTTGTATTTCATTGCCAAAGCAAATCATACAGCCAAGTCTGCTCCAGTGGGGAAGGGAAGTATAATTCTCTCATAGGGAAAAATAGCACGTGTTTGGAACAGTCGTACAAAATCTACCACATTACCCGGTAAATGTGAATGGAACTGAACTTAGCATTATTATTGAAGTCTATATACCCTAGACTTTCTTTTTTTTTCTTTTTTTTTTTTTTTTAAGATTTTATTTATTTGACAGAGAGAGAGAGATCACAAGTAGGTGGAGAGGCAGGCAGAGAGAGAGAGAGAGAGGAGGAAGCAGGCTCCCCACTGAGCAGAGAGCCCGATACGGGGCTCGATCCCAGGACCCTGGGATCACGACCCGAGCTGAAGGCAGAGGCTTTAACCTACTGAGCCACCCAGGTGCCCCTACCCTAGACTTTCTTGACACAAAGGTAGAGTGAAATGGGATGAGATGGGCATGGGGAGGGGAAAGAGCGCATTCTTGTGTGTGATGTTGGGGGAGCCCAGGGTGTATGCTCGTCTTTCTGCCTTCCGTCCAGGCACATTTGCACCTGGGACAGATGAGAGAAAGTTCTAGTCTTTCCCCTCCCCATCTATAAGGATTATCCTTCTCCTCCCACAGGGTCATGACTGGGAAGAGAATCTAGCTATCCTAGCAGGAATAATGAATAACAGCTCTCTGATTCCAAACCATTCTAGCTTTGGGGCTATAATAGGAATTGCTCTAATTAATGGACGCTTACTGAGTACCAGGTGCCAGGCCCTCAATAATATAAAGGTTTTTTGCCTTCAGGCAGCCTGCATTTTAGTGGAGGACTAAGATTCGAGCAGCTAATTCTAGATGAGGTAGAATGTGTCAAGCCCGCCCTGCTTGGAGTTCCTGTATTATAGCCCACTTGACTTTCTCTGATTCCATGTCCTGGCCAGATTCAGTTTAACCAAACGTGCCAGCTATAGTTGGAGTCCCCTGGTTATTATAGTAAATTCTGCTTCTCCCGGAAGCCTTTCTCAACTCAGGCAGGGAAGACTTAGTTCCAACAAGACTCAGTCTGACCTCATTGTTCCCTCCACTATGCTGTCTGCTTAAAATGAAATTATAAAGATAGCTGATTGAATTATATATCTGATATTTGGGTGTCTCATAGCCCTTGTGATCCAATCTCCTGAAATACAAGTATACAAATACAATGATATTTTTCTTAGTGATCTCACTTGGGAATGGGGGAGGAAATCTGGTCTCAGTTTAGGGAAGACCATTTCTATCCAGAGGAGCTAATCAGACAGGAGAGGCATGAGCAGGGAGTCCTTAGAATCTGCTGGCAGACTACAGACATTATGAGCCAGGGCAGTTCCTTTTCTAAGGCCATCCTGAAGACCGTAGCACTATCACAATCTGCCTAAGGTCACACACTTGATCGACTGAAACATTCTACAACCCTAAAAGGCTAACACGATGTAGCAACTGGAACCTGTTAGGACAGTTAGGACAGTTGATGGTGAGAAGGATGGGGCAGGTTTTCCCAAGTTCTATGAAGACGTCTCTTTTTAGATTTTTCAGTTTGTAAGTGTCATGTAAATAAGGTGACTCTGGGGACGCCTGGGTGGCTCAGTTGGTTGAGCAGCTGCCTTCGGCTCAGGTCATGATCCCAGCGTCCTGGGATCGAGTCCCACATCGGGCTCCTTGCTCATCAGGGAGCCTGCTTCTCCCTCTGCCTCTGCCTGCCATTCTGTCTGCCTGTGCTTGCTCTCTCTCCCTCTCTCTCTCTCTGACAAATAAATAAATAAAATCTTTAAAAAACAAACAAACAAACAAAAAAATAAGGTAACTCTGGGGAGCAAGGACTGCTGGTTTCACAATAGTCCTGGTTCTTTAAAAGTCAGATTTCTGAATCACAGTGAGTTAGTCACATAAACAAAACTTGAATCTGGAGGATGGAATAACAGGAGCAAACACAGTGACATCACAGATCTCTTCTATAAAAGGTTGGAGAGACCCAGAAGGGAAGCATCTCCAGGAATTAAGGCAAAGTTGAATGCTGAGTATCACCCAGTTACGACGATAGTGAAAGAACAATCAGATCTGGTGAACCTGACAAAACTGAAATGTTGCCTTTAATAAGCAGCGAAGTGCTAATGATGTGAAATTGAACTACTTAACAGTGAAAACGAAACTCGATTATAAACTCCACTTTGCTCGCTCCATGAAGATCCTTACTTACACTGCTTGGATTCTTTTTGGACCCTTCTACTCTTTCTCTAGGAATCAAAATACTGCTCATTTTTCAGGACAGACTCTTACTCCTGAATTTTTGGATCCCTCTGGTTGTAAATAACTTTTCTGTCCTTGGCACTGTAATGGCAATTTGAATAAGCATCCTTTATAGCCCTCATCATCCTCTAGCCACGCACGTGTAATAATTATCTTCACATTTAATTTCCTCTGCTGTGTAATAAGCCACCTGAAGACAGGGATCATGTCTTTTCTCTTTTGTGTTCTCTCAAGGTCTAGCACTGTGCCAAGTACATATTCTACATTCTCCAAATGTTTGTGCAATTAAATGAAACTGAATTACATTAGCATTGATAGGTCCATGGCTGAGACCAAGCCTGAAAAACATTATCTATTGACATAAAAGAAACCAAAGAAATGCTGAGAATTTTAAAAATCAGAATTAAGATAGGGGAACATGTACTTTCTAAACTTGGAAATATTTTTCTTTTTTGTTCATTGTGTCTCTTGTATGACATAAAAAATGAGTTAAGTATATTATGTTTTGTGCTTTTAAGAAAATATATTTGCTTATAAAAAATAGTAGAAAGGCAATAAAATATTATTTTCCCCCTTTTCTATGCTTATATAATTCTGGATAATACAAAGGGCACATTAATGACATAGGTTAGAAAGTTGGCTTTTTAAAAGATTGATATGGGAATTTTTTTAAAATTCAAATTCCACGTGCAGTCTTGATAACATTTATCCCTCATCCCTTTTTAATGCTCTTTCTTTAGTGGTGAAATAGGGGGCCAGACCATGTAGAAACACTGGCATATTTTATGAGTGGACAAGCCTGGGGCCAGCTCATCCTGGGGTGAAGAAAAGATAAAAGGGACAGAGACCAGCCTGTGACACACTGTCAGCCTGTGGATCTTGGGTCAATGCCTGGTGATGTAGTACATAGTCTCCACAGCAGATTCCATGAGTAGATGCATTACTCTAAGTCTAGGGTGACATTTTGTTTAGAGTATGTACACTTCGCTTGTTTAAATAAAGAAAGATTTTATAGAATTTGCAATCTACTGATACTCCAGGTAGTATATATGTGTGTTATAAAGGACCAATAAACAAGGGGGACTGGATAAAGAAGATAATATTTGCTGAGTATCTCCCATGTAGTAGGTAATGTGCCTTTAAATAATAATATAATAAAAATAATGAGAGTAAAAATGATAAGTTATTTTTTAATAAATGCTTACTCTGTCTACATACTGAACCACTTAATCCTTTCAGCAGATCTTACAATGCATTCTGTCCATTTTACAGATGAGTAAAGTAGCTCAGGATTTTAAGTAACCTGTTTAAGGTCACGAAGCCATGTGCTGATCATGCCAGTGCCAGAATTTGATCTGATTTAGCTAGGGATGGTTTGATTGCAAGATTAGACTTCATCTCAGTGTAGGTGAAGGAAAAAAAACAGGGTGCTTTTTTTTAAAATAAAATTTTTATTTTAGGTTATTGCTAACATAAGTTTGTTACAATTAATAAATCAATGTTGACATATTGTTATTAACTGAACTCCATGGTTTATTCAGATTTCCTTAGTTTTTACCTAATATCCTTTTTCTGTTTGAGGATCCCATCCAGGATACCACATTACATTTACTCATCATGTCTGTTTGGATTCATCTTAGTTGTGATAGTTTTACAAACTTTCCTTGTTTTTCATGGCCCTGGCAGTTTTGCAGAGTTCTGGTCAGGTATTTTGCAGACTGTCCCTCAGCTGAGGTTTGTCGTTTTCCTTATACTCTGGGGTTATATGTTTTGGGAGAAAGACCACAAACATAAAGTACCACTGTCATCACATCATATTGAAGTTATATGCTGTCAATATGACTTATTGTTGACAGTGACCTTGATCACCTGGCAGAGGTAATTTTGTCAGGTTTCTCCACTTTAAAGATACTCAAAAAAAGTTTTTTGTTGCTGAAATAATACTGAGATATCTCACAGAAATGAGTTATAGGTTGTTCCAAACGAATTGAAACTTACCAGGAAGCAACTATCTCTAATTTTCTCTCTTTGGGACTGTATGGTCTCTCCTTTCCTTCACTTTGGGTGTTTTCTTCATTATCTCTCCTTATTTTTTTTCTAACTGATGATAGATTCCTGGCTCTCGGTAACTCTGTTTCCTGATATTCCTATTCTCTACTCTCTCTGCTTTTTGACTTGGCTCCCAGCAACCTGCTCTACATCCCTCTCACCTTTTCCTAGTCTTGGACCTCCTTAGCATGGGTCTCACTTTCTTCTGGTTTCTTATCCCCATTGCAGGTGCCTCTCGATCCCAACTAGTGCTGGTCACTGCCCCCAGGCACTTGTCTGTGAACTATTTTGGGCCTTAAAACAACCCTATGAAGTAGGTAATATATCTCCATTTTTTAGATGATGAAATTGGGGTCCAGAGAAGGTTAAGAAACTTCTCTGAGTTTCCATAAGTGTTAGACCTGTCCTTGATGTCTAAGTCAAAAGTCTAAAGGCAGACCATCACGGTTGTTGCCATTCTGTATTGTCACAAAAACTCCCAACCATCCTCCAAGGTTAAGTGGCTTGCCTGAGATTAGCCAGTTAGTAAGTGGTAGAACTGGGCCTAGACCCTGGTTTTTTATAGCCTGAAGTCCACCACACTGCCTTGCCTTCCAAAATATTGCAACATATAAATTAAGCTGATGGATGTCATTGTTCTAGGCCTTTTCTGGGGGGATGATAATAAAAATGTGAAAGCTTTTATTGTCATCATGTTGCCTGTGAAGTCCTTGTTTCTATAGATTGTTTCTGTATATCTCTGTTCTGTATCACTCTTGGGGTGTTTCTCCTTTTATAGAACCCCCCCTTAATATTTCTTGCAGGCTGCCTTAGTGGTCACATATTCTTTCAGACTCTGCAGGTCTTAGAAGCTCCTTATCTCTCCATCCATTCTGAATGAGAGCCTTGCCAGATAAAGAATTCTTGGCTGCATGTTCTCATTTAGTACCCTGAAAATATTCTTCTCATGTAGTACCCTGAATATGTCTTGCCTGCCCTTTCTGGCTTGCCAGGTCTCTGTGGGTAGGTCTGACATTATTCTGATGTTCCTCTGTCTGTATATAAGGAATCTCTTCCCCCTAATTGCCCTTGAAATGGTTTCCTTGGTTCTAAGATTTGCAAGTTTTACTATTACATGCTGGGACGGTGGTCTGTTCTCCTTGTTCTTGGGAGGGGTCTTCTCTGCCTCTAGGACAAAAATGCTTGTTTCATTCCCCAGATCAAGGAAGTTCTTGGCTACAATTTGTTCAAATATATCTTATAGTCCTCTCTCTCTCTCTCCACCCCCTCAGGGATCACAATAATTCTGACACTGGGATGTTTCATGGCATCATTTATTTCTCTAATTCTGTTTTCATGGATTTTAAGCTGTTTGTTCCAGGCCTCCTCCTGCTCCTTCTTTTCTATCAGTTTGTCTTCAAGATCACTAATTCATTCTTCTGCCTCATTTACCCTGTTAGAGTATCTAGACTGGAGAATCAATTCCATTTATAACACCAAAACCCATAAGATTGGAATAAACTTAATCAAAGAGGCAAAGGATCTATACCCTAGGAACTATAAAACACTCATGAAAGAAGTTGAAGAAGACACAAAAAGATGGAAAGACATTCCATGCTCATGGATTGGAAGAATAAATATTGTTAAAATGTCTCTGCTGTCCAGAGCAATCTATACTTTCAGTGCCATCCTGATCAAAATACCAACAACATTTTTCAAAGTGCTGGAACAAACTATCCTAAAATTTGTATGGAACCAGAAAAGACCCTGAATCACCAAGGAAATGTTGAAAAAGAAAAAGCTGGGAGCATCACATTGCCTGATTTCAAGCTATATTACAAAGCTGTGATCATCAAGACAGCATGGTACTGGCACAAAACCAGACACATAGATCAGTGGAACAGATTAGAGATCCCAGATATGGGCTCTCAACTCTATGGTCAACTAATCTTCAACAAAGCAGGAGAAAATATACAGCAGAAAAAAAGTCTCTTCAATAAATGTTGCTAGAAAAATTGGACAGCTATATATAGAAGAATGAAACTTGACCATTCTCTTGCACCATACACAAAGATAAACTGAAATGGATGAAAGACCTCAGTGTGAGGCAGGAACCTATCAAAATCCTAGAGAAGACCATTAGCAGTAACATTTTTGACATTGGCCACAGCAACTTCTTTCAAGACACGTTTCTGAAGGCAAGGGAAAAGTGAAAATGAACTTTTGGAATTTCATCAAGATAAAAAGCTTCTGCACATCAAAGGAAACAGTCAACAAAACAAAAAGGCAACCCACAGAATGGGAGAAGATACTGGCAAATGACACTACAGACAAGGGGCTGATACCCAAAATCTATAAAGAACTTCTCAAACTCAACACCCAGAAAACAAATAAGTCAAAAAATGAGCAGAAGACATGAACAGACACTTCGACAGACAAATGGATAAAGAAGTTGTGGTCCATATAACAAAATGGAATATTACTCAGCCATCAGAAAGAATGATACTCAACTTTTGCATCAACATGGATGGGATTCGAGGAGATTAGGCTAAGTGAAATGAGTCAAGCAGAGAAAGTCAACTATCATATGGTTTCACTTATTTGTGGAACATAAGAAATAGCATGGAGGACATTAGGAAAAGGAAGGGAAGAATAAAGAGGAGGGAAGTTGGAGTGGAAGATGAACAAAGAGAGATTATGGACTCTGGGAAACAAACTGAGGAAAGGGAGTGATAGGATTCGTGAGGCTGGTGATGGGTATTAAGGAGGGCACAAACTGCATATGGAGAACTGGGTGTTATACGCGAACAATGAATCACGGAACACTACATCAAAAACTAATGTACTGAATGGTGACTACATAACATAATAAAAATAATAAATAAACAAACAAATAAATAAATGTGAAACCTGTAATACCTATCTCTCTGAATAAATCAGTTCAGATCATGGCTTTGGCACAACTTGGTGTTGACCTTGAGTAAGTACTGAGTATGGATAAGGGAACTGTAGATCTGGACCTTACAATTCAAGTTTGTACGAGGAAGTTTGCAAGGCTAGTGTTTGGGAAGATCAGACAGATCAATACACAGAAAAGAACACTGAACCTTCTGTAGGTGACAGATGTGTTGTTTTGTGAATCTTAATGTGCATGTATAGTTTGGCCTAAGGGATCAGTGTAAATGGCTGGGAACCATGCAAATTGAGGGTGTTTCCCCTTACCCCTGATATTCTGGAATATTGAGTGATTGCCATGGCCTTGAACTTATAGGAACAGCCCCACTTTATCTTGATTTCTCCTAGTATGGCAGCGGATATAGTAAAGACAAAGTAGTAGTGAAGGTGAAAGATAATGGCAGCTTAGACTAGATGGTACCAAAGAAAATAGTTAATGGTTTCAATATACCGAATGTGAATGTAAAGAAATGGAAGTTCTTAGGGATGATGGATGGGGAGTCATGTCATTTATGGAGACAGAGACACTGGCAGAAGACCATATTTGGTTGAGGTGGGGTAGGGCAATTATGGCTATGGATTCTTCAGACGACCAAATGGAGACATCAAAGGTAAACTATTAGATATATGGTTTCAACTTGGGAAGAGGTCTGAGCTAGAGATATGCATTTGTGAGTCATTTGTGTATAGGTAAG
The DNA here is from genome assembly GCF_002288905.1 of Enhydra lutris kenyoni. Classification (NCBI taxonomy): domain Eukaryota; kingdom Metazoa; phylum Chordata; class Mammalia; order Carnivora; family Mustelidae; genus Enhydra; species Enhydra lutris. The sequence continues at coordinate 2,107,056 of NW_019154140.1, forward strand.
TAACACTATAGGTATTGTCCAAAGCCTCTGGAGAGATCAAAGAGTGATAAGATAAGAGGATCTAGTGGTTAAACAATGATTAATTTGTAAAGGAGAAAAATAAGTGGTAGGCTAATAAATTGGAGACAAGCTGGAAAAAAATCTAGGCAAGTATGAGAACTGGAAATAACCCAGGGTTAGGAAAGAGACTATTTCAATAAGAGATAAATTATAGATTAACAGACCATGAAGTCATTAGCTAATTCATCAGTTAATCAAACAATTACTGAGAAATTCTTCTCTGTTAAACAATAGATGAAAACAGGTACTAGAAAGACCATTAGGATCCCAATAAGCTCAGCTTTTTTTTTTTTTTTTTTTAAGATTTTATTTATTTATTTGTGAGAGAGAGCGACAGAGTGAAAGAGTGAGCACAGGCAGGCGGAATGGCAGACAGAGGCAGAGGGAGAAGCAGGCTTCCCCCGCCAAGCAAGGAACCCGATGTGGAACTTGATCCCAAGACGATGGGATCATGACCTGAGCCGAAGGCAGCTGCCCAACCAACTGAGCCACCCAGGCGTCCCCTAAGCTCAGCTTTTTGACATAGGTCATAGACAATAGATCTTGAGCTAAGTCAGGGGCTGGTTATAGTTATCTATGTTAGCCATTCTCCTCTTGATTTCTTCTGCTGCTTTATTTTTCTCATTTCTTTGCTTCTCAGCACTTCCATCAAACACTAGGCAGCAATAGGAAACAGAAGCTATAACAAAAGTAGTCATTTTTCCGGATGCTTCATAGTGCTGTTATGTACTTGATGGTATAGGAATAAAATCTTGGGAACCTCAGGGGTTTTAAAAATTCCCTGTTTTTTATTTTTGTCACTGAATATCAGAAGGTTGATGTTACTTAAACACGACTGCAGTGTATCTAGCTCCATATATTTTTCTGATCAGAGTCATGTAGCATTTCAAAGTAATTTAAGCAAATATAATGCATCAAGAAAAAGTAAAGAAGCTAATATTAATGAGGCTATATACACTTGACAACTATTTAACATTTCAATATCTTTTAACGTCCAAAACCACCTAAATATTTAGAAGGCAATAAGAATGTAAACTTAAATAGAGGGTAGTAAAAAACAGTACCCTATTAACAAAAGTAGTTATTTTCCCTCCTTAAAACGATTGTTACCGCAGAGGAGGAAAAGTCTTGATATCTCATAAGCCCAAGGTTGTTGCATTGGAATGAGATAATATAAAAACTCAGATTAACTTGAAAATGCTTTTAATTAGAGAGAAAACAGAATTCATTTTGTGAGAGCTCTTTATCATTGAGAAGCTGCTTATATTCTTCATGCATCCTGACTATCACTAACTAGACATTGGCATACACTGATGTCATTCAGACTTCTGTATCTTTTGGGATGAAGTGACACTATGTGATACAAAGGCGTTTGTCTGCTGGCAACCACATCATTTAAATCAAGTACGTGGTCTGTCTTTTACCCGAAACAGGCATTAGGTGCCATGGGGGGAGCAAAACCCTCCCTTCTGGGATTCAAGATTTATTCAAATGCTGTGTGCCCCCCAAATATCTCCATGCTCAGCTTCTACCCTTCACCAGCTGTCATGCTAAGCATTTTCCATGACTCACTCCTTCAAGTAAGAGTGCTAGTGTGCAAATGCTCTCTTGGAGTGATTTTATATGTGTGTATATATAATATAATATAATATAATATATAATTATATAGTATATAATATATTATATTAATTAATAATTAATATAGTATTAAATTAAAAATTAAATATATAATTAATTAATAATTAATATATATTAATAATATATAATTACATAATATATATTATATATATATATATATATATATAAAGATAAGACACCTGGTTACCTCTTGGGAATGAGACATTTGGACCAAGTAAACACTCAGCGCCATGCTAGGCATCCTGGACAATACAAACGTAGTGTATCTGTTCCACATTCTTAGGCACTGTGTATTCCTATCTTAAGCTATACCAAATAGAAAAAGAGCTAGGTGTTCATCTTCACATTGTGAAGACATAAGGAGAAAGGAGAACCTGGTAAAATGTGTTCTAAACACAAGGAAAAATGACCCAAAAGTACTCTATAAATTTGAGCAAGATATTTTAGTGGTCTTTTAAGGAAAAAAAAAAAAAAGAAGCCAGGAACAGGAACTTTAAAGTTCCATTCTAATGGCCCACAAATTTGCCATTCTTTGTATTTGGCAATATATTATTACTCTTTATTTCCTGGAGCACTCATTTATTTTTCATATTTCACTTATTTACATCTGTGGCTTGTCTACCTCAAAAATTGATTCCCAGGTGGGATATACTGTGGAATTTTGCTTTTCTTGCTGCTTGTCATACCTCAGCAACCTGTCCCACCAACAGTCTCATTCAACCTGGACCATAACTGAGGTGCTAGAACTCTAGACATACTCACACATGGGCCTGCCTGTGCATGAACAGAAGGGGCCTGCTTGACAAAGAATACTGTCACTACATTCACAGGACCCGGGGCTTTACTTCTGCCAGCTTCACCCAGCTACGGACCTGGTAAATAAGAAACTTAAATTTTTTTTTTTTTTCTTACTTTCGACCCTCTAGCCCCTAGCCCTGAGCTTTGTCATCTGATGCTCCTAGCCAGCTGCTCATTATTCTCGGGTCCTACTTCCTTCCCTCTTGTGGGACTTAAGACATTTATCTGCCGGACTGGCTCCTAAATGTTCTGCAGTGTCATTCTGGATGGCTCTGGTTACTAACCCAAAGTTAGATAGCCAGTGAGTCAGAACAGATCAAGAATGCTTGGAGAAAAACAGTTAAAGAAAAATTACTTTGTGGAAGATTGAAGTCCAATATGTTTTGATTTGATTTGGCTAAGATAGTATAGTATTAAATTATCCAGTCATCCATACTTATAGCCAAAAAGTCATTTTTGTGGTAGCTAAATCTAAAAGAAATCTGTAATAAATAGACATCCATAAATAAAATCAGCTGCCTTGTAATTTTTATTGGCTACAATGAGAGGATAACATAAATAGTGTTTTGTTTCTATCATAACACAGTTATTAAGGCAGAATAGTCAAACATTATTGTAGTTCCTCCTAATTATATAATCGCTATTATATAAACCAATTTCCTTTTTGCTGGTTAAAGAAAAGACTGTCTTTTCTTATAGAAGTTCAACAATGTCACTTGTGTCTTAAAACACAATTTCTGTCATTCAGGATTCCTCCATCATTTTATACTGACAAAATTTTAATCAACATCATCATTACCTCTCTAAGAAAGATAAGAATTCCTCCCTCTCCCCCCAAAAAACCCGGACTTGCCTATTCTTTGGGCAAGTTTTTATTAAGAATTTATTTTCGTGCAAAATAATTGAAGAACAAATGTACATCGGCATATCTAGTGTGTTCTTTCTTTACGGATTATGCATTTCTAGCTTCATTCCTTGACTTGCATTAGAAAATTTCTCCTGCTTTAGAAAGTCTATTGCCTTGAATTTGGGTATATTTAAGATGTTCTTAGGCCATCTATAATCAGATAAGCAGAACAGGTAATATTTTAAAAATAATAACATTCTTACAATATTTGTTTATAATTCACTGTAGTAAAGACTGCAGATTTCCTTCCCTTTACTTCTTGGACATGGCTGGAAAGGCCACTTGCTTTTGTGGAGTCAGGAACTCTGGCTCTGTGATGTCGGGAAAGACATTCAATATATTTGGGCCTCTGTTCCTCCTCTGCAACCTGAGAAGCTGAATGGGATGGTCTTTGAGTTCCTCTTCAATTGTATGGGAATTGTAAAAAGCGGATGAAGCTGATTTTTAATGCGTTTTTATGAGGGTTCTTTGAAACAGATGATGGAGGGAAAAGTAACAGAACAGTGGAGGAAGAAAAACTGGAGTGGAGAATGTGTGGGAAGATGGGAAGGTGGCTCCTCATGGCTAGCAGCCTGGCTCCTGTTCCTCCCTCTGTTTCCGAGAACTTTCTCCATGTACACTCGGAATGATCTCACACCAAGAAGAAAGTCTGGGTGTGGGCTGAAAAAAAGGGGGTGAATTTTATTGGTTGAGAATGCCAAGCTTGATCTGAATTGCACTAGTTGCTTAAGTGATAGTTAAGATGGAGGAACATTAGGTCAGAGGGGCAATGGATGAGACAGGCAAACATGCCGGCTCATCCAAAATTCCCCTGTAAGTTCATTTGAGGCAGTAGTTTACCAGAATAAAAAGAAAGGGTTTAGTTATATCATTTCTATGGTAAACATATGTCACGCCCCTAAAACATATGCTTCTCCTGAAAATGCTGCTCAGAGAATGTTTTTCTCTCCTAAATTTATATCTTCGCCATTCTTTCATTGTGTATATGTGTGCATGTTTCTTTTCATAAAGTCACCTGGGAATCTTTGATGGTCCCAAATTGGTCTACCTGCTGACGTACACACATCTCCTCCTTGGCCCTGTGTTTCCTCCAGCTCTGTGTTTGCCACAGTGTGTTGTGGTGGTTTGTCTTCATTTCACTGTCCCTCAACAAGAAAAGTCCCCTGAGGACACAAATTATATCTTACTATGTTTTCCTCTAACCAAAACTGTCTTTGACTCAGAGCGGATCAGGCATAGTGCTAGGGTAAGTGATGGGAAGATGCAGGTCCAAATTTATGCTTATAGTTCAGTGAGGAATCATAAGTGAAAAGTGTCTATGCTATCATCCTACTGCCATAAATACTCTGACTGATATATGGCTCAGGAGACATAAAATATTTGGTTGCAAAGCCAGAAGATTGAGAGAGAATGGTTGCAGAGCAGTTCCCCTGATACTCACTGAACAGTGGACTTTCCTCTCACCCCTAGACACAGAATCACCAGGAGGAGAAATGCAGAATTAGAGGATCAATTTCCTACTTCCAATAAGATGATGATGCTCCATAGCTCTATACAAGTGCCACAGGAAGTGAGGATTTAAAAAATAGAACAACAGGTAATTACCCCCATCTTGCCCCTGACTCCAGTTATCTGCCTGACATTGCATACTGGGAGAAGCTGGGTCCACCTCTAGCCTCTGTCCACACAGTTTATTCTCCAGATCTGGACATGCTTCCCTCCGATTCCCTGCCTGATAATTTCCCACACATCTGCGAGAGATTAAAGATGGCTGCTAATCTCTGTGAGAGATTAAAGATGGCTAAAGATGGCTGCTCTTTCTCATTGAGAGATGGGTCCATATCCCTTCACTCTGAATCTGCTTAGGCTCTGCAACTGCTTCATCAATAGACTATGATGAGTCCAGATCTTGGAGACCAGCAACATCTACTTCCTGTCTCTTGGAATGCTAGTTCTGGAGGAAGCTAGCTGTCATGTAATGGGTCTGGCTATGCTGAGAGTGCCATGCTTATAAGAATTCCAAGCCCCATGGAGAGGTCCTACAGGATGAGATGTCATGTGAAGAAAGAGCCAGACCAAGGGTCACTGAGGGACCAGACAGACAAGTGACAGAGCCTCTTGGGAGTGGATGCTTTTGCCCCAGCTGCCTCAAGGACACCACGTGGGTCAGAGGTGAACCATCCACCTGTGTCCTTCCTGAGTTCCTGACCAACAAAATCATGAGCTATATAAGACCGATGTTTTAAGGCAGTAAGTTTTAGTGTAGTTTGTTACACAGAAATAAATACCTGAAACAATATCCTTCAAGAGCTGGTTCACATATTATTACCCTGGACAGTAATTGTCCTGTTTTGGGGGCAGGATTAGTCTTTCTCTCCTCTTCTTCCATGCTCCTATGTCTAAAGTAGCAGCAGGGGTCACTTCTTGTTGAATATCCCCTATGTGTTAGGCAGGGCACGTGATGGTCTACATACATTTTCTCACTACTTTCTCAAGTCTGTGAAGAAGATATTCTCATTATATTGATGAGGAAGTTGGTACTTAGAATTATCAAAGATTATTGAAGATCACACAGTGGTACGTTGTATAGCCAGAATCTGACCCCAGTTCTGCCTGACTCTAGACACTCCATGTATTGTTGTTCTAGATTTTGGTTATCTTCTTATGTGCCTTTCTCCCTACACCACCCATGCAAGGGAAAGTTGCCGTTCATCAGGACGCTTCCCAGCATGGAACACTGCCTCTCATGCTCAGTCAATATTCTTTGAATGAGTGCACGGGCTGCAGAACAATTTCTAGAAATCAAATACAAGGCTCTATTCATGTAAAAACAGAGTTGCTTTCCGGTGAAAAGGTAACAAGTCTTAGCAGCCCTTTGAAATCGGGATTCTGTGATGCCCACCTACTCCATCCGAGAATGTCACCCATGATAACAGTCTCGCTTTTAGCCACAGGCCCGCCCTGTCTTTACCTGAATCTTGGAGAGACAATACCTCATTGGGTTCCCAGGGAGCTAATATTGTTATCTGCAGTTGCTGTGAGAAACACCTCTCTGAGAACGAAGCTTGCTTTGCACAATAGTGAGCTCAGTCCCCTCAGCAGCAAGGATGTCCTTCTATCTTTTGCTGCTAAAGCTCTGGGAATTGAGAGTGCAGGGCTGGTGCTTACTTAAAAAGAGGGAGGCAGATAAGCAGTGTGAGATAAGGCAGCTCAGGCTCGATAGAGATAAGACGTTCCAGAGTTTGGACGTTCCAATTTCGGGTGCTCCCACTCCTATTTATTAGAGACAAGAATTTTCCCTGGGTCCCCTCAATCTTGCTGCCACTGACTTTGTACTGCCTTTGACACTTTATTGGGTGGGCTCCATAAGCATTTTCCTAACAGGGTTCATCAAAGAAGAAGAGAAAGCAGTACAGCCTGACTCCTTTTGTGAAAGCAGGGCTGATGTAAGAGATTTCCAAGCAGAGCAAGGCAAATAAAATGCCGGTTTAGAGCTTAAATCCTGCCAGATGATCTGAGATAACTTACAAAATGTGCCCTTTTCACAAGCATGTTTGCATGCAGGAATGGCTACAATGAGGAGTGAGAAAGTGTCTGAGAGAGAGATTACTCTTGAGATGTCACTTGCTGTGTGGTGTGGATCCCCCTCAGAGTGCAGTGGAAGACACGTGAATCATTTAAGTGAAGACAGAGATTTTGTTTAATTTTGTCCTCTGCTGGAAGAGAGAAATGAATTCCCATTATCGTACCTTTATGTTTTGTTAATGGATTTGATCAAAGGGGAAGATTTTCTGACGGATCGATTTTTCATTTGCTTTCTGTCCCATTCTCTGGGGACACTAAGGTTTAATAAAAAACCCAACCCAACCCAACCCTGCGTCGTCCTGGGGTCAAGCAGCTATAATCTTGTGGGTTTTCTGATGGGCAGGCACCCTTTGGCTGGCCATGTATGGGTCTGTACTGTCTGTCATTCACATGTCGCTGTTGTCTGCTGTCTGAAGAATGTGTTTGAAACCCCAGGGGAAAATAGGGATCATCTACTGCTTGTGTTATATTTCTTTCTTTGCATGTCTGTCATTTTCATTGGAACATTCAGTGAAATTAGGTCAGTTATGGTTTCAGTTAGCAAAGCAGCTCTTGTGTTGTACACAAATCAGATGATGTTTCTAATTATCTCTGCTTTTTAACATTGATCTGAAACCAAATCCTGAACTATGCATGGCTTAGAGGTGTTTCCCTCTTCTTCTCCTCTCCTTTTTTGCTTTGGCTTCTTTCTGGGGGCAAATATGAAACAATCTTGCAATAGCAAGATGTAATATATTTTGGCTTTACAGGCAACTTGAATGCATAGGGTTAAGAGGAAAAGAAATGGATGAGTCCTGGATGTACGATTGTATATGGAAATTTTTGTCATAATTAATTGGGTGATTCACTACTCTATTCCTAAAGAGTGCTGTGATGCTTATCTCTGTACTTTATAGCTACACAGATGAGTCTTTGGAAGTCTCAGTGGTCTGCCTTAGGCCAACAGCTCTAAATTTTCTGATTCTTGAGCTGTGTTCTGTTTCCAAAGGTGGAGAAGCAACTGGAAAGGATTTCTGAGGGTCTTAACATATAAGCCTCTATACAGTTGGCAGAGGGAGGAAAACCTGGGAAAAGCAGCATGTTGTATGGGAGGATGCTAGTTGTTTTTGTTTGTTTTGTTTTTTGTTTTCCTAAACTGAGTACTAATGGGAATGGCCTCATGAAGGGAGGTTTTCAAAAGTATGTCTTTGTTGGGTTTTAAAAGCAGGACTGATTCTCCTCAGTCTGGTTTATCAGATGGCAGGACAATCTAACTGTGCATCTGTGCCTCAAGGCAGAGACTAAACGACTTCTGAATACTTTCAGATCTACAGCCGGGTAAACAGACAGGAAAACCTTCAGTATCACCCTGCAGTTTTGGGTTGGTCCTTTGTAGTTAAGAGTCTTAGGTGTGGAGAATTCTTGGAAGCCTGAGGGCTGAGAGAAACTGCATGTGAGGAAAAAAGAGACAGTGTCGCTCATAAACCATTTGCTTTTCCCTTCCTTCTTCACAAACGTACTTACTAAGTACTTATTAAGTACTAAGTAAGTCCCAGCGCCTACTGTGGGGATTATTTAAGAAAAAACTATAGGAAATGGTTCTTCCCCTCAGGAAGCCCACAGGCTGATGAAGGAGACATACATGAGAACAAATTTTTAGGAAACAGTTCTGACAGAATTGCTGTAGTGGGTTGAATTTTGTCCCACAAAAAGATACGCCCAAGCCCTGACCCCTTGTACCTGTGATTGTAAGCTTATTTGGAAATAGCGTCTTTGCAGATATAGTTAAGTTAAAGGTCTTGAGGCAAAATTATCCTGGATTTAGGATGGGCCCTAAATCCTTTACTGATATACTTATAAGAGGAAGGAGAGGGAACTTAGAGACACAGAGACACATAGTGAGAAGGCCATGTGATGGCAGAGGCAGAGATGGGATACATGCAGCCCCAAGCCAAGAAATGCTCGGGTTTCCAGCAGCCGTGAAAAACCAGAAAGAGGTAGAGGGGATTTTTCCTCAGAGCCTCCAGAGCGAACAACTCTGCTGAAACCTTGATTTTGGACTTTGAACCTCCAGAATGTGAGAGCCTAAGTTTCTGTTCTTTTAAGCCACCTGTGGTAATTTGTTATGATAGCCACAGAAAACTATTACAGGTATATATAAAATGCTGTACAGGAAGCAGAATTGGCAGCTGTGTTTAAATCAGAGAGGGTGTCTCAGAGAAGGTGCCGTTTAAGCAAGAGTCTTGAAAAGAGAGTAGTGCGCCATGTGCACAAGGGGGTGAAAGCTATTTCAGGCAGAGGACATGATAACAAATTCAGTGTTAATAAACATGGTATCTTCAAGAAATGCTGTGTAATTCAGTATTACTGGAGTATAAGGTGGGATGTGGGAAATGAGAGACAATAAGAAAAAGTGCAGCAAGATTGTGAAGGCCTTGCATGACATGCTAAGGAGAATTAGATTTTTCCACAGGCTCTTTGTCCTTAATTTCTATGCTATGATGCAGGTTGCCTGTTAGATACAAGTTATTTATTACGAATAACAAAATGCTGAAGTTTTCTAAAATAATTGGTTTTACTCTCAACTAGAGAAAATTTGAAGTTGCTCAGGTAAATAGCTCATCTCTACCTGTCTTTTGATGTGTTTCTTCATTGGGAGAGAGAAGGGTGGGGCTGTGACAAACATCCAGAGAATTGTGTAGGACTGTGACCCACTGGCACACGTGAACATCTGCTTCATGTGTGGCAGGAAAGAGGTTGACAAGCCCTGCTTTAGGCAATAGGGATCCAATGGAGATTTGGAAGTTGAACAGTGAGAAGATGATTTTGACTATTGAGATGACTCTGATGGTGACAGTGAAAATGCACAGAAAGGGGAGCATGTTTATCCCAGGGAACTGGTGTTAGCAGTTGTAAACAGAATCAGGGGAAGCAGTGATTTTTAACAGTGGCTTGGGGATAGAAAAGCGGAGGGTTTGAAGAAATCTGTCTGAGGTAGAAATGACTACTTTATGTGATAAGGATGATTTCTTTGAAGCTTTGGAAGAATGGTTAGATGATGATGATGCCATTGATTGAGTGAGGGAATAGGGGAGGAGGAATAAGCTTGTTGGAGAAGATGAGTTTGAGTTTGGATGCATTTGGTTTGAACTGATGGTAGAACATCCGGAAAGAGGTGCCTGGGTTCTTGCAGAAGATAGAGTCTAGGTAATATCACCTCTGATGGAGTCTGATACTGTGGTGGGGAATTGCTCAGTTGAAGAAAAGTGTGTGAGGTGTATAGAAGAAGTCCAAACACAAAGCTTTGCAGGAACACTTCATTATAGAAAATAAGGGATAAGCCAGTGAAGGGGCCTGAGAAAGACAGGTCATATATATAAGGGTAAGAGTGAAGCAAAAATGAAAGCGCTCTTGAAAAACAGGGAAGAAAGAGCATATTAGTTCCCTATGGTTGCCATGGCTTATTACCATAAACACAAGAGAAATTCGTTCACACAGTTCTGGAGACTGAAGTCTGAAGTCAAGAGGCCAGCCCTCTAAAGGCTCTGGAATAGAATCCTTCCTTGCCTCTTTTAACTTCTGGGGTCTCCTGGCATTCTTTAGCTTGGGCAGCACAGCTCCAGTCGCTGCCCCTGTCTGCATGTGGTCTTCTTCCTTTTGCCTCTGTGTCTTGTATCTCCCTCTTCTTTTCCTTAGAAGGACACCAGTCATTAGGTTTGGAGCTCACACTTAATCCAGGATGCTCTCGTGTGGAGATTCTTAACTTAATTATATCTGTAAAGACCCTATTTCCAAATAAAGTTACATTTTCAGGTACCAGAAGTTAAGACTAGGGATATATGTTTTTGTGGATCACAGTTCAACCCACAACAGTAAATCACAGCAAATGTCAAAGAAATGAAGACTGGATATACAATTGGATTTGACAATAGGAAGGTGATTGATGCCTCAAATCAGAGCAATTTCAGCAGCATAGTGGTCTGAAAACCAAATTAAGGGGTGAGGCAGCTGATAGGAAATTATTTCTCTTTCAAGATATTTGTTCAGGTCATGACTTGAAAGACCTGTAGGTATTGATGTGGTCTAGCGTTCCATCTAGAAGAAAGCAACATCAAGAGTGCAGCAAGCAAGACCACCCAGTTTACAAGTGATGGGGCAGAAGACAAAAAAGGTTAAGTAACTTGTCCAAGGTCGTGTAATTTGAGTGCAGCCTAGAATACAAGCTTTCTACCTTATAGAGTTATGCTCATACTTATTTATTTTGAAAAATACTGAAAATTACCAAGAAAAGTAAAAATCATTCATAATTCCAGAGCTTTAGAAAATAATCTGAGAGAGACTTAGTGAGGTAAGTGTTCTACCTGGGGACTGATGGGGCCCAGGGGACAGCATAGTCAACCACTCCTCATTTGCCCAGGTCTGCAAGGGTTCCTAGGACATAGGACTTTTGTGCTAATGCTGAGAAAATCCTGGGAAAGCTGGAACAAGCTGGTTACCCTTATTAGAGGAGGGAGCTGTTGCTCAGACCCAACAAAAGCTGTGGCCGGGGGACAGAGGTAGCAGAACAGAAGCAAAATGTAGCAACTGTAAAACCAAGGCCCAGCAGAGTGGGAGTTGGGTGGGGGAGGTAAGGAGAGTGGGGTACAGAATTGGAGAGTAAATACCTCATCTTCTCTCTCCTCCCAGTCTCCACTCTGCTGATTTAAGTAGCGGATTAAGGAGCCTGGGTTTGTAGTCCATCCAGATTATTCTCCAGAGCACTTGAGAGGCAAGAGAAGGGCTGAGAATGGATATGAAGGAACAAACAGCAAATAACCACCAGAAGTTTCTACTACATGCTAGACATTGTGCTCAGTGCTTTGCATAAGTTATCTCTTTTAATCCTGAAAACCACTTTGGTGGGTAGAGGTCATTTATCCTAGCATTTGTAGGTGAGGAACCTTACGTACAGAGGAGTCAGGTAACTTCATTGATAAATGCTTTCTCATGACAGGTCACAATACAGTGTCTCAATTTCCCCTTTTAAATCACACAGTTATCCTGGTTCCTCAGACTTGACTTAGCTTCTTCCAAATCTACACATTTGGAGCTGCACATTAGTCAGTAATTTCCAGCGTAACTTTTACATATCTGTCCCTTCCTCCTTGTGCCATTAATGAATTTGAATTATGCTATTAAAATATTTACAACTCAATAATAAAAAGAACAACAAAAATACAGATTTGAAAAAAGTCAGAGACTGAGGAAAAAAAGAAATAGAGTATAGATACTTAGATTGCAAACTATTATCAGTTGCTATAACCGGGCTGAAAATTTACCTGAATTTCTTGGTGGTCAAAATGAAAAGACAAACACAGGTAGTCACATGGTTTTTATTGTTCAAAAAAAAAAAAAAAAAAAAAAAGAGGACATTTCCTAGGAGATGAATACTGTTCTAAGTGCTTATATACTTATTTTATATGACATCCTCCACAACCCTCATTTACAGATGAGGAAAAAGAGGCACAGAGAGGTTACGTAGTTTGTCCATGAGCATATAGCTAGCAGTTGGTGCAGCTGGGTTTCAAACCCAGACCATCTGACTCCAGGGGCTCACTAAATGTTTCCATATTCATGAAATACCTTGCTTTATTTTATGTAAATACAAAATATAAGCCATGTGTGCATGTGCTATTATGCTAGTGAGGAGGATGAAGGGAGAAAAAAGGAAGAGCTGAAGGAAGGCTGGTTCTTTATAGAAATGCACACCAATGCAAGGAAATAAAATAACCAGGGTCTAGAGGAGGGATTTGGTGTGTTGGGCTGAAAAGCTTTGATGATAGTAGTCAGTTGATGCTTTTGCCTGGAGATACGGAATAAATTCATGGATCTTAATAACACTTTGTCATGACTTATTTGACATTACTTCGAAAGGTCTTTGAACCATGACGGATGTCTTGTGATCTGTCCCAAGGCATTTTGTCATTAGAACTTTTCGGGAATATAATCAAAATCACTGAATGCAGAGAAACAGCCATTTTGACTTACAGATTTTTCATGTCATGTGCATAGGATTTAGATCATTTTAGGTATATGCACACTTGGTTACTCACAGGTGACTTGTGAACATATAAAACAATTTACAAGGAGTTCACACTATTTTGCTTGGATTAAAAATATCCGGCATTGAAAGGCTTTACTGCTTTTTTTGTGGACCCATTGTCCAATCTGAAAGATTATACATTCAGTTGGTCATAGGCTTATACTTCAGACATCAGTCAGAATGGTTATAGTTTTGATTTATTGACTTTTGTTGAATCAATTCTGTTTTGAAGAAGCTGTTTATCTTTTCTTCGCGGCATGCCTATCTACTACATACCCACTCTTGGAAGGTGGAAGACCCAGAGCCTATGAAATCCTTGGCAGAGGGGCTGGCATAACCCAGCTTGTTGACTACTAGAAATATTTAAGCTGAAAATACATGATGCAGACAGGCAAGGACATTGCTGTTCTTCACTTTTTAATGCACTGATTTTTTTTTTTTTTTGGCTTTTGTTTTGTGACTAAAGTTAAATGTGGGAGGATCTTGTGGGTGTGTGTATACTCTACATGAGAAAAAAAGTTGATCATGCTATGAAATTTTTATTTCTTCAATCAGGTACACAGCAATTCACATGGTCTCGAGCCACAAACATTACCTCATAAATGGCACCATGGAAATGTGTCAAAAAAATTCAACCTACTCAAATCAGCTCTTAGAATAACAGCTGCTGGTGCTCTGGCTCAAGAAGCAGGTGTGAGACCACCTACGGTACCAGCTCAGAAAGCTTCCTGTCAGTAGGAAAACGGCATGGGTTTCCCCCAAGGTGCCAAATAACGCAGCAGATAGGGTAGCAACATGAAGATAAAATGTTAATATGATTTACTTTTCCCAAGTACTTGGGTTAGTGCCAGAGGGGGGAAAAATTAATTCTAAAACAACTGCTCAAACCAAAGCATTCAGCCTGCAGCTAATATACCACGACCTGTTTCTGAACATTTATGTTTTTCCATTTATGGATTACCAGGCTATGAAAACCCCCTTGGAAAGAGGTAGGGAGGAGATAGGGTTGGTTTAATCCATTGTAGGACAGCACTCAGCATCTGTTTTTACAAGAAAGAACATGTAATATAAACCGTGTATGTGTATGCTTGGGGTGGGCAGTGGGGTGGTGGTTGATTAAGAGTAGAAAACTGAGAGAGCTATCAAACTGGGAGGGAGCGCCTCGTCAGGGAGGTCTGGGGTTTTATGGTCTGAGAACTGTGTACCCTGCTGCCAAAGGGGAAGTGGGCTCCACCCTTCCTACTCAAACTGCAAAAGCAAGGGACAAGTGGAGAAGCCATTAGCAAGTCTTTGTTTAAAACGTAGAAACAGCATGAATGCTCCCTGCTATCTTTCCTGGGATGGCTCCTGTACTGGTTTTGAGACAAGCAACATCACGTCCGCAGTGGAAAAGACATTTTGAATTATCTTGTAAAATCTTGAAAACTTGGCTTGCATTTGCTTCTACCCAAATCTTCTTAGGAGAATTTTTTTTTTTTTTTTTTTTTTTTGTCACTGCATGCTTTCACAGCAATTTATCTTTGAGCCCTGGTTAATTTTATCATTTATTAGAAGTCAAAGGTTTTATGGTGAAACAGAGTGTGGGCTGAAGTTAAGTGCTGGAGGAAGGAGGGGGCTGGCTGACTATGTGGCAGGAAGCTAGATGTAGCAGAGACACACATTTTTAGCCTTTAAGAATTTCATCTTGATTTGGAGGGGATCTGGATCTGAGAGGGCCACATATGCTCTGAGCAGGGTTGTCTATGGCAACTAACAGCATAGTGTATGATGGTCTAAGACTGTTTTTGTTATGTTCTTCCAAAGCATTTTTCACCCACTGCAATTTATTTTCCATGAAATTGATATCTGTGAATGAAACGTAAATAGATCGGTACCAAGGCAGCAACAATTACACTGATTAAAATGGAATCCCATTATGTTTATTCTCTTTAGAAACCCAGCATCCCCTGGTAAAGGAGGGCAAATCAAGCAAGGTATGTCTAAACCATTCTTAGTTCCGCCTTAGCTCTTATATCTAGACTGCCTGGGACCAGACAGGAGATAGATTATTGCAGTTAAAAAATAGAAATCTAAAGAGATGTTTTCTAAGAGTCTTCTGCTACATAGGAAAGACTTGGGAATGGCCCAGTAAAATGGAAAAGATATCCTATATAAGCATCCTGGACAGGACTTTTTAATCAGGTATTTAATTTTTAAAAATTAATAAACTTTATTTCCTGAGAGCAGTTTTAGGTTCAAAGCAACACTGAGCAGAGAGTACAGAGAGTTCCTACGTACTCCTGCCCCTACGCCCTGCCGCCCTCCCCGCAGTTGTGAACGTCCCCTCCAGAGCGCCACATATGGTACAATGGTTGGACCCAAACTGACACATCCTTCTCAGCCAAAGGCCATAGTTTACATTATGGGTTTACTCTTGATGTTGCACATTCTGTGGGTTTGGGCAAAGGTACAAGGACATATATCCACTGTTGTAGTATCATACAGAATGGTTTTACTGTCCTAAAATCTTTGGTGTTCTTCCTTTTCATCCCTCCCTGTGCCCTGGAAGCCACTGCCCTTTGTACTACCTTCACCATTTTGCCCTTTCTTTCATGTCATGTAGTTGGAATCCCACAAAATACAGTCTTTCGGACTTGGATCTTTTCACTTCGTAATATACATTTGGGGCTTTTCCATGTGTTTTCATAACTTGAGAGCTTATTTCTTTTTAGTGCTGAATGACATTCTGCTGTCTGGATGCAAGTATTTAATTTCAGGTGAAGGATTCTGCTGAAATGGAAGAAACAGAAATGTGGTTTGTGCGATAGGGGGGCGGAAGACAGACTTAACTAAACAGCTGTCTGCACCAGTGAAAGGCATATGAATGAGGCCATCCCATATTTCTTGGTAGAACAGAATGGAGTTTTCTCTTTACAGAGTATGCTCTCTACTCTGGGAGTTTCTGCATTGTCACAACGGAATCCCAGTCTACTGAGTTCTCTAAATATTTGGTCTATATTTGTCAGTGGAGACAGAGCTTCCCACTTGACCATGACACACTGGATTCTCTGTTAGATTTTTTCAGTGGCGAGGGAACTTTCTATTGAAAGAAAATGTCCAGAAGTGAGGTCTTATCACACGAGGAGTTTGCGAGTTGTTAATGTGCCATCATACTCTAGAGCGCTGAGTATTGTTTCGCCATAAAGGACAGTTCCATACTAATCAATTTTAACTTTTTTGTTTTCGTAGATAAGCATAAAGGCAGCCTTTTCTTCTTCAGATTTAATAGTAAGAGAAGAAAAGAAATTTCACATGAAAGGCTAAACGGACACGGAAGAAGTATTTAAAGTTGAGTATGAGGATGTTAAGTTTGGGGGTCATTCAAAGAATCAATTAATTATATAACCATGAGGTGTCAGAAGGCGGCTTAAGGAGATGATTAGCACATTTCCAATCCCAATTTAGCAGAGTTGGCTTTGAGCATTTTCTAGGCTGATGCTGAATGTCACAAGGAGACATGTGGGTTTGGCTGTTTGTTAATGATATGTTGTTAGCATTTCGTTGAGTACTGACATGGAAGAGCTGGTGCCACTGACTCAGCGCGATAAACATTTGACTCACTGTGACAGAACATCCTTTCATGATGAAGGGCACCACCTGCCAGACGGAGCACCAAAGCCTGATTTATAGTCTCTAAAGCATCAACACCAATGAGTTTCAGATTCCTCACATCACGTGCCACCTCTGCAATGCCAGAATGGGCATCGCTTGTCCTGTCTCGTGATCTGCAGCACAGGAAGCGTCTTGCCCTGATGTCCGACTCAATGCCCCCTTTCCAGACTCGGAGCCCCTCAACTCTTTTGTTTTGTGCTGAAGAAGACATTTTTTCCAAAGTTGGTTTCTGTTAGGCTTTATAACCAAGCATAGAGGAATTTCCAGGATAGAGGCTGAAAAAATATTATCTGTCTAAACGTGAAGAGAATCAGGAGTTGGTAAACAGTCAAATTGGATTAAGCTCTTACCATATGATAGTCACTGAGTAAGGTACTGAGGATATATAGATGATTAAGACCCAACACTTAAACTTGAGAAGTTGACAGTGAGTATGGTAGAAAGTCATTTTAATAATGCTCATGGTACAGCCTGATGAGGGCAACGGTATAAACATTAACACATAAACATGAAGTATTTAACTTTGTGGAAGGGCCAGTAAGGGTGTGTGTCATGGAAGGCTCCCTTTAGTTCACTAGGTGATCAAAAGGATGTGGGAGGGGGCATTCTAGGCAGAAAGAATCACATGTCCAAGGCACAGAAGTATAGGACCTTATAGAAAGCATAAAGATCAGAAAGTGAGGGTAGGACAGCTGAGTGGCTAGGGATCAGATAAAAGTCACAGCAGGAAGCAACTCTTATGTCATTAAGGAGTTTGTGTTTATCTTGGAGTTATAGGGAGGCGTTAAAGGACTCAATCAGCAGAGTGACTTGGTTCCCCTATGTTTTAGAGAGGCATTTGTGAGTACTGTCGAGGCTGATTTAGGAGAGGACAGGGCTGACAGAGAGAGGCCTGGTAGGAAGCTGTCAACATATTTCAGCTTCTGTAGGTAAGAAGACTGAAGACATGAAACAGACAAGAGAGGATGATGTTAGATGGAAAATGGATGGAATTTGAGGGTCTGGTTGAATGTGGGGAATGAGGGAGGAATCTGGAGGGCTTCTAGCTCTCTGTCATACAGAAACAGTCACTGCCACTCTGAAGCCACTAGTGAGGTAGAGATTACATGGGAAGAAGCAGGTTTGTGAGTTGTAAGTGGGATGGTAATTATGGCAGTGTTAAGAACAAAGAATCTGGGGCTGGGCAGTCAGCATTTAGGATGTCTGTAGCACAGCAGGTGGAAAAGTCCAGTGGATAGTGGGATGTGATCTATCTCACTGGAAGGTAAGGCTAGCTTACTTCATAGGGGCCCTTGGGTCTAGGTGTTTTCTTCTTTGGAAAAAGAAAAAAGATGCAATTGTTCTTCCCTTATCAGCAGTTTGCTTTCCATGATTTCAGTTTCTCACGGTTAATCACAGTCCATAAGCAGATGATCCTTCTTCTGATTTACTGTCAGGTCAGTAGTAGCCTAACACGGTGTCACAATGCCAACATTCATCTCACTTCATGTCCTCCTGTAGGCACTTTGTCATCTCACATCATCACAAGGAGAAGGGTAAATACAGTATAATATTTTGATAGAGAGGGAGAGGGAGACTACATTCACATTACTTTTATTACCATGTAATTGTTTTATTTTATTAGTTATTCTTGTTACTCTTTGCCTAATTGAGAAATTAAACCTTATTGTAGGTATCTATGTGTAGGAAAAAACAGAGTATGTATCTGTAGTCTGGGTCTGGTACTTTCCATGGTTCCAGGTATACCCTGGGGGTCTTGGAATGTATCCCTGGGGATAAGTGTTTACTGTACACTAAAGCTTAGGTATTTGGTGCTATTTGTCAGGAGTCCAGCTTGTCAGGGTTCTTGTTTCTAAGATACCTGTTATTCCAAATGTAGCTTAAGATTTTCATTTCAGCATTTACGTGTTTACAGATAAGACAAACATCTGTTCTTGTTCTTTGCCTTTTCTTCTTGCAGTGGAGAATATTGATAGCACCTACTTGGAATCAAGCAGAGTCATGCCTCCCTGCCTAATATTCTTGCTTCATCTGATCTTTGTCTGCCTCTTCACCGTGCTCCAGTCATCACAATAAATGCATCACCAGTCTGGTTTTATCTAACTCCCATGACAACTCAATGCAGTGAGTGCTTTTCAGCTCCATTTTGAAGATCAGCAAATGGGCTGAGATGACCTAAGTGAATTATCTGTTGACAAACAGAGCTGGAATTTGCAGAGCTGGAATTTGAACCTGACCGATTCCAATGCTAGATTCTTAATCACTGACTTCTATTGACACATTTCTTATGATTGGTTTAAATAAGTCAAAGCAAATCTTCGATGTATTTGATAACATTCCTTTAACATTCCATGAAGTTAAAAAAATGAACAAAGACATGCAATTTAGTACAGCCCCAGCAGGTTTTTGTTGTTGTTGTTTTGTTGTTATTGTTTTGGTCCTTCATTGACAATACAAGGGTCTGTAAGATACCTGGAAATATTCCGCCATTTGGACTGGCCCACCATAACATTTTGACTTATATAAAAACACAAGAGCCTCATTTTAAGATTCTTCAGCTGGAATCATCTCCATTTACCTACATTATCATAGGAGTTCTCAGGAGAGGCAGTGGGATGCATTCGCGAGAGCATGAGGTGGGAATCTGGAAGCCTCAGAGTTCTGTCTGGCTCAGCTCTGTGGGTCTTTAAGCAATCACTCCACTGTTCTGGGTCACAGTTCCTCACGTGTAATGAGTGGTTTTATTAGGTTCATTCTTTCTGAACTTTTTGAAGCACAAGGCTCCTTTTTTTTTCTGATGCTAGTTTGAAAGGAAGCCCAATATAAAATTCAGATGAAGGACAAAATGCTTGCTTTAAAAAGTATGAAGGTATGTAGAGGGCCCCCCCATCCCACCGCATGCCCTGAGGGATCTCCTCAGAGTACAGCTTGAAAGCCATTGAACTGGATGATCTCTAACAGTCAGCGGTTTGAATAGTACTGATTAGACCTTAATTAAAGGTAGTGTGGTATTTTGTTTTCTAATAGCATTTATCCATTATTTAAAATTTTAATAAATTGAAATATATTTGATGTATAACATTGTAGAAACTCGAGGTGTAAAACATGTTAACTTGTTATATTTGTATAATGTAATATGATTGCCATTGTAGTGATAATTAACATCTCTGTCACTTCACTTAAGAATCATCATTTCTTTTTAGTGATTGGAATAATTAAGTTCTAGTCTCTTAGCAAGTTTGTTGATCACAGCATAGTATTGTCTACGTTCACTGTTCTATATGCTTTAGATTTCTCGTTAGGACTTATTGACCCCTTTTAAGTTTATGCCTTTAAACTACATCTGTCCTCTCTCTAACTTTAAAGATTATTATCATGTAATAAACTGTGAATATTTCAAATGTACAGATGGATGAGTTTTGAAGTATGTCTACATCCATGAAAGCATTATTATAATCAAGATAATGAACACAAGCATCATCCTCCAAACTTTCCTTGTGATCCTCCTCACCATTTGCCACACTGACCTGTTTTTACCATCAGAGATGAGTTTGCATTTTCTAGAGTTTTAAATAAGTAGATACACGTTTTTAGGTCTGGCTTCTTTCACTGAGCATACTTATTTTGAGATTTATCTATTAGAGTGTCTAGCCATGGTTTCTTTCTTTTCATTGCAAAGTGGTATTCCATTTTATGGATGCATAGTTTGGGTGTTTCTAGTTTTTAACTATTAAAGGAAGGCTGCTGACAAGAGTCAGCCACTGTGTATGGGCATATGCTTTCTTTTTTCTTGGGAAAACACCTAGGAGTGGAATGTCTGGGTCTTATGACCCTGTATGTTTAGCTTTCTGTGAAATTGTCAAACTGTCTCCCAAAGCAGTCGTAATATTTTACATTTCTCCTGGCCATATATGAAGGTTCCACTTCTTCTTTATTTTTCTAGCACCTGCTATGGTCAGACTTGTTAATTTTAGTCATCCTGCCAGATGCATAGTACTATCTTATTGTGGTTTTAAATCACATTGTTTTAATGAGTAAAGATGTAGAGTGTCTTTTCATGAGCTTATTTGCCATCTATGTAACTTCTCTGGTGAAGTGTCTGTTCAAATGGTGTCTATTTTTAAAACTTATTTGCTTTCTTGTGTTTAGAGAGTTATTTATGTATTCTTGCTGCATGTCCTTTGTCAGATATATGTTTTATAAATATTTTCTCCCAATCTGTGGCTTAGCTTTTAATTCTCTAAACAGTGACTTTAAGAGGACAGACATTTTAAATTTTGGTGAAGCTGAATTTGTCAAAATTTTCTTCTGTAGAGATGCTCTTGATGTTGTACCAAATGTGTGCATTTAGTGGTATTAATTTCCCTATAATTCCTGCCTCAGTGGCATCCCACAAATATTGATATGTCCTCTCTTCATTCAGTTGACAAGGCTTTCTAATTTCCCTTCTCATTTCTTCTGTGACCCACAGGTTATTTAGAAGTGTATTATTTAATTATCTAATAGTTGGGGATTTTCCATATAATTTGTGTTATTGATCTCTAATTTAATTCCATTCTGGTCAGAGAATATACCTTGTATTAATGAAAATCTGTGGCCCAGAACATAATCCATCTTGGACAATTTTCCTGTGCCCTTGAAAAGAATGTATATTTACTCTTGTTGGATGGAGTGCTGTACAAATGTCAATTAGGTCAGGTTTGTCGATGGTGTTATTAAGTCTCCAATAACCTTATTTTCTTAACCTGATTTTCTGTCTGCTTCTTTTTATCAATTATTGAGATGCATATTGAAATCTCCCTAATTATGAAACTGTTTCTCTCTCCAGTTTTATCAGTTTTTGTTTCATGCTGAAACTCTGTTATTAGGTGCTTAAATGTCTATATACCTCTTGTTGAATTGACCCCTTTATTATTGCAAAGCAATTTCTTTATCCCTAGTATTATTCTTTGAATATTACTCTGAAATCTCCTTCTATTCTGTGTTAACATTTTTCAATCCTTTGTTTTTAACCTGTATGTGTCTTTATATTTAAAGTGCATTTCTTATAAGGGTTTCAAATTGGATTTTGTTTTTTACCTAATCTGACAGTCTCTGCCCTTTAACTGAGGTATTTTGACCATTTGCATGTAATATGACTATTGATATAATGAGGGTTAAATCTGTCTTCTTGCTGTTTGTCTTATTTGTTTTTTGTTTCCTTTGTCCTTCTTTTTTGCCTTTTGAATTAACCAAAAACTTTTTTAAAGATTTTATTTATTTGTTTGAGAGAGAGAGAGAAAGAGTGAGCAAGTGTAGAAGCAGGGGGAGTGGCAGAAGGAGAGAGAGAAGCAGGCTCCCTGCTCTGCAGGGAGCCTGACATGGGGCTCAATCCCAGGACCCTGGTATTATGACCTGAGCTGAAGGCATATGCTTAACTGACTGAGCCACCCAGGCACCCCATGAAATATTTTTTACAGTTCCATTTTATCTCATTTGCTGGCTTATTAGCTGTAACAGGTTTTTTTTTTTTTTTAAGATTTTATTTTATTTATTTTAGAGAGAGTGAGTGTGCAAGTGAGCATGAGCAGAAGGGAGGAGCAGAGGGAGAGAGAGAGGGAGAGAATCCCAAGCAGACTCTGTGTTTAGCCTGGTCCCCAATGTGGGGATTTATCTCAGGACCCTGAGATCATTACCTGAGCTGAAACCGAGTCGACGTTTACTGGACTGAACCACCCAGGCACCCTTCAGTAGTGGTTTTTTTATTTACAATATATATTTTCAACATATCACAGGTTATTTTCTAGTGATATTAAATCACTTTATGAATTATTAAAGAACTTCTTAATAGCATACAGTTGACTCTTAAACAATGCAGGGGTTGGGACACTGAACCCCTGCACCATCAAAAATCAGAACCTAACTTTTGACTCCCCCCCAAGTTTAACTATCAATAGCCTACTTTGACTAGAAACTTTATCAATAGCATAAATAGTCAATTAACGCACATTTTGTGTGTTATCTGCATTATATACTGTATGCTTATAATAGAGGAGGCTAGAGAAAAGAAAAGGTTATTAAGAAAGTCATAAGGAGAGGAGTCAAGATGGAGGAGAAGTAGCAGGCTGAGACTACTTCAGGTAGCGGGAGATCGGCTAGATAGCTTATTTAAAGATTGCAAACACCTACAAATCCAATGGGAGATCGAAGAGAAGAAGAACAGCAACTCTAGAAACAGAAAATCAACCACTTTCTGAAAGGTAGGACTGGCGGAGAAGTGAATCCAAAGCGACGGGAAGATAGACCGCGGGGGGAGGGGCCAGCTCCCTGCAAGAGGCGGAGCAGCGGAGCACAAAATCAGGACTTTTAAAAGTCTGTTCCACTGAGGGACATTGCTCCAGAGGCTTAACCAGGGTGAAGCCCACGCAGGGTCAGCGTGGCCTCAGGTCCTGCAGGGTCACAGAAGGATCGGGGGTGTCTGAGTGTCGCAGAGCTTACAGGTATTAGAACGGGGAAGCTGGCTACAGAGACAGAGCCAAGGAGTGAGCTCTCAGCTTGGGGTTACCTTGAACTGGTCGCAGGCTCGGTCAGCTCAGAGTGCGGCCGGAGGCAGGGTGACGGGAGTAATTGGGCGATGTTCTTTGAGGGCGCACAGAGGAGTGGGGCCCGGGGCTCTCGGCTCCTCCGGGCCGGAGACTGGGAGGCCGCCATCTTCATTCCTGTCCTCCGGAACTCTACGGAAAGCGCTCAGGGAACAAAAGCTCCTGAAAGCAAACCCTAGCGGATTACTCAGCCCGGCCCCTGGTAAGGGTGGTGCAACTCCGCCTGGGGCAAAGACAATTGAGAATCACTACAACAGGCTCCTCCCCCAGAAGATCAACAAGAAACCCAGCCAGGACCAAGTTCACCTACCAAGGACTGCAGTTTCAATACCAAGGAGAGCTGTGAAATTCCAGAGGAGGAGAAAGCAAAGCACGGAACTCATGGCTTTCTCCCCATGATTCTTTAGCCTTGCAGTTAATTTAATTTTTTTTCTTTATCAATTTTTTTTCTCTTCTTCTGATAAATTTTTTTAACTTTTACCCTTTTCTTTTTTAACGTTTTTTAACTAGTTTATCTAACATATATATATATATATTTTTTCCTTTTTATATTTTTTCTTTATTGGTTTTCTTTTTTTAATTCTTTCTTTCTTTCTTTTTTTTTTTTTCTGAACCTTTTTACCTCCTTTCTCCCCTCCCTCACGATTTGGGATCTCTTCTGATTTGGCTAAAGCATATTTTCCTGGGGTTGTTGCCACCCTTTTAGTATTTCACTTGCTCCTTCATATACTCTTATCTGGACAAAATGAGAAGGCAGAAAAATTCACCACAAAAAAAAAAAGAACAAGAGGCAGTACCAAAGGCTAGGGACCTAATCAATACAGACATTGGTAATATGTCAGATCTAGAGTTCAGAATGACGATTCTCAAGGTTCTAGCCGGGCTCGAAAAAGGCATGGAAGATATTAGAGAAACCCTCTCGGGAGATATAAAAGCCCTTTCTGGAGAAATAAAAGAACTAAAATCTAACCAAGTTGAAATCAAAAAAGCTATTAAAGAGGTGCAATCAAAAATGGAGGCTCTCACTGCTAGGATAAATGAGGCAGAAGACAGAATTAGCGATATAGAAGACCAAATGACAGAGAATAAAGAAGCTGAGCAAAAGAGGGACAAACAGCTACTGGACCACGAGGGGAGAATTCGAGAGATAAGTGACACCATAAGACAAAACAACATTAGAATAATTGGGATTCCAGAAGAAGAGGAAACAGAGAGGGGAGCAGAAGGTATATTGGAGAGAATTATTGGAGAGAATTTCCCCAATATGGCAAAGGGAACAAGCATCAAAATCCAGGAGGTGCAGAGAACCCCCCTCAAAATCAATAAGAATAGGTCCACACCCCGTCACCTAATAGTAAAATTTACAAGTCTTAGTGACAAAGAGAAGATCCTGAAAGCAGCCCGGGAAAAGAAGTCTGTAACATACAATGGTAAAAATATTAGATTGGCAGCAGACTTATCCACAGAGACCTGGCAGGCCAGAAAGAGCTGGCATGATATATTCAGAGCACTAAATGAGAAAAACATGCAGCCAAGAATACTATATCCAGCTAGGCTATCATTGAAAATAGAAGGAGAGATTAAAAGCTTCCAGGACAAACAAAAAACTGAAAGAATTTGCAAATACCAAACCAGCTCTCCAGGAAATATTGAAAGGGGTCCTCTAAGCAAAGAGACCCTAAAAGTAGTAGATCAGAAAGGAACAGAAGCAATATACAATAACAGTCACCTTACAGGCAATATAATGGCACTGAATTCATATCTCTCAATAGTTACCCTGAATGTTAATGGACTAAATGCCCCAATCAAGTGACACAGGGTATCAGAATGGATAAAAAAACAAAACCCATCTATATGTTGCCTACAAGAAACTCATCTTAAACCAGAAGACACCTCCAGATTTAAAGTGAGGGGGTGGAAAAGAATTTACCATGCTAATGGACATCAGAAGAAAGCAGGAGTGGCAATCCTTATATCAGATCAATTAGATTTTAAGCCAAAGACTATAATAAGAGATGAGGAAGGACACTATATCATACTCAAAGGATCTGTTCAACAAGAAGATCTAACAATTTTAAATATCTATGCCCCTAACGTGGGAGCAGCCAACTATATAAACCAATTAATAACAAAATCAAAGAAACACATCGACAATAATACAATAATAGTAGGGGACTTTAACACTCCACTCACTGAAATGGACAGATCATCCAAGCAAAAGATCAACAAGGACATAAAGGCCTTAAATGACACACTGGACCAGATGGACATCACAGATATATTCAGAACATTTCATCCCAAAGCAACAGAATACACATTCTTCTCTAGTGCACATGGAATATTCTCCAGAATAGAGCACATCCTGGGTCCTAAATCAGGTCTCAACCAGTATCAAAAGATTGGGATCATTCCCTGCATATTTTCAGACCACAATGCTCTGAAGCTAGAACTCAATCACAAGAGGAAATTTGGAAAGAACCCAAACACATGGATGCTAAACAGCATCCTTCTAAAGAATGAATGGGTCAACCAGGAAATTAAGAAGAATTGAAAAAATTCATGGAAACAAATGATAATGAAAACACAGCGGTTCAAAATCTGTGGGACACAACAAAGGCAGTCCTGAGAGGAAAATATATAGCGGTACAAGCCTTTCTCAAGAAACAAGAAAGGTCTCAGGTACACAACCTAACCCTACACCTAAAGGAGCTGGAGAAAGAACAAGAAAGAAAGCCTAAATCCATCAGGAAAAGAGAAATCATAAAGATCAGAGCAGAAATCAATGAAATAGAAACCAAAAAAACAATAGAACAAATCAACGAAACTAGGAGCTGGTTCTTTGAAAGAATTAATAAGATTGATAAACCCCTGGCCAGACTTATCAAAAAGAAAGGAGAGAGGACCCAAATAAATAAAATCATGAATGAAAGAGGAGAGATCACAACTAACACCAAAGAAATACAGACAATTATAAGAACATAGTATGAGCAACTCTACGCCAACAAATTTGACAATCTGGAAGAAATGGATGCATTCCTAGAGACATATAAACGACCACAATGGAACCAGGAAGAAATAGAAAGCCTGAACAGACCCATAACCAGTAAGGAGATTGAAACAGTCATCAAAAATCTCCAAACAAACAAAAGCCCAGGGCCAGATGGCTTCCCGGGGGAATTCTACCAAACATTTAAAGAACTAATTCCTATTCTCCTGAAACTGTTCCAAAAAATAGAAATGGAAGGAAATCTTCCAAACTCATTTTATGAGGCCAGCATGACCTTGATCCCAAAACCAGACAAGGATCCCATCAAGAAAGAGAACTACAGACCAATATCCTTGATGAACACAGATGCAAAAATTCTCACCAAAATACTAGCCAATAGGATTCAACAGTACATTAAAAGGATTATTCACCACGACCAAGTGGGATTTATTCCAGGGTTGCAAGGTTGGTTCAACATCCGCAAATCAATCAATGTGATACAACACATTAATAAAAGAAAGAACAAGAACCATATGATACTCTCCATAGATGCTGAAAAAGCATTTGACAAAGTACAGCATCCCTTCCTGATCAAAACTCTTCAAAGTGTAGGGATAGAGGGCACATACCTCAATATTATCAAAGCCATCTATGAAAAACCCACCGCAAATATCATTCTCAATGGAGAAAAACTGAAAGCTTTTCCGCTAAGGTCAGGAACATGACAGGGATGTCCGTTATCACCACTGCTATTCAACATAGTACTAGAAGTCCTAGCCTCAGCAATCAGACAACAAAAGGAAACTAAAGGCATCCACGTCGGCAAAGAAGAAGTCAAACTATCACTCTTTGCAGATGATATGATACTATATGTGGAAAACCCAAAAGACTCCACTCCAAAACTGCTAGAACTTGTACAGGAATTCAGTAAAGTGTCAGGATATAAAATCAATGCACAGAAATCAGGTGCATTTCTCTACACCAACAACAAGACAGAAGAAAGAGAAATGAAGGAGTCAATCCCATTTACAATTGCACCCAAAACTATAAGATACCTAGGAATAAACCTAAGCAAAGAGGCTAAGACTCTATACTCAGAAAACTATAAAGTACTCATGAAAGAAGTGGAGGAAGACACAAAGAAATGGACAAATGTTCCATGCTCCTGGATTGGAAGAATAAATATTGTGAAAATGTCTATGCTACCTAAAGCAATCTACACATTTAATGCAATACCTATCAAAGTACCATCCATTTTTTTCAAAGAAATGGAACAAATAATCCTAAAATTTATATGGAAACAGAAAAGACCTCAAATAGCCAAAGGAATATTGAAAAAGAAAGCCAAAGTTGGTGGCATCACAGTTCCAGACTTCAAGCTCTATTACAAAGCTGTCATCATCAAGACAGCATGGTACTGGCACAAAAACAGACCCATAGATCAATGGAACAGAATAGAGAGCCCAGAAATAGACCCTCAACTCTATGGTCAACGAATCTTCGACAAAGCAGGAAAGAATGTCCAATGGAAAAAAGACAGCCTCTTCAATAAATGGTGTTGGGAAAATTGGACAGCCACATGCAGAAAAATGAAATTGGATCATTTCCTTACGCCACACACGAAAATAGACTCAAAATGGATGAAGGACCTCAATGTGAGAAAGGAATCCATCCAAATCCTTGAGGAGAACACAGGCAGCAACCTCTTCGACCTCAGCCGCAGCAACATCTTCCCAGGAACATCGCCAAAGGCAAGGGAAGCAAGGGCAAAAATGAACTATTGGGATTTTATCAAGACCAAAAGCTTTTGCACAGCAAAGGAAACAGTTAACTAAACCAAAAGACAACTGACAGAATGGGAGAAGATATTTGCAAATGACATATCAGATAAAGGGCTAGTGTCCAAAATCTATAAAGAACTTAGCAAACTCAACACCCAAAGAACAAATAATCTAATCAAGAAATGGGCAGAAGACATGAACAGACATTTCTGCAAAGAAGACATCCAGATGGCCAACAGACACATGAAAAAGTGCTCCATATCACTCGGCATCAGGGAAATACAAATCAAAACCACAATGAGATATCACCTCACACAAGTCAGAATGGCTAAAATGAACAAGTCAGGAAATGACAGATGCTGGCGAGGATGCGGAGAAAGGGGAACCCTCCTACACTGTTGGTGGGAATGCAAGCTTGTGCAACCACTCTGGAAAACAGCATGAAGGTTCCTCAAAATGTTGAAAATAGAACTACCCTATGACCCAGCAATTGCAGTACTGGGTATTTATCCTAAAGATCCAAACATAGTGATGCGAAGGGGCACATGCACATGAATGTTTATAGCAGCAATGTCTATAATAGCCAAACTATGGAAAGAACCTAGATGTCCATCAACAGATGAATGGATGAAGAAGATGTGGTATATATACACAATGGAATACTGTGCAGCCATCAAAAAAATGAAATCTTGCCATTTGCGACAATGTGGATGGAACTAGAGGGTATCATGCATAGCGAAATAAGTCAATCGGAGGAAGACAACTATCATATGATCTCCCTGATATGAGGGAGAGGAGATGCAACATGGGGCGTTAAGGGGGTAGGAGAAGAGTAAATGAAACAAGATGGGATCGGGAGGGAGACAAACCATAAGTGACTCTCAATCTCACAAAACAAACTGAGGGTTGATGGGGAAGGGGAGTTGGGGGGGGTTATGGACATTGGGGAGGGTATGTGCTATGGTGAGTGCTGTGAAGTGTGTAAACCTGGTGATTCACAGACCTGTACCCCTGGGGATAAAAATATATTATATGTATATAAAAAATAAAATTAAAAAAAAAAAGTCATAAGGAGGGACGCCTGGGTGGCTCAGTTGGTTCAGCAGCTGCCTTTGGCTCAGGTCATGATCCCAGGGTCCTGGGATTGAGTCCCACATCAGGCTCCTTGCTCGGCAGGGAGCCTGCTTCTCCCTCTGCCTCTGCCTGACACTCTGTCTGCCTGTGCTCCCACGTGCTCTCTCTCTCTCTCTAAAACAAATAAATAAAATCTTTAAAAAAAAAAAAAAAGAAGGAAAGTCATAAGGAAGAGAAAATTCATTTACAGCGCTGCACAATAAAAAAAACTACATGTAAGTGGACCTGTGTAGTTCAAACTCAAGTTGCTTAAGAGTCGACTATACTTACATGTATCCCTTTTCAACCTTTGTGCTATTGTTGGCATACATTTTACTTTTATATATGTTACATTGTTATTATTTTTGATAATTATCAGTCACTTAAAAAATTAAGTAATAAGACAAACATCTTATATATTTACCATGTAGCTACTATTCCCAGTGTTCTTCATTCCTTTATCTAGATCTATATTTTCATCTGTTACATTTTCTGTATGCCAAAAAGACTTCCTGTAACATTTCTTGCACTGTAAACTGGCAGGCGATACGTTCTTTCAACTTTTCTGTGTCTGAAAAAGTGCTTGCTTCACCTTTGTTTTTGAAAGACATTTGCACAGAATTCCAAATTGGCAGTTTTTTCTTTCAGTACTTCAGAGATGTTGCTACAATCTCTTTTCACAAATTCTTATGAGAAATCTGGTGTCAACCTTACCTTTGTTCCTTTTTTATATAATTTATCCTTTTTTTGTGACATCTTTTAATACTTTCTCTTTATCCTTGGTGTTCAATTTTAAGACATGCTGGGACCTTCGTGTCCTGGACACTTTGGGTAAAGGACAGTAGAGACAAGTCTTTATATTGGGATGTGGGCTATAAAATTCAGGTCACCCTAGATAGAGGCCAGCCAGGATCCCATCAGAAGGGCAGGAACCTCCAATCAGGAGTCTAGTGGTACAGGGTAGGCACAATGAGCAAGAGTAGGGTGACAACGATCTAGACCTCCCTATGTTTCTGGTATCATGACTCATTCCAGAACTTTGTAGCTGATGACTGAAGCATGGGGTAGGAAGTGGGTGAGGCTGAACCCACATAGGGAAGCATCAGAGATCCTACTGCAAGGACTGGCAGATGGCAGACCTCAAAATAATGCAGAGTAAGAGTAGAACAGAATAATGGAAGTAATAAAGGGGAGTTGAATACCCAATCCCAAGTCTTTAACTTTACAAAGCAAACTCTTAGACACATGTGCTCATGCGTGAGTGCGTGTGTGATCTGCCTAGTAGAATTCCATTTTCAAAGTTGCTATTTCCAAACAGGCAAAAACTAAGAAGCACTTTGTACAAAATAACTTACAAAATATTTTTTGGAAAAAACCCTTAATATCACAGAGTACTCATACTCTTAAAAAAAGTTTTGTGTTAGAGATTTTGGAATAGTATCAGGAGGTAGAAAAGCCAAAAAAAAAAAAAAAAAAAAAGAAACCACAAACCCAAAACACCTTTTACTGTTCCTACTTAATCAATTAAAAACATTCTTTTAATGTTTTTCATATGATGTAATTTTGTTTTGACTTTCTACTCTTTGCTTCTTATTCTGTATAGACAAGTTCCTGCTGCCTATAGCCATCTTTGCAAACTAGGAACGCCTCTAAAAGCTTTTGTTTCATCCGATTAAATCAGTTACTAATCATCTTTAAGCAGGGACAGGTCCAAAGTCACCACACGAAGGATAATTCATAATAGCTTTTTTTTTTAGCAACAACTTTCTCCCTTTCTTGCCAAACTAGTCAGCAGTCTGGCAGTTTGGTTTTTGCAATGAATCAGAATGTATGTGCCAGGCCATTTGCACCATCTGTTGCAGGAGTGTCATGGGAGAGAGGACTGTGGACACCTGGTGGGTTGACGTTGAAATGTCAGCTCGAGGGTGAACACCAGCTCCAGTGATAAAAGGCCAAGAAAGCAAAAAGCCTGGAAGGAGAAGAAGCTGCTGGTAAGAGCAGAAGAGGCACACCTGTTCTGAACTGGGAAGAAGGTACGTATGCTTATGTGTGTGTACATGTGACCTACGTATGTATGTAATTCCAGCATTGGTACTTTTTAGAATCTTGATGACAGGATACATTAAATTCATGGGGAAGGTAAAAGACCATTAGGTGAAGTTACACACATAAGTTCTGGTAAGGGCAACTGATGCTTTTTGTAGAAAGAACTGTGAAACATACATAATCTATGTTGTCTTTGGGTGACATGGAGTGAGATTTTCCAACTTCAGCCTCTGAGAATAAAGCTGTAATCATGGGCTCACAAAAGCTCTTTTAATTCCCCTCAGGGTATATGTCACCCCCTACACCCAGTTTTGATTTCTGTTTTTGTTAGGGAACTATTTATTACCACCCCCCCAATTTTTTTGATGCCGAATATACGGTTTTATTGTCAACAACCAGGATTGACTTGAATTGACAACTGATTGTGTTATATAATAGTTTCAGAAAGAATAGCCTCAGAGCAATTGTTATCAAACTAAAGTTCTCATATTTGTAAATATCTCTTGATATTTCAGTCCCTCACAGAAAACTTCCCTATCCAGCAAGTAAACTTGTTTCTTTGTTTAAGCATGTATTCTTCAGTTACGATACACTAAAAGTGGATGTTACTTTATGGAAATTTTACTAAAGTGGCCTATGGTTCAGATGAACAATTAGGTATCCTGCTTTAATTTTGTTCTGGCCTAAAATCTTAATGTTTATTTAAATTATAGCTTAAGCATTTGGGACCATCATCATCTAACTGTCTTCATGTTAACACGGACACCTAATCTTTGAGAAAAATCTTGATTCTGTCTGGGGACTCTCCCTTGGTCTGTCTTTGTAGGTATCAAAACATATTTTCAGGCAGGGCACCCAGGTGGCTCGGTGGGTTAAAGCCTCTGCCTTTGACTTGGGTCACGATCCCAGGGTTCTGGGATCGAGCCCCATGTGGGGCTCTCTGCTCAGCAGGGAGCCTGCTTCCCTTCCTCTCTCTCTGCCTGCCTCTCTGCCTACTTGTGATCTCTGTCAAATAAATAAATAAAATCTTAAAAAAAAACATATTTTCAGGCTTTTGCCACATTTTTGATCCCTGTTCTAATTTCTAACCAAGGTGACCTGACCCAAGCCATAGAGCTGTGTGCTTCACAGGAACATAGAATACCTGTTTTCTAACTGCTTTCAGGAAATACAACTAAAATTTGTAGTTTTGTTGTAATTATCAAATCTATCCCCCCAGTTTTTAGGGTGATTAAAACATCCAGTAGTTGAAACCAACTGTGGATGTTGGTTAAGGATGTTGGTTTTGGTAAAGCCCAGGGCATGGTAAGAGAGGAGTTGTGAGCCATTTTCCAGTTATGGACTCTTGAAATTGGTTCACTACAGTGATAGTCCCCTGTAAAATAACTATCTTCCGTGTGCTTTTATCTTGCTGAAATGTACTCACACATCCTTTCCTTCTCTCTAGTGGTGCATGGAAAGGAAAGGTCGTCATCAGTATCATGTTTGAAGGGATTCTGAACTTGGGATTTCAAGGTCAAATTGTAGTCCGGACAGCTTTCAAGATCAAGTCCTCCCAGCCCCAAGGAACCATGCGTGTGTTTCATCCCACAACGCTGCATTATAAGATATTTGTGGTGTAGTGCCAACTTGCTCCATTGATGATAAGCAGGCCAGGGAGTTTCTGTAGTGGGATGTAGGGGACTTCCCTGGCATCAATTTCAAAAGTTCAGACCCCATCCCAAGCATTTCTAACTTCTCGTAAGAGTAGGCTTGCAATAAACATGAATGTAAATCATTTCTCGTGGCTGCTATGCAGTTATAATTTTGGTAGACATCTGACATTCTTACCTCGACTTTTCCCATTTCCACCCTCTCATCTCTCTCAAACTTGCATCCATTTTCTCTGTCCCTTTAGTTCAGGCTGTTATAGTTTTTCACATAGAGCTTTGCAATTTCCCAGTAGGCTTTCCTCCTTTTGCTTCTTAGTACGGCTTTATACAGGATAGCTTACGATGTGACCTCTTACACCTTGCTTTCTCCCCTGCATCCTGAACTGCCTGCTATTTTTTTTATGTGTAAAATGTACAAGGCTATTTGATTTCCTGATGCTTCTGTCCTTTTTTGTCCAAGCTTCTCATCGTATCTGCCTGATGAACTCCTCCTAAGACTGAGCTCAGAAGCCTCCACTTCCATGAAGCCCTTAATGATCGTTGCAGCATATCTCCTCCTTGCTCTTTCAGCATCTTGTTTATCCTAATTACAGTGCTCTGATTATTGGCTAGTTGCCTGTCAACTCTATTGCACTGTGAACATTTGGAAGATAGAGCCCGAGTTATATTCATCTCTGCAGTCCCAGAACCAGCACAGTGCTTGGCAATTAAGGGGTTCTTAATGAGAATTTTTTGTGTGTGTTTTTCTGAATGCCTTCTGAAACCTTCAGGAAGTGTTGTTGGTGTTTGGGGGAAGGATTTTATTGAGTATCTGTGGTGTGTCTTCAGGGGAGATATTTGAACACAACTGGGAACTACCAAAAGGAACTTGACAAATTATCTACTTTATAAATATAACTAAATGCCTTGGAATTGGCATAATTTCTCAACTCTGATACTCAGGAGATCAGAGATTTAAATTTTCATTTACATATGAATGATTCCAGCCTTTAACTGCCACCCAAAAAGCTCTTCAGAGACAGTGCCCCAGAGTACCTACTAAGCGTGCCTGCTTGCCGACCTCCCAGAACCCCCAAATCCTTCCCCTAACACTGCAAAGAAGAATGAATGGGACCCAGATACCCAAGTAACCACTGAGGAATTATTTCGAAACACTTGCTGTTTCAAAACACTTGCAAATCTGTTCTCTTCACCCCAGTTTTATAGCTGTTCATCTTTTCTCCACAGATAACTGAAAAAGTCTCTGGTTTGCTTTGTCTCTATCATTTGTTCTCTACAGTGAGATGAATGATTTTTCCCCCAAGCAAATCTGATGATGTGTTGGTCCTACATAAAGCTGTCTGTGGATTTCCATCACCCTCCCTAGGGTCCAAATTCCTCAGCCTGGCTCCCCAGGTCCTTAGGTGGTGTAGTGTCTACTTTCTTTTCTAGCTGAGCTCCACTCACTGCCCCCACCCCCTAAGGCTTTAGCCATACTGAATGACTTGCTTTTCCCCCAAAATGACATATTTTTTGCCTTCAGGTTTTTGAGCACAGTGTTCTCTTTTTCTAGAACTTTCCACATACTTCCTCTTCCCACCTTCAATATCCTAGTCATCTTTTAGTCCTTAACTTAAACATTGTCTCTTTTGGAAGAATTTATTTATTCTCCCAAACTGGGTTGCTATTCATTATAAGTGTCCCCTGAATACAGTATTATGATTCTTACCACAAGCATTGTGATGACCTAAGCACGTTTGTCTCTCACTGGGCTGTGAACTCCATTGGTACAAGGCTAGGTCTTATTCATCGTTGTAATCCTAGTTTCTAATACAGTGTCTGAACACAGAAGTTACTCAAGAAATATTTGTTGACTAAAACAAGTAATTGTCAATACATAGCCACATACATACATTGGGCAATTTGCAAATACTTTGGTGATCTGCTCAGACAAAACTCTTCATAACCAATACAGTATCGACATTTGTTTTAACCCAGATACTTAGAGCATTAAAAAATTTTCACCTACTTTGTTCAGATCTTAATCTCTTTGCTTATGAAGGGTGAAGGAGTCAGTCCAGTCTAATTAGGTGTGAAAAGGGTCTGGGGTGTGTATCCTGGTCCTGTCATGCTCTGAGGGCATGTATTGTTTTGGCGTCTGCCAATTAAAATAATAGTAATGGAGAAGTGAAACCGGGAGAGGACTCCTATATCTTTTTATGGCAGGAAAAAATTGTGAATTGAGAAAAGGGGATTAAGTAGAAAATATTTTGACCTTGAATCATAGAAAGCCTGAGAAAAATTTATGTAGATAGAGAAATCATACTAACTTTCTGGCCCTAGGTTACCGCTGAAGGCAAAATTTACATGTGATTTCCAATCTGTCTGTGGATGATCTCATTTAAAGGGTGTTGAAAGTTAGCCATCATTATCTACACTGACCTTCTTTGCTTTCTTTCAAGTCTAGGTACAATTCATGCAACTTCTTTGAAAACACTGGAGAGACTAGTTAAAAAAGGAATATACACACATAATAAGTTGAGTTACCAGCAACAATCAGTCTGTTGTATGGATAATTTAAGTGGTAAAAAAATTAAATTCTTTGAAAAAATAATCTGTATCCACAGTAGATGTGGCGAGAACAACCAGTTCCTAAAAATGTAGGAAAAAATGTTTATAATCTCAGAATTTGTTGATGTTTGGATACTTGGTGAAAGAGACTGTGATAGTGGTGAATATTTTGGAAAATATCACTGTTCTGTTTGAGGAAGGTTGTCCTCAGGCAGCTTGGTGATTTGTTATTTCCTGTGTGTATTTCTCGTCATGTATGCCACAACTTATTCAGCATTCCTAGTTCATTCATTCAGTATTTACTGAGAGCATAGGAAGTGCCATTAACCTCTGGATGCATAAAGGCGCCTGAGATGGAGATGCTGCTTGTGAGGGTGCCTGGACTCCGGGTGGAACCACTGACAGTAATAATTACATGTCAACAGGAGGAGCGAAGAGACTAATTCTGCTTGGGGAATGAGAGAAGGCTTCAGGGCTGAGGGGACTTGTATAAAGTCCTTAAACAGGGTCTTCCAGGCTTTTGTTCAGGGTAGAGAGTGCAGAGTGGGGAGTGGGATGGGGTTTGGGGAGAACATTCCAGCCATCTGGACTAGTATGGGCAGAGCAGTGTAAAGGTGCCTGGGATGTTGGAGGAAGGGTGAATATTTTGTAGGGGCAGTGGAGTAGGATTTTGGAGAGGAAATGAGTGAAACTGAAACTCCAAAAGTGGGCTGTTTTCAAATGTTGAAAAACATGGTATAATAACTTTAAGACGTTATTACCGTATTTTACTCATTTCTAAGATACTTTTTAAGATTAACTTCTAATTCAATCAAAATTTTATGCATAAATATATACACATACTCTTTATTTCATTTTGGTTTACAGGGCCCTGTGTCCTGTTTGTTCTATCTTCCTTTCTTTCTTTTTAAATAATTTTTATTTTTAATTAAAATGTGGCTGACATATAAAAGTATATTAGTTTCAGGTGTATGACAGTGATGTGACAATTACATGCCTTACAAAATCCTCACCCCAGTAAGTGTAGTGACCAGTTATCACCACACAAAGTTACAATGACTATATTTTCTCGATTATACACATACTCTAGAAAAACAGTTCGACCAGATGTGATGCAAAATTTTATTTGTTCGTTTGTTCATTCATTCATTCATTCGTCAAACACTAAGATTGCTGTTTTGTGCCAGATGCTCTACTAAATGCTTTAACAATACTGCCCCATTTTAAAGCACAGCAGCCTTTTTTCCTTTTCTGTATCATGTAATAGATTCTTACTCAACAGGGACAACTATTTAAAACTATCTTAGTTGTTCTTTTGGTGTTTTCCTTGTTGTTTCTAAATAACAGGCTTAGACTGCCATTTATTGATATTATCCAGTGAATTCCTGCTATTATATACTTACAGCCTTATTTTTGATTGTCAGTATGCAGTATCTATATTATAATGTTCATGCAAATGTAATTCACCTAAGAGTTATGTAGAATTCTGTGTTGTTTAATTTTTTTATGAAAAGTTTTTGTCCGTACTGGACATTATACTTGTTTTGTTTGTTACTTCCTCTCTTTTCTATATACCTATTACTCATTCTAACCAAAATTCTTTGTCAGAAGTGTTTGTATTCTATTAATGCATCCAAAAACACATCAAGAATTCTGTCACTTCTCCTCTTTTGAAGATGTTCCCCCTGGAGCCCTCTGCTCTTCTGTTCTCACTTGACTCTCTTGTTCTCTGGATCTGCTGCCCAGTTGCTGCTGTGGACTCTCCCTTCTCATCATTCTGGGATTTCTTTCACTTCTTTCCTGAACCGGGTCCCCTACTTCTTTGATTCTATGTACTCTTTTCTTGGTTTACTCTCTTATTTTGGTACAACATCTGCTCTCATAATTTCTTAAGAAATTGTATATATGAAGATTTTGTAGACCTTGAATATCTGAGAATATATTTATTTTACTTGGATTCTGGCTAAGGTGAAATTTTGAATACCATTTGGATTCTTGATACTTTGTATGAAACCTTTTCCTTTCCCTTCTTCTAAGCTTATAAGATCTCTTCTTTGTCCCCAGTGCTTTAAAATTTCATCACAATGTGTCTTGGTATAGATCTTTTTTCACTCTTTATTTTGGGCACTCAATGAACATTTGCAATCTGGAGATTCACAAATTCTATTCTGGGAAATTATCTTGAATATTTCCTCTTTCATTTCCTCTTCTCATTCTTTCTGTAACTCCTAATATTTTGTCCTAGAACTCTTGGACTTCCCTCTCTTCCCTCAGTGAGACATAGGATAAAGGCCAAATAAATACTAATACTCAGTGATAGGTAGGAAAATTAAATAATGCCATATGATCAAGTACATTCTTTCTACACATTAATGGGCATTTTAAATACATGGTTGCTTGAGTAGTTGGCTGATATCTAGGAAATGTAGCTGCAAACCTTTAGCTTTCTAGAACATTCTAGAGCATGTACCCATGAAAGACCCACCCTATAAAACTAGCTTCATGTGTCGTAGGTGTTTATAGAGCAGGAATTATATCTTATATAAGAAATAAAAAAATCTGGGATTGCTTACTTTGAATTTGCCAGATAAAGATTAGACTAGTACATTAAAGTAAGAGATTGAAGGCCCAAGCAGGAAGATTACAAATTCTGTTGGAACATGACACACTCAGAATTTTTTTTTTTTAACATTTTATTTATTTATTTGACAGAGAGAGAGAGAGACAGTGAGAGAGGGAACAAAAGCAGGGCGAGTGGGAGAGGGAACAAACACAGGGGGAGTGGGAAAGGAAGAAGCAGGCTTCCTGCTGAGCAGGGAGCCCAGTGCAGGGCTCTATACTACTAGGACCTTGGAATCACGACCTGAGCTGAAGGCAGAAGCTTAACAACTGAGCCACCCAGGTGACACCCCCACCCCATTCGGAATTTATTTTACAATAGGAAAATAGCTAGAAGTGGTTAGTCTTTTTCTATTCCTTCCAGAAACTGGTTTCTAGAGTTACATTCCCTCCTATAAGACTTTATAGAAAGAAAACTAGTTCCTTCAAGTAAGAGCTGGGATCCTTTTTTTTAAAAATTATTTATTTATTTATTTATTTATTTATTTATTTACTTTTATTTTTTATAAACATATAATGTATTTTTATCCCTAGGGGTATAGGTCTATGAATCGCCAGGTTTACACACTTCACAGCACTCACCATAGCACATACCCTCCCCAATGTCCATAACCCCCCCCAACTCCCCTTCCCCATCAACCCTCAGTTTGTTTTGTGAGATTGAGAGTCACTTATGGTTTGTCTCCCTCCCGATCCCATCTTGTTTCATTTACTCTTCTCCTACCCCCTTAACGCCCCATGTTGCATCTCCTCTCCCTCATATCAGGGAGATCATATGATAGTTGTCTTCCTCCGATTGACTTATTTCGCTATGCATGATACCCTCTAGTTCCATCCACATTGTCGCAAATGGCAAGATTTCATTTTTTTGATGGCTGCACAGTATTCCATTGTGTATATATACCACATCTTCTTCATCCATTCATCTGTTGATGGACATCTAGGTTCTTTCCATAGTTTGGCTATTATAGACATTGCTGCTATAAACATTCATGTGCATGTGCCCCTTCGCATCACTATGTTTGGATCTTTAGGATAAATACCCAGTAGTGCAATTGCTGGGTCATAGGGTAGTTCTATTTTCAACATTTTGAGGAACCTTCATGCTGTTTTCCAGAGTGGTTGCACAAGCTTGCATTCCCACCAACAGTGTAGGAGGGTTCCCCTTTCTCCGCATCCTCGCCAGCATCTGTCATTTCCTGACTTGTTCATTTTAGCCATTCTGACTTGTGTGAGGTGATATCTCATTGTGGTTTTGATTTGTATTTCCCTGATGCCGAGTGATATGGAGCACTTTTTCATGTGTCTGTTGGCCATCTGGATGTCTTCTTTGCAGAAATGTCTGTTCATGTCTTCTGCCCATTTCTTGATTAGATTATTTGTTCTTTGGGTGTTGAGTTTGCTAAGTTCTTTATAGATTTTGGACACTAGCCCTTTATCTGATATGTCATTTGCAAATATCTTCTCCCATTCTGTCAGTTGTCTTTTGGTTTAGTTAACTGTTTCCTTTGCTGTGCAAAAGCTTTTGGTCTTGATAAAATCCCAATAGTTCACTTTTGCCCTTGCTTCCCTTGCCTCTGGTGATAAGAGCTGGGATCCTTTAACACGATAATGATTTGGGATGTTAGTTGTTGGTAGAACTTGAATTTAAAGAAGCCAGGTAACCATTGTAAACTTCGAGTATTCTTGAGATAGTTGTAAGACTTCTGGACAAACTGAGTTTTGGACTGTGTTGTTCTTTAGGATCTAGAATAAACAGAGGATTAAGTTTACCTCCAAAGCCTAGTGATAAAGTCTGAAGATGCTGGGGACACTGATGCTTTATTTTTCTTCCTCTCCACCAGTGCATTCTCTTAAGCATGTTTAATAGTAATGATATCAGTATTAGTTAAAATGTAGTAAGCATCTGCCTGTACCTATTATACAAGTAACTGTGACATGTTCTTTGCTTTCTTCCTCTCATATCTCACTGAATTGTTCCATTCATTTTATGAAGTACATCTAATTCATTATGTTATTTTGCAACTGAGAAAAGTAAGAACAGAGAGGTTAAGAGTGTTGTTCCAAATCACAAAGCTAGTGAGACAGAGACTGAATTTGAATGCAGGCAGTTGATCCCCAGAGCCCAGTCACATTTGGCAACCCAGGAATGACGTTAGTTCTGGATAGACTAATGAGCCAGCAGGGGCAGCACAGCTGGCTGCTGTGGGGAGGGCCTGGTGCAGACTCGTGCATGCATGGATGAGAGGGTTTCTACAGATGTGTAGTCAGAGAGATAGCCGGTTCATTGTAGCCACTTACATTGTCTTTAACTGTACCTTCAGAAGTCCAGCTTTCATTTAGAGCTTTTAACTAAAATAATTTTCTTTGAGGTTAGCAATGACCTCCCACTACAGGGGATTTAGTATCTGATGGCTTTTGCTCGGTTCTCAGTCTCTTTGACCTGTCTTCTCCACTCAACACATTCCCCCCACTGCCCCTTCTCTGCTGAAGGTCTTTCCGTGTCTCTTCTCTATTGCTCTTTTGCTCTTTTTCTTTCTCTCTGTGCTCTCTTGCTTCAGAAAGGAATAAATATCTCTAAGAATATAAAATGATATAAAAACAAAATAGAAGAAAACAGGGCAAAGGGAAAAGTGTAGGAAGGATCATGAAGATCATACTAGGGGTGAGATAGTACACAAAGTGTCACATCTAATGGGAACATTTGCCAGAGTGGGGCCACAAATTTGGGTCTAGTTTCTCAGGAGCTACATAAAAAGCTTTCACAATTGATTGCATGATTCACGGTGTCCTTAAGGTAAAAACAAATTGGTTGTTCAAGGGGAACATTTCCTAGAACTGAGACTCAAGAGACATTTACCTGGGAACGTAGTGACTGTTTTCAGTAACATTCTGACTCTAAACCCAATCATGATTTCAAAAGACTCTTTCTTTATATTTCTGCATGGCCCACTGCCTCACTCCCCTGGGGCCTCTTTTCAGTTGTCATCCTCTCAGACACGCCTTCTTGATGACCACATCTAAAATGGCACCTGTTGTCATACCTTCATATCTCCTTTCTCTGTTTTGTTTTTCTGCTCACAAGCTGACAGGTCTTTCTTAGTTTAGTTGTTATTTTCCTCTTTAGAATGTGAGCTCTGTGAGATGAAGCACATCAATTTATTCCTATCCTATAAATGCCTAGAAGAGTATATGACACACGGTGGTATCAGTGTACAGTTGCGAATGAAGGAGTGGCCCAAATGTCATCAGTAAGCTCTAGGAGCTTTAAGGTGATACTTCTTGGAAAGTACCTTGTTTGAGGTAGAACATGACTGGCCAGTTACTGTACTAGTTGAGTTGGTTGGCTTTTTGTGTTGGGTCCAGTTGAGAGTTGGGAAATAAGGAATATTCTCAAGTGAAATTGTGAGGAGGGTGACCCCTGTCCTTTCCCATAACAGAAAAGTTTGGAGGACCATGTTACTTCCTAACGCAGGGAGAGAGCTATAGATTATCAAGTTGTGAAACTATGGGGATGGGATTGCTTCTCAAGAGGTGTACCTCTTAGCATAATCTTGAATGAGGCCCTGAGAGGAGTGCTGTGGGACAAGAATGCATGTGGCAGGGGTGTGGCCATTATGATTGAGCCAGGCTTTGGAGACTCCATCCTTTCCTGTTCTTCCTTAGGAAGACACGAAAAATATTAGGGAAATCAACCTCAGCTATGTCCATAAAACTTTGTGAGGGAAACTTGTTCCCATTTTATGGAGGTGAACTTCCTGTCCTTAGGTTTTCCAACCTGAGTCATGACAAAAAATGTAACCTCCAGCAGGAGCACATCACATTCATGTTTAAAAGTCCTATTTGTGATAACTTCCATTTTGGTTAGTTTCTCTGCTTTTTGTGTTAAGGGAAGAAATGCTCCTGAATCTGCTAAGAAGGAAAAAAACAACCTCAAAAGAAGATTTTAGAAGGGGGTAAGTCTGTAAGTGGTGCAGGCAGTCTGCTTAAGGGCCATTTACTTTACTTTCTCCTATGAGGACTTTCAACATCATTTTCCTCCTTACAAATGTACATTCTGGAATGTTACATGAAAGAACCAAGTTTTCCTTGAGGGTGCCTGGGTGGCTCAATGGGTTAAAGCCTCTGCCTTGGGCTCAGGTCATGATCTCCCATCCTGGGATCGAGCCCCCCCGGGCTGTCTGTTCAGCAGGGAGCCTGCTTCCTCTTCTCTTCTCTCTCTGCCTGCCTCTCTGCCTACTTGTGATCTCTCTCTGTCAAATAAATAAATAAAATCTTAAAAAAAAAAAAAAAGGAAGAAAAAGAAAAAGAAAGACTCAGTTTTCTTAGTTGTCATGTCTCCCAGTTATCATGGAAGACATGATATCATGTCTCTTTTTGGGTGGTAGAATACTATTTTTAGCAAAAGCTAAAAATACACAGGCAATATATATCAGAGTTCATGGATTGGAAAACACAGTTTTTCTTTTCATTGATCATTTTATTTATTTCCTTTCTTTTTTTTTTTTTTTTAGTCCAGTCTTATACAAGCTAGAGAATTCACTGGGGCACCTCAGAAAAGCAGACTTTGGTTAGCTAGAGGTACAGGAGATTAGAGGGTGAAGGGAAGGGTGGAGAAGAGGTATCCAAACTTCCCAACTGTGATGGTTTGGGCTCTTCATGTGCTACTATCCCTTGATGTTCAGTATGAAAGCATGTTCAGGGGCATGTGTGTGGCT
Organism: Enhydra lutris kenyoni; assembly: GCF_002288905.1. Taxonomy (NCBI): domain Eukaryota; kingdom Metazoa; phylum Chordata; class Mammalia; order Carnivora; family Mustelidae; genus Enhydra; species Enhydra lutris. The sequence goes on from NW_019154140.1 coordinate 2,149,802, forward strand.
CACTCAATTGAGCATCTGACTGTTGAGCTCAGCTCAGGTCTTGATCTCAGGGTTGTGAATTCAAGCCCCATGTTCAAGCTCCCGCCTGGTGTGGAGCCTACTTAGAAAAAAATAATAATAAAATAAAATTTATAAATGCAAAATCATTAAAAAATAATAATATGTTCAAATCAGGAAACAATATAAAAGAGAAAAAAATGAAGGAAAGTAAAAATCTTAAAAGTGATGGTTGCGTGGAGGTTAAAATTTAAAAAAGAATAAGGTAAGAAAAATTAGCTAAAAGGAAATGAAGTGGAAGCTAAAATAGAGATTTAAAACCCCCACAAAGGTAAAAGGTTATGAGTTTAAAAATATAAAACACATGAGATTTTAAAAATAAAAGATAATATACTATAAGCCAATGAGATAAAAGGTTAAAACATGACTAAAAGCTATAATGGTTCAGGCTAAAAGGCTAAAACATGTGAGATGAAAATCTAAAAACAGACCATTCCTGGGGATTACAGCTTTGGAATAGGAAATCAGAACTAACACAGAAAAAAAAGAAAAAAAAGGAAAAAATTAAATTAAAATTACAAGAATAATGTGGATTAATGAAGGTATTATATTTTTTTCACTTAACGGGATCACAGAAGAGGACTGGTTCAAGGAAATGGAGTATGTTGCAAAATTCTCAGGGCAGCCTTTTCTTCCCTGTGGGGGACAGAGGGCTGGGTGAGGCTGTGCTGATGGTCTCCTTGAACGTGGGGTCCAGTGCAGAGGACAGAGGCTGTCACCCCCTGAGAGTTGGGAAGTGGATTGCAAAAGCAGAAGCGAGCTTGGCTTCTGGGGTCTCATAGGGAAGCAGCTCCTCCATCTAGCTTTTTAAAATTCCCCCTGACTTGCTCTGCCCTTTCCCCAGTTCATTCTGGCTGCCCCTCAGCCAATTGGCCAGCCTCTGCCTTCAGCACCTCCTGTCTGATCTTTGCTCTGGCTGCCTTCCTGAGCCTTTCCCTTCCAGTCTCTTCCCACTTTGCAACCAGACTAATCTTCTGAAAACACCACTTTGGTCATGGAATTATATTGTATAAAAACCTTCTGTGCTTATCATTTGAAAGACCAAAGTCCTAAAAGGCCTCACAAAATCTGGCTTTAATGCACTTTTTCAAATAAGTTAGAGATCTTCTATGTTTGTACTTATATTCAACCTTGTTTACTACATTATTTATGCTAACCACCAAGATATCTGGAGGTTACATATTTTGGAGTTTGGGTTTGATTGTGAGATTTGGAGTTATTTAAAAAAAAGGAATTCTTAATTCCATTTTGAAAAAGTCAGAGTAAATTGATACTGATTTTTGTTTCAGTTTTTGGTTCTCAGACAAATTAAAGGTGCAGGGGGCGGTGAGAGGGAAGGAAAAGAACTAGGATTCATATGCATGTGTTTCTGGGAAATTTAGATTTTTGTTTTACTGGAATTAATGCTGGAGCTCCCTTCTTAGCTGTTCCCCAAAATGACTTTCTTTCCTGAGTTTAAGGATATATTATCTGTAAAAATGCTTCTTGAGTATTTCTCTATTCAGTTCTGAAAATAATGAAAATTCAGCCTCTCTCAGTGTTTGAAGGGGAAAAAAAAAAGATTTGGAAAATCAACTAACCATATTTAAGATTATCCCAATGAATTTTCTGCCAAAACACCAGATGCTACTGGGAAAAAAAAAAAAAAAACTGCCACAATTTGCTGTCTGGGAACTGTGCCTGACTCTTTAACAGGGATAAGGAGAGCGATGTAAAAGAATGAGGTACATGGCAAATCCTACTCCAAATAAACAGCGATTTTATATTTAAAAAGGTTCTAGTTAAGACTACTAGGTTTACTGCACTGATCAAATTCTAGTATTTATCAGGATCTACAAGGTCACTTTATAGCCAATGCCATATGAATGCTTGGCCACTCTCGCACTTAGCCATCCTAAAAACATTTTTTTATCTTCATAGTTAAAAGTCCTAGTGATATCATAAATTTCATCCTAGGAGCATTTTAGAGTCAGAGCTATTTTCTCATGTTGATTTTTGTTGTTCTTTGAATTTTTGCTTGGGTTTGGATAGGTCCAAAGCCTTTTATAAGCCAAATCTATGTTGCATTTACCATGTACATATTTAGATTTCTTCCTTCTCCTCTCAGTGAATGAAAGCAGCATTAGAAATAGAATTGAACTTTGGGAAATGGGATACGTGTGTAGCTTAAATTGAAGCAATTGAAGCAAGTTTCAAATGAGAAGATAGCTTCAACTTAGGATGACTTTTGATCATTAGAAAGTGCTCAGGTGACTTGTATCCTCTATTTTCATGCAGTTCTATGATCTGGCTCCAGCCTACAGCTGGGGAAGAAGTTCCCATACGTTGTGTGAAATGCAGACTTTGCTATACTTCTTAAAATTCTGCAGGATTTAAAAGAAACCCAGAAGGAAGATGGGATCTAAAATTTCCTGCCTTCTGCTTTTTGAGTTACCCTAGTTTTTACTCAATCTGAGGTTCAGATTATTCAGTAGCTCACCATTTCTTCAATTTGTTATGGACTGAATGTGTGTGTCACCCCCAAATTCATATGTTGAAGTCCCAACCCCAGTGTGGCTGTATTTGGAGTAAGGAAGTCATGAAGTCTAAATGAGGTCATAGGGTTGAGGCCCTGATCCAATATGTCTTATTAGAAGAGACATCGGAGTGTCCTTCCCAAACCTCATCATTCCTCCCCTCTGCCCATGCACTGGGGAGAGGCCACGTGAGGACATTGTGAGAGGGTGGCTGTCCACAAGCCGGGAGGAGGACACTCTTCACGAACTGAATTGGCCGGAAACTTGACCTTAGAATACCCAGTCTGTGGTGTTTTGTTATGGCAGCTTGAGGAGACTAATACAATATTCCTGTTTCTACTGATAACAAAAGCAGAGAAATTAGCTCCAAAAAGGATATGGGTTATGGAAGAGAGCAGAGGCTGTGTTTATCTTTGTGAATGACCTCATCCCTAGCATGGAGGAGGGCCTGGCAGTGTTTATTTTGACAAAGAATGAATGAATGAATGAGTAGATAAAACATCCAAGCTTCTCTGGAACATCTGACTCTTGGTTTCAGCTCAGGTTGTGATCTCAAGGTGGCGAGGTTGAGTCCCAAGCTGAGCCTGGTGTTGGCTTGTGCTTAGCTCAGACTCTGCTTAAGACTCTCCCTCTTTTTCTGCCCCCTCACACAGTGTTTTGCACCACTCCCTGCCTTGCCCTGTTCTCTTGCATGCTCTCTCCCAAAAATAAATAAATAAGTCTTAAAAAAAAAAAAAAAAATCGAAGCTTCTCATGATAGCTACCTTGATCACTGATGTGGATTACAAAAGAGAGTATTGCATTTCCTCCCTTAAAAATTGTACATGTATGCCTGTCTTGTTGATTTATTTATTTATTTGTTTATTTTAAAGATTCTATTTATAGACTTGTTAGAGAGAGAGAGAGAGAGTGCAAAAGCAGGGGAGTAGCAGGACGAGGGAGAAGCAGTCTCCCTACTGAGCAAGGAGCCTGATGTGGGAATTGATCCCAGAACTCCAGGATCATGACCTGAGCCAAAGGCCGATGCTTAACCGAATGAGCCACCCTGGTGCCCCAATCTTGTTTATTTCTGATGACTTTTGGGGCTGTCCCAACTAAAAGCCATCCTGAGTTTTTTTTTTTTAAAGCCCAGATTTTATTTAGATTTCACTAGTGTTTCCATTATCATACTCTCTCTTTCTCCAGAATTCAATTCAACATATACATTGCATTTATTTGTCATGTCTCCTGTCTACCTTGGTCTGTGATTTTTTTTAAAGATTTTTTTATTTATTTGAGAGAGAGCAAGACTGCAAGAGAGAGCATGAGTTGGGGGTGGGGGATGGGGTTGAGGAGGGATAGATGGAGGGGGAGAAACAGACACCCTGCTGAGTAGGGAGCCAGATGTGGGGCTTGATCCCAGAACCCCTGGATCATGACCCTAGGCGAAGGTAGATGTTTAACCAGCGGAACCACCCAGATGCCCCTAGTCTGTGATTCTTGCAGTTTTTCCTATCCTGTATAATGTCCTCAGTCTGATAAACATCAGACAAATCTCATTATTAGACTGCAGGTATGGTTCTTTGGAAAGAATACTATAGAGATGGAATGCTTTTCTTATCCATGCTATGAGAAGGCACATGATATCTATGTGAAATCATTAGTGACATTAAACTGAAGTTGTTTGTACCAAATTATGATTATTAATTATGTACCAAATTATGATTATTAATTAATTAGGATTATTACTTAATACTTCTGTAGTATTTGTAATAATAACACTTTGTACCTTCTGATTGGACAGAAGATCTCAATCTCACCTCCCTAAACTCAGAAATGAAAACTTCTTTCTTTCTATAATGTTAGAGAAAGTAAGATTCTATATTTATCTTGGTGTGGGGTCTTATAGTAAATATTATTTTTATAGCCTAATTTTTTCCTCTTTGTCTGGAGAACTGTAGTGAAATATGCTGACTAAATTAATAAGGAACGATTTTTCTTGAAGTTTCTTGGTTCATTTCTGAGATCCAGATAGGAACGTTGATGGCATCGAGCCCAACTTAGCCCTCCCGGTATTAGCGCATTAGGCACCTTATAAAATATAATTTATTTAATGTCCTGCCATCCATGCCACCCTCAAGCGTGATGTCATCAACACATTAAATAAGGACATTTGGGACCTCCAAAAAAAAAAAAAGGGTTTTGACAGGTAACTGAGACTGTAGAACCAAGTAGGAGCATGGTCTCCTTTAGGTTCCACCTGAGTAACGCACTTGTGAGTGATGCATAGGGCTGTGTGCTGTGTGCTGATGGGCACAAATAAAGGGACATAAAACTAGGAGTCAGACGACTTCATTCTAAAAAGATTGAGATGTTTCTCTCAGCCTTATATTTTGTGGGAATATTTATGTTGGAGCTTATCCAAAGTTTCGTCAAATTAGGTTGAGTAAAGGAGTCTCTGGAGGGTCAAATGCTTGTCCAAAAGGGGTAGTTTCCTTGGCCAGGGTTTGGCACGTGAATGAACACTTTGCTCCCAACAAGGTCTTTAACTTGCTTAGCTTCACTCTTGAATTGGGCCCATTGTGCCTCACTAAACTCTTGAAATTTTATTGGCTATTCATATTTTACTCTCTGTCTTAGGATATAATTTAATGCATCCATGGTCAGAAGGCAATCAAAGAGTGCCTGTGACTAAAAAGGGAGAGGTAACGGCAGAGAGGTAGGAAAGAAAGTTTCTGGGTTAATGTTATTCTGACCATGAATGTTGACTCCAACTATGATTTCAAAAAGAACATTTTGTAAATGTCTTTTCTAGTTCAGTAACTCTTTCTGAATGCATATTGTGTGAAAATCATTGTTAGATCTAAAAGGGTGTGCAGGGAAATAAGAAATGAACTTGCCTTCCCATAATACATTGTTAGACAAAAATAAAATCGGTAATCAATCAATAATAAAATCCAGAATATTAGATAGAATAAAAATATTGCAAGAGATATAAAGAAGCTGTTCATTTGATTAAAATACATGGAGGTTTGTAAATTAGGTGGACTTTTCACTTCATTAAAAGGTAAGGACCTGCCTGGGTGAAGTGATTTGTATTTGGTCACCCGTAAGCATTTCTGAATCCCATGGATAAGCTTCACACTTGCCCTTGAGGTTTTGTTGTGGGAATATTATCTCACCAAATTAGAAAGCAACCTTGGACCTCTCAGCTGTATAACTTGGCAGTTCTCAATACTGCACCCACATTCCTTGGCAGAAAAAGGCTCCCAAGAATTCAGAGTTCCTAACCTCTGAGTTTTCTTGGTAGTATGTTATCAACCACACCTATAGTCACCTTCTTCATTCCATCAGCGTTCTGCTAAGCTGAGTATGAGCCGTTAATCTACCCAACACATAGGCTTGACTTATGTATTAAATGATATATAATAATAAATAGTGGGAGCTTTGCAGAGAAAAAGAAAGTGAAAAACTATAGTGATTTTCATTAAATTTCATCTCCTAAAAGTAGGGCTTAGTTTGAAATAAGCTGTCTGGTGATGAGGACCCCCATCTCTGGTTTCCAGGGATGGCATTGTTTCCCAGGAGGTATCCACACCTTTTTTCTTAACTTCTTCCTTAATTTTTTTTTTTTTTTTTGGTGGGAGAGGGGACTTGGGAATTTTTCTCATTTTTATATCTTCTCAGCAGTGCTTTAAAACAATTATATAATTATTTTTATTTAGCATTTAGGTTTTTATTGTTAAAGAGCTTTTCAGAATATCGAGTTCAAAGTGGTAGTTCTCTCTAGAAACTCTAGAGGAAGGAAATGGAATAAAGGCGTGTGATTTTATCTCATTCCTTTCAGCTTTATCTCACGCTCTCCCTGTAAAACGCTCTTTGCAGCAAATGAGTTGCTGCAATCAGTTCATTGGTATTAGAGAACACACAGAATTCTGTTAGGTTCTCTTTGGTACTTTTTGCGACACCATTTCCTCCCCCTTCCTCCCACAGCCCTCAGCAACTCTGAATTGCTGGGAGATTTTAGTCACTCTTCTGGAAATAGGAAAGGTGACTTTCCTTTTCTCTCTCTCCTGAAGTCTCTGAAAAGTCTCCCCTGAAGTGCAGAGAAAGTCGGGTCTCCTCTGCCTGTTCTCTGAGATGGCATATCAGACAGGCTTGGCTTCATGAGAGAACTTGGAAGAAAGTGTCATGGTGGAGCCTGGGTTGATTCAGTGTTGCCAGAGTCAGAGACAGACTTGGACAATGATCAAACAGCCCAAAGGGTCAGTTAAGATACAGAAGTAATGATGATGATGAGGTAGTATTAAAAAAGAAAAAAAAATAGGGGTGTCAGGGGGCTCAGTGGGTTAAACCTCTGCTTTCAACTCAGGTCATGGTCTCAGGGTCTTGGAATCAAGCCCCCCATCAGGCTCTCTGCTCAACAGGGAGCCTGCTTCCCCCTCTTTCTCTCTCTCTCTCTGCCTGCTTCTCTGCCTACTTGTGATCTCTCTCTGTCAAATAAATAAATAAAATCTTTAAATTAAAAAAAAAAAAGAAAAGAAAAAAACCCCAAAAAACAAACCAGCTTTCACTGGTATCAGTGCTTATGATCTGTCAGGCATTGTTTTGAGCATTTTGTAGACTTACTGAATGGAAAGCTCACCACCATCCCTAGGAGGGCAGTACTGTGCTTTTCTCCAGTTTGCATTGTTTACACGACTTGGCTCAGGTCCTCCAGGTAGCAAACAGAGGACTTGGGTCTTGAGTCTGTATCCTAAATCTCCCATGCTCTATATCACCAAATCACCTGGAGTGGCTGGCTCTGTGGCCTGGGTTCCTAAGTCTGCACAGTCATCTATTTACACACTGGAAATTATGGTTAAAAAATTTTTTTGTGTTATATTAACAATGGGTGATTAGTTATATCTAGGCCTTGTTGTATATTTCCTTAGTGAATTAATAGTTTTAGTTTTTTGTCTTAGAGGATAAGGGTAAGAATAAGAATTGGTTGTGTCCTTTTTGTGTTTAGGACAACACATGGGAAATATGTAAGCTCTAGATGTAACGAAAGTGAATTAAACTGTGATTCTTAGATTCCTTTCCAGCATTTGTGTCCACCTGGTGCCTGTCACTTGGTAGATGAGCAAAGAAGAAAATGAGTTTTTTTCCTCGCTTTTATGTCTACCCATGTTCAACTTACAACATTTGACAAACATTTCTTTCTCTTTTAAGTGTCCTCTCTGTGCCAGTTGTTACATTGGGGTCTGGGATAACCATGTTGAATAGGACAAACAAGATCATTGGGCTGTGGGCTTTTAGAATCTGGTGGAGGTTACAGACGAGTAAATAAAGGTAAGTACGGTTGGATAAGATAGAAGAGATATCTCAGTCTTCCACCCATATTCACCTAGTTTTGTCAAGATTTTGCTTTTAAAGTCATAACTGGATGACAACAGCAACGGCAAAAAACTCACTAATACGGGCACGAGATGGAGTTAAATTGTGGCTATTGATCTATGAAAGTCTGTGATGGCATTCTCCAGCATAGTGAGATTTTTACATAACAAAAAGCATTAATGGGGGAAAAGCTGTAATTTTAACACGCCCAGATATATAGTTTAGGAAGATGGTGGCAAATTGGAATAGCACCAAATGAAACTCAGAAATACTTGTTGAATGAAAAAAAAAAAAAAGCTAAATTGACTACAGGGCTCTTCCATTTTGCTCCTTAGTTGAGAAACATTTGAACTACTTTTTCAATTTGCCTAATTTCATTCCTTGTGTTAATGATTGCCCTGCTAGATCTCAATTAGTTTTCAGGTTTTATTATTCTTCACAAAGAATTCAGCAGTTCTCTTCTTTGTTCTGTTTTAGGAACATCTGTTGCACATCTAGTGTTGAGTTTATTTGAAACTAACAGCTGCCCAGTAGCGTGTTAAGAGAAACAGCCTAGGTGAAATGTCCCTGCTGATTGTTTTCTAAAAGGGTTCGTTTCTAAAAATTTACTTTAATTACATTTAAATTATGTGATATGAGGGGTATGGGAGTGGTAACGATTGTCCCTGTTTAGCGTGATGGATCAGTGTTTTATGTTTATGATACTTCCAACGAATTTAATCCAAATATTTAGATACTTAAAGGCTACCATAAGGAAAAAAAATGTTACAATTTAAATTTGAGGCCAGCTGGTTTATCTGGCTCTTGGCTAATTCTTCCCAAGTGAAGTACCACTGCCCAGACTCTGCAAGTTTCTTTGACAAATTCCCAACTCATGTCTGCCTACAAATCACATTAAAATAAATTTGAATGGTATAACAATCCAAGTCTTTGAGTGGAGCTTACTTTTCAGAACTAAGCAAACAACAAGCTACTACTAAAACAACCATTAAAAAGAAAACCACAAAACTATTACCAGACTAGACTCTACAAATCTTGGGGCCTCCAATGCCCAACTCAGAAGTTTTAGCTAATTCAGCAAAGAACATTTATGAAATGTTTACAAAGTCTCCTCTCGACACATAAATTATGACAGCAACAATGCACTCTTTAAATCTTGAATTTGTAGAATTGCTCAACCACTGAATAGGTCTTAGGTTCATATAGCTAAGCCTTTGCATAGAGTCCATTGTGAACCTCACACTTCTAAGCCTGTAGACATATCACGTCTTACTCTACACAACAGCCTCATGAGGTGAGGATTACTGCTAACCTCAGGTCGTAAAAGAGGAATGGAAGTTATAACTCATTAAAGTCATGTAACAAACAGATGGACAGAGTCTAAGGTCACTGAGCTAGCAAATGGCTGAGCTGGGACAGACACAGGCATTTCTAATTCAAAATTCCATCTGTCCTTACTGCAGTTGAGGACTCAACTTCTAGGTATCTGCCTTTGGAGAGTACAAAAGTAGTAAAGAAGACTTTAGGGGCAGAACTCAAGACTCAGAAATACTGGCTAATTCTGTGCCTGGATGCTAGTTATCTTTACTTCATCCCTAAAAGTGAAGCCTTTTCTACCTTCTCTTTGTCCTTCTTTTGCCTCTACTCCCCTGTGGTCCCATATTGTTTATTCCTACTGCGTACTATATGGACAGCTCTTCCTAAGTGCTCACCAGAGTCTGCCAAACTGTCTACGTATCACAGGGCAAGAAAAACCAAAAAATATTTAGGTAAAAGGGAGTGTGTAGAGATCAAATTATACCATTCAAACCTCAAAGCCAAGTTTTGTTTTTCTTTGCTGTTCCAATAATGTAGCCATAGAGAATCACTGAGTGATGGCATGTTAGAGTTGGAAAGAACCAGAGATGTAATCAAGTCAATGTCTTCACTGTAAAGGGGAAGGAAATGTGTTCTAAAGAGTGGAGGGTTGTGTTTAAATTCACAAAGTCAGCAAGTGGCAGATGTGGGATTTTGCCATGGGAACACTTATGCTTAGTTTATGCTCTTTCCTTTGAATCCGTATACTGGAGGTCACTTTCTGGCATGCAGAGTGACTGCCTGGCTTCTCTCCAAGCACAAGATTCCATAGAGGGCTGGATGAGGCAGGGTCAATTGCCTTTAAGACCTCGAGTTCTGAAATCAGATAGACCAGGGTCCATTATCTCAGCTCTACAACTTGCTGTGTCATTCAAGGCATGTTACTTATCCTCTTTAACTCTGTTTCCCCATCTGTAACAAGTGATGATACTTTGTGCTTCCTTTGGTTGTTGAGAGGTTTAAAGGAAATAAGAATGCTTGTAGACTGCTTGCTTGCTCTGTGTCATATTCTATACTAAATGTTTTATATTTATTTTTTCATGTAATACTTATAATTTGTGTAAAGTACTTCAACCATAAAGTAGTAAATGTGTGTATATATACATGTGTGTAGGTGTGTGTGTGCATGCACACCCATACTCATACACATATCAGTTAGGAATCACCCCCCCCCACACACACACACATCCCAGTACAGTCAGGAATATCATTTAAGCCTTTACTACACTGACTTTAATAAACAGCAGTGTCCTATGGCAGGCACTGCTGTGCCCTTGTCCCATGAAGCTATGAGGATTCACACTCTTCCTGTCTTCCTGCCCTGCCAAAACCTTAGTAGAGGGCTTCCACTCTCAAGGTCACCGGGTGGCTGCTCAGCCATACTCCATCTGTGCTTCAGGCTGTCAAATAGCAGTAAGGAGGAGAGTAGGAGCAGAAGGGCAAAGCATGCTAGCCTGGAAATGTTGCCCAATGATATGTAAGTGCTTCTGCTTACATATCATTAATACCTCTATCTACCAGAAAAGCTTGGAGAGATAGTCTTTATTTGAGCTTATTCTATCCCCAAGTGTATGAAATGAGTAGGGAACCAGCAATTTCTGTCACATATTCGTCAAGGTCAGGTGAAGATTCTATATAACCTCCAGTTTATTGAGAATGTGTGTGTGTGTGTGTGTGTGTATTCACTATTATAACAGTATATTGTATATTAATAATAATAAATATTATTTTATATACATTGCATATTCCCACATTTACATTTTATTGTAAAGAAAACATGGCTGCTGGTCACATATAACACTATAGTCTTAGTATTTGTAGAGGTCAGGAATGTAAATATGATTTGCACATCATCTCAGTGGATTGGTGGCTGGGATTTGGGACAGAAATTAAACCAAAGAAAATCATCACAGAAACAAAATGATTTGTTATATGTTGTAGTAACTGAAGCAGTATTCAGAAAGGAGTATAACAGCAGAGAAAGGGCAAATCAGCTAGAAATGTGATCAAAGAGATGACTATGGAAGGAAATTCACCTAGGCACAGAGAAATTGTCTAGGAAAGAGAACGATCTATAAGTAGGTTATCTGGAGGGTACTCTTGCTCAAGAAGCCAGGAATCTGTTTGAGGGTTAGTTTTATCTAACCTTGATTTCAACAGATGGAAAAACAAAAGAGATGGCCTGGCCTCATCACTTTGGGACAAGAGGAAGAGAGATAGAGAGAGAGATCAAGGGAGAGGGAGAGACAGAGATCTCCAGTTTATATTTGGGATAGGAGGAAGGTTAGGATTAGAAGGAAAATATAATAGCTTATGATAAGTTGCTTCAAGTTGAATTTAGTAATGAATCTCTATACTTACATTTAATGGCATATATAAAACAAATGTCCTACCCTCCCTGCCTCCCTGAGCTTGGGCTTTCTTCCACAGCCCTTACTGAGCAGGGTCATTGGGAAGACAAACAGCAAAGGGCCACAGAGCTAATTTTGAAGCCTTAGAAGAGAATCTCCTGAGACTTTGGCTGAGAACCATAGAAATTTACTTGTGGTAGAAATTTTCTGGAATTTTTCCATTCTGAGATAGTCTGAGCTCATTTTGTCATAAGCCTTCATGACTTGACAAATAACATATTGACTAGTTCCTATAGTTTAATAAAGAACAACATGAAATCTTCTGGATGTGTCAATTCCTTGTTAGCTCTGTTTGAGGGTAAGAATACCTAACACATAGTAAGCACTCAATAAAAATGTAATTAAATTTACAAATTAAAATAAGTGAATGCTTAGGGAATACTTAGTGTGGCTCCAGTAAATGGCAATATAATACGGTTATATTATGTTTACTTATCCAGCTAATATTAGTGCTGAAAAAACTAGCTTGCATGAAGTACAATTTGAATTTTTATTTCTTAGTATTTGGTTGAAATCTGTTCTCCCCCATTTTTTTTTTTAAGTGAAAGCCTTATAGATCTGAGTCTGATTATCTCAGAGTCTTTCCAACTTTATCTGATGGTAGTGTTTATTCATTTGATAAAGTTATGATCCTACTGTGTTCCAAGCAGTGATCTGATTCCTTCTCTCAAGGAGATTTTGACCTACCAGAAAATAAAAATATAAACCATCAGTTAAAATACAGTGCTGTTATGTATGTGTTGAAATGCAGTGATGTAAAGCTATGACAGAGATTGGCATGGGGTCCTCTGGCAACAAAGGAGACAGATTACTGTCATTTTAAGAGCCTAAACTTAGATTTTGAAGTCTGTATTTAAGTTTTCTCATCTGTGTATGTCCGTCACTAGCCGTGTAAAGTTTGGCAAATTACTATATCTCTCACAGCCTCAAGTTCCTCACTTGTAAAGTGAAGCTAATAGTAGGATTCATCTCAAAAGGTGTTGGGAGGACTTAAAGAGATACATTTATAATGAAATCAGTTAGAATAAAATAAAATTCCATAGCATCATGCTACATCCTACTATTGTTTCTCACCAAGCTCATCTTCCCTGCCCAATCCCTCCCTCTCTTCACACCAGCCACACTTCTTCCAGGGCCTGGACTACACCAAATGTATGCTACCCCAGGATCTCAGCACATGCTGGTTCCTTGTCTGCAGTGCTCTAACATCCCTATTTACATCCTTGAGATTCTGGCCCATTTTTTTTTTCTCATCCCAAAGTGTAAATAAATCACTTTGCTGCCTTCTCTCCTAACTGCCTGTTATTTTCTTCTACACAACTTGTCATAATTTGTAATTATACATTCTATTGTATCTATATAGTTTTTAATCTTCCTCATTAGGCAGTTGCTCAAGGAGGGTAGAGATCATGTATCTTTTGGGTTCATCACCATGAACTCAGTTCAGGATGAATCTTGGCACATAAGGTGTACTTTAAATATTTGGTATTTAATGAATAAACAAATGAATGGAAACATGACTTTGCATGTAAAGTGTTAACACTATGTTTTTGGCTCTTAGTAAAGTATCTTTTAAATGCTAAATTTTATCATTTCAAAGAGCAAGTATCAGATTTAAATTGTGGGAGAGGTCAGAAGAACCCTCTTACACTGTTGGTGGGAATGCAAGTTGGTGCAGCCTCTTTGGAGAACAGTGTGGAGATTCCTCAAGAAATTAAAAATAGAGCTTCCCTATGACCCTGCAGTTGCACTACTGGGTATTTACCCCAAAGATACAGATGTAGTGAAAAGAAGGGCCATCTGTACCCCAATGTTTATAGCAGCAATGGCCACGGTCACCAAACTGTGGAAAGAACCAAGATGCCCTTCAACGGACGAATGGATAAGGAAGATGTGGTCCATATACACTATGGAGTATTATGCCTCCATCAGAAAGGATGAATACCCAACTTTTGTAGCAACATGGACAGGACTGGAAGAGATTATGCTGAGTGAAATAAGTCAAGCAGAGAGAGTCAATTATCATATGGTTTCACTTGTTTGTGGAGCATAACAAGTAACATGGAGGACAAGGGGAGTTAGAGAGGAGAAGGGAGTTGGGGAAAATTGGAATGGGAGGTGAACCATGAGAGGCTGTGGACTTTGAAAAACAATCTGAGGGGTTTGAAGTGGCGGGGGGGGGGGGGGGTGGGGGGACCAGGTGGTGGGTATTAGAGAGGGCACGGATTGCATGGAACACTGGGTGTGGTGCAAAAACAAGGAATACTGTTATGCTGAAAATAAAAAAATTTAAAAAAGCAAATTTTCTTAGAAGAGATGATATTGAAGATGAATTTTGAGATCAAATTTTATATTCCTCTTTACAGAACACGTTTCCAGGCTATATCAGTAAGTTTTATGGAAATCCTGAAGAACTTTAGAGAAAAAAAAAAAGACTAGTCACTTCACATTTGAAATTATTTAACACAGTTTCTTCTGAAGTGTTTAAAGCATTGCCTGACATCATCTCTTTGGGGTAGGTAGTTAGAAAGATGATTATTTCTGTTTCAGGGGTAGAGAATTATATAACAAAAATCAAAAGTTAAGTCAGGCTATGTGATGGAACTTCTGGAAGAGATGAAGGACTAGAAGGCAAAGGACAACAGAGCAAACTTGAAAGCCTACAGGTCAAGGAGACTATTACTGAACTCCCAGCAAATTAAAAAATTGGCAGCCACAGGCTACGAGCTGGAGCTGATCTGCCCAAAAAGGGCATGCAGGAAAAAGGAGTGGTCCAGTTCAAGCAATCTGGACCCCCCAAGTAAAACTCACTAGAGCCTCATTAGCAATCAGGATGTCTCTGTCTTGGTGGGCCTTGGCACTCATTCTATGGACTAAAATGACCTCCAGTAAGTCAAAATAAGACTCTGATAAAATCTGAAATATTGCAAGGTGCTCACAGTCTTAGGAATATTTTCCAGAAAATGTTGAAGATTTCAGATCTGAATGGCTATTTATGAAGTCTTGTAAGAGACTGTCATTTTAGCACATCCTCTGATATTTCAACTCTGAGGGTCTAAGCTCATTTACAGAATTTAATCAAAGATGCTGAAGTACTAAACATCTGTTTTCCCTAAAATGAAGGGAAGGCAGAAGGATTAGATCTTCTTTTGGTGAAACTCATCAAAGTTTATAACAGGAAGAGAAGGGATTTGATTTCTGTTAAAAAAAATGCTTTTTAATAAATTAATTCATTTTTATTCTCCCTTGGTCTCTGGCCTCTAACGTAACAACTCTCTTAGAAAAGATGACAACAGAGACTATCAAGCCTGACTTTTCAGTTTTTCCTGTCTCAGCTTTGTCAGGCGTGACCCAGCCCATCTGAATGGCTGGACTCAGTGTCATTCTTGAAATGAATACAGTTGCTTTCTCTGTCTGACATGGCAATCTCAGAGACTGAGGCTATTACTGCTCTGAGTCAACATTTATCTAGTGTTCATGATAGGCCAGACTCTAAACTAAGCTTTAAGAATGCAAAGGCAATAAAACAAGATCACTTCCTATGAGGAACTCTAATGTACTGAGTAGGGAGAAATGCCAATAGTTTGTTGCAGTGTCGTAAGTACTCTGTGCTAGGCCTACCTTCTACAGAAGCCCAAGAGAGAAACTTCTTAAATCATTCATTTATGGTGCATCTAATTAAGGCAAGACCTTGCCCTCTAACTGGGGAGGAGAAACAGAGTTGCTTTTCCTGCAGGAACTCTATATGATTCTGTGAGAGGTAAACACATAGATAAGTAACTCAAATGATATATAAGAAAATCTGTCATAGGTTCTTTAAAATAACTGAAAAAGTGCTCCGTGTCTGAGAGGACATCTATTTCAAGAATTATTGCAGACTAGAAATTCTAAAGGCCTCCATACCTAACAATTATCATTAAAATATTTTAATATGTGTATTTAAAATGCATTGCTGAGCTAGAAACAAAGTAAAGGAAAACCTAAGAGGCTGAAAAATAAGGTGAAAGTACAAAATCATATAGGTAAGTCATGGTGAAAATCAGCTATTACTCTAAAATCATCTACTGTTTCCCCATGACTTAGAGCATTGGTTTTGTTGATAAATAAGGGTCATGAAGAAAGGCTAAGACTATACCAGAAATGATATCAGACTAGAGATTAAAAAAAAGGTGTCCAGGTGTCCAAAGTTACAGTCAGTGAAATGGTGAACTAGAAAAATTCCTTCCATGACTTTGACTCTGTGTGGGAGGGAAGAATTCTACCTTATGCCAGCCATCTCAGAGGTTTGGAGTGCAAATTCGTGATACTTTTGTGTTTGAGATAACTTAAGCTGAGAATTTATTATAAAGTGACCCTATGTTGATAGTGTCCCAAGATGCTTGGAAGAAGTAAATATAAAACCTCTCTGGAGGATCAAAATCTGGACCTCAAAAATTCCCAAAGAGGAAGTTTATGGAACATGTGTTTATGATAACAAAATTGCAAAATTCAAGGAAAGAAGCAACCAAGAACATAAATAGTCAAAACAAAAAACAAAATAAAGCATAAAATAACCAAACAACTTAAAAATAAAGACAGCAGCCTCAGACCCACAAAGACATTAGATACTATAATCATTGAATTAGTATATTTAATGTGTTTAGAGAAATAATATATTTGAAGTATAGAAAAAGAGATTTTAAAAATGAATAAGCAAATTTGAAGATTCAAATAGAAATTGTAGAAATAAAAAATGTAACAAAATGAAAACCATGGTGAATAGGTTGAATAAAACTAAACAAAGCTGAAGAGAGAATTAATAAATAGGAAGATAGTTGAGGAAATCCAGAATGTAGCAAGAGCAAGAGTTAAGATATTATAAATGAAAAATCAAGAAACATGAAAGATACAGTGAGACAATGAACAAATGTCTAACTGGGTTTCCAGAAGAAAAGCAGAGATGATGTAGAGAGGCACTGTTTGAAGTAGTAAGGTCCGAGAATTATCTAGAAATGATAAAAGAACTATTAATCCTTCAAAGCGGGGAGTCCACAAAATTCTAAGCAAGTTGAAAAAAAGAAATCCACATCAAGACATTTTGTAATTAACTTTCTTTATATCAAAAACATAATTATCATATGATCTCTCTGATATGAGGAACTTGAAAGGCAGGGCAGGGGGGATGTGGGGGGAAGGGAGGGAAAAAATGAAGCAAGATGGGACTGGGGAGGGAGATAAACCATAAGAGACTCTTAATCTCAGGGAACAAATGGGGAGGGTTGCTGAGTGGGGAGGGATAGGGTGGCTGGGTTATGGATAGTTGGGAGGGTATGGGCTATGGTAAGTGCTGTGAATTATGTAAGATTGATGATTCACAGACCTGTACCCCTGAAGCAAATAATACATTATATATTAGTGAAAACAACAACAACAACAACAAAACTGAAACCAAAAACCTTAAAAATAGAAAAAAAACCCAAACAGGATTTCTATGGAAGAAACAGACTGACATCTAACTTCTCAAAAACAACAGTATAAACTAAAAAAACAAGGAAAGATATTTTCAGAGTGTCAACCTAGTGTTGTGTACTTAGCAAAATTATCTTGCAAGCTTGAGAATTACATAATTTTTTTTTTCAGGCAGACAACACTGAAGGATTTTTTCTTTATCAATAGTACACCTTAATTTTGCAAGAAAAACAAATGATCAAGAACCATTTGTATAAACAATAACAATATTGTTTAATTTTGTGGGTATATAGTGATATAACTAAAATATTATGATAATTAGATTTTCTTTGATTAAAAACAGATGTTAGCATTTCTAGGTTAATGGTTAAAATAATAAAGGAAGAATTTATAATTCCAAACTAGTTGTGTGCAGAAACAAGAAAGAGAAAAAAAGTTCACAAAAATATTCAAGAAAGATTAAAGGAAAAAACAGAGAAAAAGCAGAAAATTTAGAAGGTACAAAATAAGAAAGTAGAAATGAATTGAAATATATCAGTGATCATAACAAATGCATGTGGGCTAATTTTTTGTTGTTATCAAAAGATGAAATTGCCAGACTGAGGAAACAAAATTCAGGTATATATTAAATTTAAGAGGGACACCTAAAACAAAAGAATTCAGAAAGTTTGAAACTGAAAAGATGGAAGAACAGACATAAAAAATTTGCTGAAATTCTAATCATCAAGGAAATGAAAATAATGATACCATTAACCCAGCCTCCAGGAAGCAAAAATTTAAAAAATCCGTGTTTGGCAAAAATGTGGCGCATAAGAACATTTATCTATTGTAAGGGGAAGGATAAATTGGTGCCATCATTCTGGCAAGTGCTTTGACATCATCTAGTAAAGCAACTTACATGCGCAGGATACATTATAAGAATGATCATAGCAGCACGGTTTGTAATGCTCAAACTGGAATAAAATCCAAATGTCCATCATTAAAACAATGGATAAATGTAGTACACTCATAGAATGTACTACATTCATTTACTATGCAGCAATACAAGGAAGCAAACATAGCCACACGAAATAGCAGATGCTACAATGTTGAACTAGTATTGAAAGAAGGAATGCACAAAAGAATACATGGATAATGACACCATTTATATAAAGCACAAAAAATAGGTAAAATAAACCATAGGGTAAACAGTGAATTAACCATGGAGAAAATCTCAACAAATCATCGGTTTCATATCAATTCTGTTATGTAATCACACTTCATTTAAACTAGAAATCAATAGTAAGGATATGTTTGTTTTTTTATTTTTTATTTTACAGATTTTATTTATTTATTTTTCAGAGAGAGAGAGAGAGAGAGAACACAACAGGGGGAGAGGCAAGCAGGCAGAGGGAGAAGCAGGTTCCTTGCTAAGCAGAGAGCCTGGTGCAGAACTCTATCCCAGGACCCTGGGATCTTGACCTGAGCGGAAGGCAGATGCTTAACTGATTGAGCCTCTCAGGAGTCCCATAAGGATATGTTTTTAAAACTCCCATGCATTTGACAGTTTTTAAAGAGGTGAGATTTATATTTGAAAAGATGCATAAGAGCATCAACAGGAATGTATAGTAGCTATACATCAACGATAGTTGACATTATGGTGTGATTGCTTAGTGTCAGGTGCTGCTCCAGTGCTTGACTATATTATCTTATTTCTTCTTCCAATGATCTTACAAATTAAGTCCTTTTATTACCATTATATTACCATTAAGAAAACCAAGTTACTTGCTTAACCTCACAAAATTCATATGCAGTGGAGATGGGATCCAAACCCAGGTGATCTGACTACAGAGATTGTCCTTAACCACCCTGCTCTGCTGGCCAAGAACAGCAAAGATGGAGAAATGGGGGGATGTGAGACATGTTTGGGGAACACGTGTAACAGATGCAGATGGACTGTGGGGGGATGTTGTTGATAAAGATGAAAAAGTATCTGGTAGTGGAAATGGAGCAAAATTTGATAAATTGGATTAGTTGTGTGTACTAGAGAAACCCTGAAGATTATGGATTATGAAATGGCACAATGAAATCTGTATTTTTAGGAAGATCTGTGCCTTGCCACGAAGGAGAAATCTTTGAAGGGTGAGGTAAAAAGAACTTTTAGCAGAAATGAGAAAAGACCTGTGCCAGAAAACTTGAATGGAAAAGAAGTACACAAGAAAATTATGTTTCTCAGGGAGAATTAACATTTGATACATGATTAGATGGGAAAGGTGATTCTAAATTTCTAAAGCTTTATAACCAGGAAGATTATGATGCCATGAACCAAGATAAAGAATGAACATGTAGGGGAAGGTTGAGCCCCAAGTTGGACATTTTGACTTTAAGGTATCTGTGAGATAGAATTGAGGTGTTTTGCTGATGCTAGAGACGTGGGCTGACTCAGAAGCTAACTCAGCACAAAAGGAAGGGCTAGACATGGAGGTCTGGGCATCAGCCTCCAAGGTGATGAAGCCTCATGGGCTGCCAAGAGAAATTGCTTTGGAGCAGAGAGACCTAACCCCAGATGGTGAAGGTTGGAGGAGAGAAGGGAGGGAGAAGTGCAGACATCTGTGTCTGCTAATCTTTTAAGAAGTTAGGTAGTGAAGAGAAAGTGAAGGGGAAGATGCTAAACCAGAGGAAGATGCAGTTGAACTGTTAATAATTGCTGACATTTATTGAAGGTTTATTAAACGCTTTACATAGATTATCTAAATTAACCCCTGCAACTCTGGATTGGGTAGATTTTTTTTTTTTAAGATTTTTTTTATTTATTTGAGAGGGGTTGGAGAGAAGACTCCCTTCCCACTGAGCAGAAAGCCTGACATGGGGCTGGATCCTGGGACCCTGGGATCATGGTCTGAGCCGAAGGCAGACGCTTAACTGACTGAGCCACCTGGCGCCCCTGAAATGGGTACTTTTGTTACTGATGTTTCGTGGATGGGAGAATGGAAACATACAGCTAAGTGGCGGAGTCAGTCTATCTTTTAAACGTGATACCAAAGCCCGGCGGAATGCTGGGCAGGAGATAAGATTTCAGCATGCTTGTAGCACAAGGAGAGTTGAACTAGATGAGAGTTGTGAAGACAGAGGGCATGTGGAGCAGAAAATAGGAAGTGCTGGGATCGACCAGGGGCCGGAGCCAATGTTTTCCTCTAGCACGAGGGGAAAGGAAGGAGTAGTGGAACCACTTCAATGTATGGGTGGCGGAGAATCCTTAGGTTCATTCTGGGTGACTTGGCCCCATATTTTGGTTGTGGAGATCAGCTGTTGAGGTACCATGAGCCCGGGGTGGCTTTGTGGCATTCAATGGGGGCTCTGGTTTGAGACAGCTGGGGCCACAGTGCAGAAACAGTAGCTGTGGAGTGGAGCAGCACATTACTTGGGGTCCAGTTCTGATGACAGCCCATAAGGTAAACATCACAATAATCAAAGCGACTTAAAAAAAAAAAATCCCTTAAGTCTTTCATAAAGTACAGTATATACGATTTTATGTATATTGTCCTGTCTCTCAATTTTTTTGACAGTACCAGGTTTTCCTCTAGCAATGAAACAGATGGCTGTTTCTTTGGTTGAGCCCCAGACCAATGCGTTGGCCTGCACTGGGCCCCTTGGATGAGAAAATCCATGCAGGAGGAGACACCACTGTGTAGGGAGTCTTACGAGTATAGCCTGGGCAGACCGACTAGGATGTGGGTCCTGACATGGTCTGTTCCCTGTGTGATGGTGGGCAACTTTACCTGATATTTCAGTCTTGGTTTCTTTTTCTGTGAACACGATTAGTATGGGTGCTGACATTAATGAGATGTTCAAGTACTAGTAGAAAATAAGAAAACATGAAACCAAATAGCAAAACCCGTTGGTGTGGACAGGATGGACAAAGGACCCAGCTGCGGTGGGAGAGCCTGAAACAATGGTCCATTGGGCCTTTGCCAGGGGTCCTCATGAGACGCAATGTATGGTGGGAGAGCACGCGGTTGAGTTTACCCAGGATTGAGGATCCATGCTAATGCTCTGTGAAGCATTCTGTAAGGTCAAGAGCAAAGGCACATAGGGTGCTGGTAGGGAAAGTGGTGGAAATCGATGCACTGGGAGACTGCTTTGGGGGGTTAATGAGAGGTGGGAGGAGTTAATACACTAAGTGAATATGGAAGAATCAAGTGAAGAGAGTCACACTGTGGTTTTTTTTTTTAATTAAGATTTTTCTTTATTTATTTGACAGAGAGAGAGGGAACACAAGCGGAGGGAGTGGAAGAGGGAGAAGCAGGCTCCCTGCCTAGCAGGGAGACTGACATGGGGCTCGATTCCAGGACCCTGGGATCATGACCTGAGCCGAAGGCAGATGCTTAACAACTGAGCCACCCAGCGCCCCCCACACTGCATTTTAACAGCAAGATCAGTCAGGATGAGGAAAGAGAGGAAGTAAAGTCTGTGAGGGGATGATATAGGGAGGAGGGACTTTTCTTCTACTCTTAGGTTTTGTGCCTGGGGCCTACACATGAAGCTGGCAAAGGACAGCTTAACAGAAAAGATAAAAGCATACAAAGAGGCTGTTAGACCTGTAGGCTTATTATATACCATTTAACAAAGAGCAGTAAATTATGGAGATGTGACAAGACAAAGGAAAAAGGGGTTTGGGCTTGGGCCAGTAAACTGTGGAAAAGTGCGGAGGAAATATATAGGGGAAACTAATGGATGAGAAGGGTTATTTTAGTAAGGTTTGTTTGTACAGATTCATCTTGGCACGGACCCCCTTTTCTGGTAAGAAGAATGTTCTCTTCTTCCCTGTGCGAGGAGAGCACCTTTCTCTCTGGAAATTTATGCCCTGCTTTTGCTTTTAGGTAGAAAGAGCCCTTACTGAATCTGCTATTTCTCACTTGCCTGCAGCTCAAAATAATATGCCAAAGTGGCACATCTCGGGGTGGTATGTTTTGATCCTCTCCAGTCGAGTTCAGACACAGCATCTGGAGATCGTCCTTCCTGATTTGGAGCTTTTCTTTCCACAGCGATGCCTTTCATGGACTAAGGGTGGTCACTTCCCTTCTGAACTCAGATTTGAATAACGTGTCACAGCACATTTCTGTGAGCAGTCACGAGAGCCTTGTTATTTTTAAGGACGATAGACCTGTGTGTTGTGAAGATCATTAGGTCTGACACCAAAAGCCTGGGGGTTGGAACCATGCCACGTTCAGATGCTGGCTCTTCCACTCCTCAGCTGTGTGACCTTAGTCAGTGGGACTAACTTCCCTGTTTCTCGGTTTTCCCATCTATAAAAGAGAGGTAAGAAAGGTTGTTGAGAAGCTTAAATGAGTAATAGTTTTGGAACTGTGATGAGCCTTAGGAAATGCTAAATGAGCTGTTATTATTATGAAAATGGAAAAAAGCTCATTTTTTAGCTGAGTGGACACTGAGCTTTTTCTGGGTTGGTTCTAGTTCCATTGTCTGGCTTGCTCTGAATCAATGCCATGTACTTTGGAGTTCACTGGCTAGAATGAAAAGAGCCATCTGTGGTCGGGGAGCGTAGCGTGCTCTGTCAAGGGAATGACCTCAGGGAGGATGAAGTGTTCAGCCCAGGACTGTAATTTCGGGAGCACAGACCCCGTGCAGAGGAGCAAGGTCGCTGTCCACAGGCATCTTCCCTTAGCCAGCATGGCGACAGATCTAGTCCCTGACTTTTTCTTTTTCCTAGGGACAGTTTCATCCTTTTACAGGAAATCTCTATCCTCAGCTCTTGGATTACCCTTACAGAGGGACCCGCACAATCACATCTATTGTTTGTTTTTCTGCCATAATTTTACCTTTTTTTTTTTTTTTTAAATCTGTGTAGTTTGTAACCTAATGACTGTTTCTGTAACATCCATCACTCTGACAGAGATAATAACACCCAAGTAGAACAAGGAATGAATAATTTAACAGGAAAAATTAGAATCCCAGTATAACCTTCTTCAAAGAGATTTTCTGAATTAAAGGTGAGGTAATCTGTTTGGTGGAGAATAAATTAACCCTTTCTTTTGTGTTCAGAGCTCCTTGGAGGATTGTTTAGAGCTGATTTCAATAAAGCTGAAACATTAGGTACTCTCTATGTATCTCAGAGTATCTGTACATGATACTCTTATTATATAAAAAGTCCTTTGGACAGTTATTGCAACGACCTCTCTAGCCTAAATGTCTAACCTAGGTCCCCACCTGGCTGTTCCCATGTATTTGCTAATGGAAAATAGGACAAGAGAAGCCATTAAAAGATACTGGCATTGCCAAGCTCCAGAGGGGCTAAGGGAATCAAAAACAGGGGTGCCTGAGTGGCTCAGTTTATTAAGCCTCTACCTTCAGCTCAGGTCATGATCTCAGCGTCCTGGGATAGAGCCCCACGTCAGGCTCCCTGCTAAGCAAGGAGCCTGCTTCTCCCTCTTCCACGCTCCCTGCTTGTGTTCCCTCTCTGTCAAATAGATAAATAAAAATCTTAAAAAAAAAAAAATAAATAAAACGCAGTGTGACTCTCGGTTCCTTGATTCTTCCTTATTCGCTTAGCATATTAACTCCTCCCACCCCTCACTGATCACCCAAAGTAGTTTCCCAATGCATCGATTTCCACCACTTTCCCTACCAGCACCCTATGTCCCTCTCCTTCTGGCTCTCCCTGAGCTCTTGCTCTCTCACTCTCTCAAACAGATAAATAAAATCTTAAAAAAAAAGAATTTCTTCTTGAACTTGAAATCTGGAAGGCAGTAGCCAGGAAATGGTAGTAAAGGGTTTAAAGGAAAAAAAAATGTTTTGGTTTCAGTATCTCTTTTAAATCATGCCTCAAAATAAGGAATGGATGTTTGGGTCTGCATCTGGGATGTCCAGAGGCCAGTGGAGAAGAGGTTCTTTTTTATTGTAAACACATGAATTAGTCATGACTCAAAAATGGAATTAGGAGAAAATCTACACCTGGAAATGGAAATTAAAGAAGAAAAAGGTTTTAATGTATTTATTTGTATAAACATGCATACGTACATGTATATACACACACATGATATAAATACACACTCATACTCACTGTCTAGTTCCTGAAAATCATGACCTGAAGTGTAGAAATAATACCAATTCGACACTTGGGAACAAAAGCCAGCAGTCATGTTTTTACTTTGGGCTCAGTTTATGTAGAATTTGTGCTAAAGCAGGAGGCTCAACAAGATTTTAATACAAAGCCTTTCCTTACCTTCCCCAAATCTGATGTGTTTTCAAAAGCAAAAATTAAATTAAATGCCATGTCAATTCTTGTGTGACAGAGCCTCACAACTATAAAGAGGGCAAGAAGCCACAAAGAGACATCAAACCAGCAGGAAGTAAATTGTTCTTCACTGCTTTGAAGTTTTTTGTTTTTAAAATTTGATCTACTCCTATTTCTCTCTCTCTCTCTCTCTCTCTCTGTTTTCTCTTTATCTTTACCAAAGTACAGTGAGCCAATGCATTTCATTTCTACATATTTTGTACTTTTTCTTTTTTTTTTTTCTTCCAAATTAGACTTACAGAATTTACAGCCCAGAATACTGACTCTAGTCAATGCGGTCGTGGGTTAGTTCTCCCTCACAATTACTGGCTACTCCAGAGGGCTGGGGTCAGAGGCTTGATTAAATAAATTACAGCTTCGGGTCCCCTCCAATAAACCATGTCAAGCTTTAGGCAACCCAAAACAATGCTCCCTGTTTTAACCCATAATGGGCAGTTGAGTTTAGTAAATGGCCTAATCACTGCAGCATAAATATTTATGGGAGAATTTTTCCAATTAAGGTAAAGGCTTGTTTAGATGCTATCAGTTTAGAGAGGGCTTTTCCAACAAGAAAATTACTGTTAAAAGACATCAGGAAATGGTTAAACTCCAGAAGGCTAAAAGGTCAGAGAGTCTGCCCTGTGCAAAGCTCGCGTTCCTATTACTGCTGTCTGTATGCATTAAACCCTCTCCTACCCCTTTAAAAGGGGGATTAAAAAATAGCCCTTTGTACCTGGGGAAAAAAATGTTGGTTCATTCATATAAAAAATATTTATGTTGAGAAATAAAAATGTGGGCAGTGAGTCAACCAGATTTGGTGTTCTCCCAGCTTTCACAACAGGCTGTACATAGGTCTTGTTTGCTTGCTGGTCTGGAGCATGGAGGGTGTCGCCGATAATCGTATTGAACAATTTTGTCGTAGGTGTTATCAGCATGGACTCCCAAGGGTTCCTGTTGTACACACCCTAGAAAGAGATGTGAACATGCAATTTGTAAGTCATATTACCAAGAAGAGCTGTATAAAATCTGAAATGTGGAGTACAGGCAGAAAAACTCCCAGAGGAGAAGAATATGTGATCTCGGTGGGAATTCATTAATCTACCAAACAGTGTACATGCGTGTCTGCCATATGGTATTTTACTCTAAAGGAAAACATAAAAGAGAAAAAAAGAAAGTGGGAAAAAAACAATCCTCCTAGCATGTGAACACAAAGTACTTCTGCCTGAAAAGAAACTTACTAAGTTTATGGCTCAGGAAACACAGGAGAGTATCCTAGATTGGTACCATTAGAGCTGAGAAGGTTTTAGAAGCATTGCCATCTGATTTTGATTCTCCCTGGAAAATGGAATAAAGTATTAAAGATTAAGGTTATTTAGCAACAATTTCAGCAGTTAGCTATGACGTAAAGCACAGCATAAATCGCAGAAGTTGGGGAAGATTGGTCTTCCATATTAGGATAACTTGTGTCCATTTAAGCCATAAGTATGAGCAATCCTTTCCAATCACAGCTGTGGCAAAACCAGAAGGCAGTGAGACACCTGAAAAAATATGAGACCATAAAGGGAGGCATTTGCTATTTCATAATTAAATTGTGGAGGAGAATCTCCTTTAGGGTCCTAGCCACTCCCCACCTCTGCCCCATCCTCAGTGTGAACATGTATCCAGAAAAAAATGCCTCCACAGCGATGACTTTGGCTTTTGCCCTTATTGTCCTTTTCCTTCTGGGATTGCCGATAAACAACTGTGCTTGAAACAGCACAGGTAGCAGAGCTCAGGGGGTCCCTGGAGCATCCCCTCCACCAAGAAAGTGCATACCTGCAGATGTACAGAGCGTGGCTTTGAGGGAGAGCCACTCTGAATTAGTGACCTTTTGTCGGGTCTGAGTGACTCAGATTCTGCCTAGGAAGTCTCTGGCACCTGGGAGAATGCAGTGGATGGTTGTCTTTAAACACTTGGCCGACAAAGGTTGGCTTAGGGCAAGGAAATTCAGATAAAAAATGTCTAATACTTGTTGTTACTGTTCTTCTCATGCCCTCCTTGTAAAAATGACATCTGTACTTAGAGTTTGTCTCTTATCTATCTTCAACTTAATGATATTCGTTGCTTTAGAACTGAATTTCTCTCTGAGTGGGAAGCTGAAGCACCCATCTATGGGTAGAACTCCTCTTAAATTTGAGATTAAAGACCCGTTAGACACCATGGTGGGAAGCAAGCCAGTTACATAAATCTAAGCAGATTCTTAGTTTATTCTGATTTGTATCCTATCATGTAAATCTATGTTGGTGGGTAAAGAACTTGTTTCTACTCAAAAGAGACCATGCCTTATTTTATTTTATCTTCTTCTTCTTATTTTTAAGAGCGGGCAAGGGCAGGGAGAGGGAAAGAATCTTAAGCAGGCTCTACGCTGGGCATGGAGCCTGACTCAGGGCTCTGTCTCATGACACTGAGATCATGACTGGAGCCCAAATCAAGAATCAGTTGCTTAACCAACTGAATCACCCACGTGCCCCAAGACCATGTTTTCTAATGTGGAGGATAGGAGACAGCTCGGATCTTTGTTACTACTTTTTTTCTCTGGAATGTTGACTGGCTCAGATTTTGGGGAGGACACACTTTTTTATGCTGTATTTGCTCATAAACTTAAACAGCAGGAAAATGACTGCATTCAGAAGGTTCTCCTTCTAGATTAGATCACTCATACATGTGGAGATTTGGGATTTGGGCCGATTTGATTTGGTTTTCTGATTTCCCATCTAGAAGTGTTTTGAAGGTCAACAAAATGATACTGATAATTGCTTTAGGAAAATGCTAGACAAATATAATAGGTTGACGACTCATTACTAATTAAGGAAAGGAAATTAATCTCCCGTCTACATTGTCTTACATCTGTTTAAAGGAGCCATCGCAGACAATTTTTAAGAGCTTTGGCAGGAGTGCTAGATCATCGTGGTTATCGTGTTGGGGCCTTGGTGGAGGGGCAATTTCCTGCCTTGTTTCTCGCTAATGCATACTGCCGTCTTGACCATCTATAACGTGCTGTAATACTTCCTTTCTCTGACATTAAGTCTTCAGGATGAGTACTTATTCAGGAACTTTTCAGAATGGGTATTTTTATTATAAAAACTGTAATCTGTCACTTAAACCTAAGCCACTGATTATAACAGGCATAATGTTCTTTAGGGTTAGCAAATCGCATGTAGGGACACGTCTCCACTGAGGTAGTTTTCCAAGTGGTGCTTTTCACATGCTTTCTGTGTCTGTATATTAAGTTCAGAAAGGGAATGACAAAGAGGAGACGCTGGGTTTAAGTCTGATTTGTCTTCTGACCTCAAAGGTTGAAGAGGCAGTTATTTTTGGAGCTAATGCCTTGAGTTGAATTGGAAGTTTTTTTTTCTTTTCTTTCTTTCTTTTTTTTTTCCCATAGGGATAAGTAGGGTGCTGTTTAACACACGTTTGGTGGTTTGTACAGTGGCTGGGACTAGCCCAAACTAATACCTAAATGCTAAATTGTAGACAAAATAAAACCAGAATGTGATGAGAAGCCTTAGGAAGCCTACTGTTTGTGAGCGAATAAATGAACCCCTCCGAGACTAGTGCTGAACCCAAACCGTGCATCCATATCCAACACAGTGAGCTCTGTGCTCAACCAGGTTGGCTGAATAGCTTTGATTGAACCCTTTACTCCAGGCACAAGTCCCTTCCTTTCTAAATGTTTGGGGCACTATTTAGTGCAGTTATGGAAATCAGTAGTGTTTTGTGCACTCAGAGAAATCAGGACCAGGCTTAAGAAACTCAGGTTTGGGATCTCACAGTAATTCAATCTATTTTTTCTCTTTTTGCATTGGTCCTTTTGTCTCCTTCTCACAGACACTATTTATAAGGAAATTCTGAATTTGTTTGCTCTTAGCATAAGTTTGTGCTATATTGGTCATGTGATATAAAAGAAAGCCTAGTTTCCACGAAGTCGATTTAATTGAGTGCAAATGTTGAGGGTACTATTGAATGGCTCATGGTTTGATGAATGGGTTTAACATCTTTCAGGACACAACATTCTGTTTTTCAGACTTTTTCCATTTAATTCCATGGATGGATTTATATTCTTTTACTCACATCACATCATTTTATATCAAATTCAATTATATCTACCATTAAAAATACATGCAACACAAAGAGCACTGTAGTGAAAAAAAGTCAATCTTAATTTTAATAATGCGCTGCCTTACTGAGATGCTGTTAAAATAAGTCCCAAAGTTATCTCTTTTGTTTGTAACATATTACTTAAAAAAAGTAAACCCACAACACACAACACTAATTGAATGCTACATATGTATTTTTTAAATTGTTTTATATCTATTACTTAACAACAAAGTTCAAAACCAGTATGAAAAAGACCAAATGATTTTATTACTATGTTGGGGGTAATGTATACCTGGCTCACCACCAGTGTCCTTGATGGCTAATGGCTGAAGCTACTCTTTTTTTTTTTTTTTAAGAAGATTTTATTTATTTATTTGAGAAAGAGAGAGAGGAGTGCACAAAAGATGGAGGGGCAGTGGGAGAGGGAGAAGCAGACTCCCTGCTGAGTGGGGAGCCCAACGTGGGGCTTGATCCCAGGATGCTGGGGTCATGACCTGAACTGAAAGCAGACATTTAGCTGAGCCACTGAGGTGCCCCAGGCTGAGACTACTTTTTTAATCAGATCACTTAAGTATTTCAAAGATGGCTGGAATAAGTTTTTTGGGGACTGCCATACTCAAGCAAAACCACTAGATTACCAAAATGTCATTGCACGCAAAAGAAAAATCTACTTTAAAAAAAGGTTGTTTGTTTGTCGTTTTTTGGGGTTTGGTTTGGTTTGATTTGGTCTTTTTAGAAATGGCAATGAGTGACCTATGAAGTTTGGAACCCCAGATTATCTGCTGAGTTTTAAGGTGGACAGCATAATGATGCATGATTTTTTTTTTGGAAAAAAAAAAGTTCATAATTTAGACTCAGTATATGTTTCCAAGCAGGAGATTTTAATCATTTTCAGTAAGTGGAGGCTGAGAGACTCAATTTAGAGTTTCTGAACACAAGTTTATAATCCAAAAGTTGGCACTTTGGAGCACTGTGGCACAGACGACATTGCTATAACTTAAATACTTCACAACTAAGGAATGCGTGTCTGGAGATTTCCTTCTGAAGTGAACTGTTCCTTATGCTGATAACTGCAGTGTTGAGCGTTACACTCTGCCCCCTAATTTCCCTTGCTCCGTGGCTGGTCGGAGCGTCTATGAGAAGTCATGTATTCTGACAGCTGGAACCTCCTTTCCTAAGACCTTTTGAAGGCATCCATCTTTCACTTCTTTGTACACCTGCTGACAGTTTCTTAAATGGATCAGCAGTTTCCTTACTCCTCTACAGAACTGATGACAGTTTTCAAGGGGGTTTGAAAAATATCCCGGCCTTGAAGTTGTTTACACCAATATTCACAGTTGATAAATTGGGCTGTCATTCTGATCTTACCGTAGAGGGCAGAAAGGGGATTTAGTAGTGGTGTTGATCACGGCAATATGAGGCCCAAACAGATCCTACATCCATTACCAGATTCCGTCACCATCTGTTGTTCTCCATCTCCGACGAGGGCAGGCCAAGGAGGCCTGACTACACCAGGAGGGATGCAGGCTGTAAGACAGAGGGAAGGTATCTGGGAAATAAAGGGGTTCAATCCTGACCCAGTCGCATGAGAGAGTTTATGGACCCTCCTTACCCTAAAGGGTTTAAAATAGAAACTGGAAACTCTCCTGTCTGGGGACTCACTTACTAAGCATCCTTGTTTGAAGACAGGTGAAGGAAAGATTGTCTCTCAACGGCTGCTTCATGATTTCAGTTCTTTGTTGTACTCACTTCCAAACAACTGAAATATGTGGATGGGCAGGCTAGATTATAGGGTTTAAACCGTACAGTGCTATATTTAGGCATTATTTGTTTCTGATTAATTTCTAGATCCCTGATTCCCAACACATGTGCAATGTCAGAATCATCTGGAAGGTTTCTACAAACTATGCAGACCTAGCCCTTGCAACTTCAGGGCCACCAAGCCAGATTCTTGGGGACGGGGCTGGGAAGGAGCCAGGCTGGGGAGGTCTGGCCCTGTGATCAGCCACTGTCCTGCTGGTCAAGGATCACTGTTTTGGGGAGGTTCGTGTTTCCTCTGTCTCAGCCCGTCAGGGTCACCTGGGGAGCTTTATAAAAAAAGAAATTTCTAGGCCCCATTCTAGTTCCAAAGCAACCCAAATCTTGAGGGGGTGTGGTGGGGGAGGACCTCGTTACCCATATTTTGAAAAATCTGCCCAGGTGGTTCTGGTGTCCTAGCAGGTTTGGGCAACTACCTTAGAGGGGGGAAGAAATTGATGAAATAGAAGAGCGTCTTGAGTGATGAAAAAGCCAGCTGGCATGGCACCAAAGGAGAGATTCATGGGGGATTCAGAGCTGCGCTGTGATGAAGACTGTTTTCGAGTGATCGGTATTCTACTTACAAAAATCAGTTTACCTAAGGTAGAATATTTTCTTTCTTCCTTTCTTTCTTTATTTCTTTCTTTCTTTCTTTTTTTTTTTTTTTTTGACAATCAGAAAAAATTATAGTGTTAATAGTGGCAGTGGAAGTCCATAGATGTTTCTGAATCCTAGGGAAGGAATGTTCAGAAGTGAGTTTTAATTCAGAAGCCAGTTTAGGGTATCAGTCCCCTAGGAAACAGAGAAATGGGATTTTTGAAATCTGGCTGTCCCCCCTGTGGACAGAGGTGTGGATGAACGAGAGGGAATACCAATCCAGATGCTAAGCCATTTGCAGGCTTCTCACGTTGTGCTGTCGGTGATGACTTTGCCTTGAGAAAGACTGCAGCAGAGTACTGGCTACGTAAGTCCATAAGCAGTAATCTGAGAGGGCGGCATGCTGTTTTAGGGGTGAGTGGTGGGGGCGAGGGGGGAAGGTAGGAAGAAGCAGAGAAATTTGGAAGGAGGCTGAGGGCTAGAATTCACTACATAGTGTGACAAGAGCTGAAGAGAACAGATTTTTACATGGAGTTGGTGATTCTGTTGCACCTAGGTTTCGTCTGCTTGTGGCAAGGATAATGCAAGCTCTTTCTCATTTCCTGCTTTCTAAGGATGATGGTTGTTAACTGGGCGAACATTAAAATGTCAGATTTTTGTTTTAGAAAGTGCAGGTGTACAAATATGGATTTTTGGTTACAAAATTAAAAAAAAATTTGGATCTTAAAAAACAGCAGAAAGGAGTCTGGGTTTTATTAAGTCATCATTATCAGAAGTAGCCCACGAACTCCAAACTGAAGCTCCAGGAGCTGTTCCATCTTTTGCAGAAATTGGTTAGGAAGTAACTGAAACTGGTTTTCCAAATGGCAAGGATCAAACCATCTGGAGGCCAGAGACCCTGGTAACACAGGGACCTGGAGTCCTGCTCTGTGAGTTTGACGCCAAGTCCCTTTCAAGTTGTGCCACTGACTGAGGAGATGAGTGGAGATCAGAGACAGGCAGCAGCAGGAAAGGGCTGTTTTCTTTCTGGGGAACAGCCCTCACTTGGACTCTTCTCTCCCCACTCTCTTCCCCTAGCCCCCAAATTACGGCTGTTTGTCCGTCAGCTTTCAAACTTAAGGTCCTAGAGGAACAAGGACTGTTTCATTTGAATGTGTTAATGGGTTTTGGGCACTTCTAAGGAATAATAAGTAACTCCAAACTTTCATTTTTGTGACCTTCCTAAACTTGTGCTTAAAAACATTTCTATTTTGTAAGATTTCTTAGAAGAGAATGTAGCAGGTTCCAGAGAAACGCCTTAGGTGCTTGAATCCCAAACTGGGAAAACACTTCTGCTAAACGAAGGCAGGCTTTCTTGTAGCAGGCGTTTGGTTTAGATGTGAAGTGATCAGTTATCAATATTACATTAGTAAAGGCAGTTTAAGTAGCATTTACATTCTCTTGCAGGAATTGCATGTGGTTTTATGGCAAAGAACATGAGTCTGAATCACATGGGTTTTTCATTCGTTAGAAGAATGCCGCTCAACTTGGTTAAACAAGTATTCGAGGAAATATTTGAAAAAGTGACTAAGCTTTGAAGGCGCTAAAACAGAAGTAGAAGATCCCATCGTTTTCTGCAGTTTCGATTTCCCCGGATCGGAGGGAAAAATGTGTTTGATTCTGGGACCTGGGCTAACTCCATCGCCTGCAGCCACAAGAGCTTAAGGAATAATGGGATCTGAGCGGTAAATACATGTCAGAAGGAACCTAACAATCATGACTTACAAGCAATAATCTGATTTAGAAAAATATTAAATTAGAGCCTAAATGGAACGCAGTGCCTGAACAGTCCCCTCGGAGACACCCAGGTTGCACTCTCTTAAGTGGGGCTGGTGGGCAAAGGGCGTTGGTCTCAGCTGTGGCAGGAGCGTGATTGATGCCCCTGCTGGTGCAAGCCTGGTGACCAACTTATTATTACAGCAGCTCTGAGGTTTGTCGCCGGGCTGTGCAAACAAATGATCGACATCATGTGGGAACAGCAGTAAGTGGAAGGGCCTCGGTGGAAAACCCCGTCTGTGAAACAGGCTTTTCAGCCCCAAAGTTAGCTACCGAGAATGTAAAAACAAAGGTCTTTGCAAGAGAGACAGTGAGCAAAGCATGATGGATAATCTCGACCATGCACGTAATTGCTTCCAGGTGTCTGGCCACTTTATTACTCTTGGGGTTAGGCTACCACCCTCACAATGTTTTCTTTCTCAAACACGGCAACTCCTCAGAAAGCTGGTGCCAGCCCTTACTGCTAGCCTCATCAGCCTGGGCTGGACGCGGTTACGGCCCCGTCTCCAGACAACTGCCACATTAGGGAGATTTAATAAGGGAGGTGTGTAAAATGGAGTTTAGGGAAGCCCCGTGAAAAGTCAGCGGCGCGCTGGAAGTTTGTTTTCTCCATCTGGGTTAAATTGTCAACTGCTTGAAGTATTGATCATTTTTTTCGAGGGCCACTTTTTTTTTTTTTTTCCTCCGCTGCGTGACACGTTTCAATGCAGCCCACAGCTCTCTTTTTATGGAACAGATTGGATTCCTAATGCCGTTTTCAAACACTTTGGGTATCCACAATTGACTATTCAACGATTTAACTCAGATGCAAACAGAACGAAAAACCTAAAGTGTTCTTGCCTGTATGTCAACACCTTGAAGAAAGTCCAAACAGTTTTCTTAATCACCTGCTTTTCTAGGCTGGAGAAAATAATTGTGAAAGCCTAAAAATGCTGTCGCGTTTCATTTCTAAAAAGTTTGTTCTGAGAATAGTGATTCAAATTCATATGGTTCTAAAATTCCTTGATATAGGCAGAATCAGGTACTGCTGATAATTCAGTATCTGGTCTTAAAAATTGCAATAAAAAGACCAAAATCTTGTAAATGAAAACAAACACGTTTTGTAGCTACTCAGAGTTTCCCTCCTCCTTAGGATCTCTAGAAGCCACAGAGAGGGAGGGAATATTTTTTTAAAGGTGGAAATAAATGATAGGCTTGATGAAAACCATTATGAAATGTATGATAAGTACAATAACTCACCTAATCTACTTTACCTTAGGTAGTATTTGACTTAGAGCATCCTCACAAAAATAGATATACACATATAACTATACGTACAAATGTATATATGTACATATATACATACACATACATACAAAATACGTATATATATTATTACTTTATATCCGTATGTTATAGACTCTTCCTTTGAACTGTCACAAGAAAAAATGTCATCCAACTATAGGAATAATTTTATCTTTATTAACATTTCTTATTACTCCATCATTTGAAAAAAATCGATCATCGTAGTTTTCAGAAATATCCTTTCACGTCATTACACATTGACTGGCATTGCGAGATAAAGGTACTGCCCTTGGGGCAAAAACTGTTACATTTCAGGGCACCTCTGGCTGGACCATCAATCATCCCTTTCTTCACATGGGATCATGTTCTCTTTCTCTTTTTGACCTCATCTAATATAGTCACAATTCAAACTGCACAAAGGTTGGCTCTTCCATGTAAAAATTCAAATGTATTTTTACTCCCATGGCTCCATCAAATTTCACACTAAAAATGAATTGTGTTGGAACACAGACCTAATCCCCAAGGAGGCACTGAAGCATCACTTTTGACCCGGGTAAGGCCAAATGCATCTGCACCCTGGCAGGGGGGCCCCCAGCTGAAAGCCAGATGATTATTAAAAAACATAATGGTGTGAGAATTGCAATGAATTTTAATAAATTCATTTTTCTGCAACTTAAGTTTATTTCTTCTACAAGAATATATATATATATATTTATGTATGCATATTTATATACAAATGGTCCTCCTTATTGAAAAGATAAGGACAGTAACTTTTCGCTTCAAGATTGCCAAGCAAAAGGCTTTTAGTTTGTACAAAGCAATTTAAATGGGGACCTGGAGTAAACCGATTCACATGGCATTAGCAACCACACAGTTTTGATGACTTGTCTACATTTATTTTCATTCTCCATGACTGAAGTAGTGGGTCTAGAATATAAAATAGTCTGTAAGTAGGTCCTTCGTAGATAGCTGGCCTAGTTTTGCTCCTTCGAGGGCACTGTGCTTTGGTCTCCTTTTACCTACTCTGCCCTCATTTGCTGGCCCATCCTTGCTGAGAAGGTCTCTCTTTCTCTATAGTCAGTTAAATGACTGATCTGCTTCTCTTGGACCCACTATTTCTTGACTGCCTTTCCCCAGTCTTTCAGTGATTGAAAGGAACAACTTCCGAGTGAGTAATCATTCCTGGCTCCTTCGTACGAGGCTCCTGGAACTTCCCTGAAAATAGACAGTCTGCAGCCCTCGCAACCTTGAAATGCTTGATTTTGCAATATGAACCCAGCCTAGGGCCTTCGTCTGAGAACCTTCTCTGCAAGTGAAGAGGTTAAAAGTGAAGAAGGAACAGTGGCTCCAGAAGGACATAGCAAAAGATAAGAAGTCTTCACTTCATTTAGGGCCTTGGAAAGATTTTCAGCAAAGGAACCATACTCGAGGGTCATTACTTTTCTCTTAATGGTGTTGAACATTTTAGAAGAAGGCCACTGGAAAACAGGTGAGAAAAATGAAAGCATTATTAATGGCATACAGCAGGAGGATTAGTCCGAAAGTGAGACTTAACTGCTTTCATGAAATTAGCAGAGGTTTTATATACATGCAGAAGGGTCTAGGCAGGCAGGCAACAGGAATGTGAACAGGGGGCCGAGGCAGTTCTCCCTTAGTAGGTTTATTTCCAGAAGCAGATTGCTAAGGCTGAGACAGTCCAGAAAAAGAAGGTTCTGATCATGGGTTTATCAAGAAAACGGTGCTTTGGGTTTGAGTCTTATAATTTTTTTTACTCAGGGCCTGTGAAAAGATCTTAGCTATTCCCGTGGCACCGACCCCTGCCCACTACACACCTGCCTGGGTGAGGCGGCCAGTGCCCTGCCTTGCCATTACCTACCTCTGAGATGTTGCGCTTGAATTTTCTCAAGCTGAAACACCTTCCCTCGCCTCTACTGACCCAGACCTTAACCACTTTCCATGGCTTAAGCTCAGATGTCATTTCCTGAAGTTTTCTCCAATCGCCTTGGCAAGGACTGGTCTCTCCTTTTGAAGTCCGTGTAGGTTGATGGTAACATCCTATAGCATTTACCTCTGTGGCTCCTGGTGTAGTTACTGGTGTCTTTATCCCATTCCTATTGGATTTGAAGCCACTTAGTGGAGAGAAAATTGATATGTGCCAGACAGCATGTTACATATGTTCTGTATCTAATCTTTAATCTTGGTGAGAGACCGCTGATGTAGACACCATGGTCCTTATTTTCAAAATGAAGAAACTGAGACCCAGAGAGTGTAAGAGGCATGCAGAGTCCCACCAGCAGCGAGGGGGAGGGTGGAGAGTTTGATTCAGGTATGCATGACTGCACAGCCCAAGCTCTTACCTTATGCTGACATTCTCAGGGTAAGGACAGGAGCTAGTTTTGATCCCCTCCAGGGACTGGACTTTTAAATATGTGTTGATTTAATTAGTGATTTTGACAGATCACTTGGCATTTGGCTTTGTAAAAATTGTATTCTAAAGTGGCTGAAAATGGCTTTATAGAAAAAGAAGTGATTTTGTATTTGGCAAGGTGTTTAATCGATGCCATGTCATTTTAACATCACAGGGCCTGGAGACAGGATAAAATGATAAGAGGAAATGATCGATTTGACGGAAGATCCTTACATTACATGTAATATCATTTTATTGCATTTTAAAATATAGATGGATTAAAGAAATGTTAGGGGCAATCATTTATTTAAAATACCAATAGCAAATAAGAGACATGATCTTCTGACTTTCTTGATTTCCTTATAATGGATTGAGTGAACATTGAACCCCAGGTCACCCTGTGAGCACACACACGTGGTCTGGAGTCACTATTTCTGGGGAGGGAAGAGTTTTGAGTGTAGTTTAATGTAATGTCCCTGACATTGAGGCCCATTTCAGGGGAACCTCAGCCAAGTCAACAAAGAAAACCACCATACTAGATACGCGGCAAGGCATGGTTCTGGCCAAGTGCCTGAGCCAAGCACAAGGGAAGCAGTAGGTAGGGGTGGGGTTTTCACACCAGCTGAAGAGACCACTGGGGCAAAGTGGAGAAGGTGTGTGGCTTTCACAAGCAGGGAGGAAGGGTAGGAAAACTTGTCAAGTAGACAAACTTGTCCAGGGTATGTGCCAAGTAGGGTCTCACTCTTAACGTCTACTACCCAGCAATTTGCTTGGTCCATTGTGCTCAAAAGTGCTTATTGAATGAACGGCGATTAGAAGCTCCGTGGAACTATGCTTTTGTCAAAATGCAAATTATGTTACATAAGATGTTAACTAACAAATTCTATGAAACCAAGAGATTAGTTATTTGTGAACACTTGTGAGACTTCCTCGGGCTTATTCTGAGATAGGTAAGAGGGAACGGGGGGCCGAGTGACAGTGATTTCCAGAGTAGGAGCGAAGCTGGAGATCAGGATTTCTTTTCTTCAAGTCCCATTATTGCCCCCCAGTAGGTCCAGCCTGAGGAAATCTGGGTAACATGCTTATGTATTTGTGCTGAGATTTACATCGTGGGAGATGGCTCCCAGGACAGTAAGATGAGGACTCTCGGTAGCTGTTTTGTCATTTTCAGGGATCGTTTAGTAAATTATTTTTTTTCCTCCAAATCTTAAATGGGCCCCAATACGGCCAGAAAGAGTTAATGTAACTTCCAAACATCCTTTATGTAGTCCTAGGGACAGGACATGGTCCCCAGAGAAGCTATTTCCAAATTTAGTTTACAAACACAATAAAACGATATGTGTGGTAAAGGTTTGAAGACATTATGAAATAATTCAGCCCTGATCTTCACACCAGTTTAACTTCCCATCTGCAGTCTGGCGTAGTACTTCTAAGACTGCTGATTTCGAATTCCAGTTTGAGCTTGCAAGCCTTTTTAAAAACCTCATTGCCTTAAAAGGAACAAGAAGCCTTGTTTTTGTCCCTCACAGAGGAATTTGTGCAGGAAACAAGAAGGTAACAGGGTTAGTTATTTGAAGCAGATTCCTGCTGTGTGCAGCATCGTTGACTAAATTGCACCGGTGGCTGCAAAGACAGTTTACTCAAAATAGGTATAAGAGCTTTCTGTTGATCCTAGAGAATAAGTGGAATCAAGGGCACACCATGCATCTTCTGCATTCCAGAACTCCTAGGAGATGCTTCTGCCTTTCTTATTGAAACGTCATGTACACATTCATGGTGAAAGGCAAATATTCTTGATTCAAGCCTAGAAATACTGCTGACAGTCCCTGAGTCTATATACTTGGTGGTAAGTCCCTAAATGAACTTGAGAAGCAAAGAAGTATTTTGAGGAGGAGGAGAGCAGGACCTCAGAAAATGCAACTGTGTTAGCCTGAGGAATGACCCCAATTCTCAGGCGATGAATAAGGCTTTTGTTTCGAGGGAGGTGACTTGATCCAGAGGAAAGAAGCAAATTGAACAAACCTCAAACTGGAGACATGGTTTCCTTGGCTCACGAGGCTGAAGGCAGCAGCCAGAACCCAGCACATGGCGGTGTCTTATGCAGTTGGATTTTCAGAGAATGTCATCATGTTGCACTCAGAAATGGAGTTTGTTTGTTTATTTATTTATTTATTTTGACATTGTTGATTAAGCCAATATGGGCGTTCAAGGTCTCTGACCAGATGTTCACCAAATTGTCCTCTGGGCAGGGTCATCCATTTATCTGTTGTTTAGAAACAAAACATAATCAAACTTGTAAAAATGGTTGGGACTTATATCCAGTCCAGACAAGCAGCCTGAGTTATGAGGGAACAAGGTCAAGGCTGGGGATAAAGGCAGATCTCAGCATAATGCTGGGTGAGGTGTGGCAAAAGGCAGAGTGGGACTAGGATCAAAAATGGAAAAATCAAGGTCAGAGTTGGAGTGGAGAGAGGCAGGGGAAAGGATCACAGGGCAGGAGGCCAGGGAGGCAACACTGAAGCCTTTCTTCTCTTCGTGAGGAGAAGCCAACTGTCCCTCTTCTGTGACAGAATAATAATACTTTGAGTTTACACAGAACGTTTATACCAGAGAAATCTGGTTCTACAAAATATTGACAATTAGAGAACTAAATATTTTTAAAATTATATTATTCTTAAGAGGTTTTTTTTTTTAATGCAGTAAACATGTTTTTTGAATCTAAAATGTAAACCCCATAAAAGCAAGGACTGTGTTTCATTCATTATTGAATTCCCAATGCACAGGACAGTATCCAGTAAATATTTTTTAAGTGACTGAAGCAGAAATGAAACTCTCATGTACCAGACACTATGTTAGATGCTCTGGAGACACATACAGCTCTAATTTTCAAAAGGCTTATTAGGAGACTTCGGACATATTCATAAATAACCATTAAAGGCAGAAAGTGTTATCAGAATAGACCATTCTCAGTGAGTTTACAGTGAGGATGGAGGCTTCCTGGTGGGTGGGAATTGGGGGGTAGGTAAGGGAAGACTTTATGTGGTCGATTATATTTTATTTAGGCTTCGTAGGATAGGGTGGGTTTAGAAATGGCAAAGGTGTATAAACAGGCATTCCAGGCCAAAGAAAACACATGAATGAGGGGATTAGAGAAAGGTGGGGAACACTGAGTAGCTCATTTCAGCTAAGGCGAAAGAAAGCTAGCTACGTAACGGGGGCATGGGAAGTAAGGTGGAGAATGTGCATCAGGATAAATTGATTGAGTTCATCACAGAAATGAGTTTGAATACCTCAGAAGTGAGTTTTTGCTCTGTTCTGAGAGTCTTTCAAAAGGGTCAGGGTTGTATTTTGGAAAATGCATGTGGCAGCAGGATGGGCGATGAATTTGAGAACAATGAGGATAAAGGCAGCTAAGGAGCCCTTCGTGGGGACCAGGCAGAAGGCTCTGAGTATTTGAACCCAGGTGGTAATAACGAGGGTGGAACATGAAGGTGAATGCGAGAGATGTCCCAGGTGTGGATGGAGTATCGAGGTTTAATGGTCGGATGTAGAATGGGAGATGTGGGGCTGAAACTTGGGAAAGAACTCAGGGTAAGAAAAAGATTGGAAGCCATTTGTATAGAGCTGTTAGTTTCAGGAAGCTATAAAATTGAACCAGGCACCAAGTGAGAAAGAGGAGAATGAACAGGGAATTTTGCCAAGGAAAGATCATTTAGGAAAGCCTGTATTTATGGAGACGACTGAAGAAGAACTGGAGACAAATGCAGAGGAAGGATTGTCAGAGACAGAAGAGAGTGAGGAGCGTGTGTTCTGGAAACCAGGGGAGAGGGTTTCAAGGAGTGTCCCATGGCTCCTGATGTTGTAAGAGAGGGTTTCAAGGAGCATCCCATGGCTCCTGATGTTGTAAGATGGTGAATGATGTGAAATGCAAAACAAAACAAAACAAAACAACCCCCCCCAAAACCCAACAACAACAACAACAAAAACATGAAAACAAAAAACACCTTACAGATGGGAGAGGTTGTATTGCTTGTTAGGTGAATGGAAGGAGGTGAAGAAAGAGGGAGGGAGGGAAAAAGAAAGGGACAGAGAGAAGAAAGAGACAGATAGAAAATGGATGGAGCATTTGGGAATATCCTAGAATCACTGACATTTTTTTCTGTCTGATTCTTTCCAGTAGGGCCTGGAAAAGGGGCTTAGCAAATAAGATACATTGAATTGTCTGTCGTGTATGGAATGTTTACCTGAGCTCTGCTTTTGCCAAAGCCCAAACTGTGTTTTTACAGAAGATCTTTTTCCTGTTATTTGGTTATCATTTGTTGGCTGGAGTATCCCCCACCGCCTGCAACCCCCCCCCCCCCGCCCCCGCCGGCTTCTGCTCTGCCAGGTTGGAAACCCAGACTGACACTTCTGGTTCCAAAGTGTAAAGGCTTCTTGTTGAGCTCATCGCCATGACCTATTCATTCACGTGAATGGCCCAGCTTCGTATGGCTCCATCAAGTCATTCTGGACTTTTTAAGAGCCATTTCTGCTTGTGTCTGGGCATGACTTTAGGTGGCTTTTGAAAATGGGAGCCAATGCCAAAATTACACACATATT
Organism: Enhydra lutris kenyoni; assembly: GCF_002288905.1. Classification (NCBI taxonomy): domain Eukaryota; kingdom Metazoa; phylum Chordata; class Mammalia; order Carnivora; family Mustelidae; genus Enhydra; species Enhydra lutris. The sequence goes on from NW_019154140.1 coordinate 2,190,854, forward strand.
CATAAACTATAAACAAACACACAATTATACATACACAATCTGACACACCCCCTATAATAATAAAACTGAAACCAAAGGCACCACACAAAATACTTTTTTGCTTTGCTGGCAGAGGTTGTGGAAGGCTTTTTGTAATACTGGGCTCGGTTTTCAGAGTTTATTACAAGTCCACAATTAAAGATAGTACACACAAAAGAATTATTCTCAGATGTAGGATTGCAGTACTGTTAGCAACTGCACTGTGCACTCTCTGGGCTGCTCTTGGAAGCTCACAATACAGTGCCTTTAATTGTATGTAGCCCTGGTCATGTTTTCAACATATTCTTGGAAAAGTTCTTTTATTTGCTTTTGAGTGTACATGGGCCTTTGCAATTTGTTCTCTTATTTGGACTGTATAAACAGCATCAAGATGCTTTTTTCCTTTCATTCAAACAAACAATGGCTTTGTAACTAAGAAGAAAATTAGTAACAGGTGAAAGTTTATTTTTAATGATGCTGAGATCAAATTGCTATTTAACTTACAGAGCAACCCCCCATGTCTCTTTTAATGTTTCAGAATTATTTATAAATTAAACTTGTACAACCTCTAAACATGCTCAGAGCATAAAAATGGCCTCTTTATTCCATATTACTAAAAGAATATGAAGGATGTTGCTTTGTTCTTACTTTTTCCTTTGCAAATTTATTTTTGAAACATCTTACATTATAAAAATTTACATAGAGCTGTCTTGGAGATTTTTAATTTTGTACTTGTATATATATCGAAGTTCTGTTCTTAGAATTATGTTGCTTTAAAAATCCATGCTAATGTTTGCTTTTATTAGGGATGTTTTATATTGTGTATGTATTTGTTTATGTTCTATTTCATTGTGTTACATGATTGTGTCTTTTGGAGACTTCGCTTTGTAGTTGTCCTATTTCATCACTGCAATTTACAGAGTTTATAATCACTGATCTAATAAAAACATTTGCTAAGAGTTAAATCTTAACCCCCATCCCTTCCCTCTTTTTTTAAAAGTCACAGAACGTCTAGGACCTGTAGAATGACATAAAGAGTACTAATCAAAATCTAGTTTACCCAATACATTCCTACTTCTATTGTAAATTTCTGTTGAAACAAATTAAATATTGAATGATTCCATTAATGATAGTTATATAAAGTATTTCGGAGAGAGGGGAGATAGACTTTGATTCAAACAAATATTTTTTTAAAAGTCAAGAGGTCTTCAGAAATGGGGGGCACCTGGGTGGCACAGTCAGTTAAGCAACTGACCTGGTTTCCACTCAGGTTGTGATCTCAAGGTCGTGGGATCTAGCCTTGTGTGGAACTCTGCCCTTAGTGTGGAATCTGCTTAAGTTTCTTTCTTTCTCCCTCTCTCTGCCCCACCTCCCCACACTCGCTCAGCCTCTCTCTCTGAAATAAATAAATAAATATTTTTATTTAGAGTGTCTTTGAAAGGTGGAAGAGTCCTTCCCTCCCCATAAGTGGATTGATGATCCCCTGGGGAGGAGGTATCCTTCTTAGGTGAAAAGTTGTCAGTGCCTGGTTGGACATGTTATATGGGCTGTTGAGAATCTACCACTCTATGGGAATTGCAGACTTGAGAGTAATTTCACAATGGGTCCAATCAAGAGAATGAGGATTTTGAATATAGGGGAGTGATGTTTGGGTGGATAGGTTTGAGGAGGGGAGTTAGGTGTATAGCATCTTGAAAATGATTTGGGTGACAAGTTAGAATTTTTGGTTCTTTCGTTCCAACATTAGGGAGTTTTTGTTGAAAGCTTTTGACTTGTAACACTATACCTATGAATATTTCCAAACTAAGTACTTTTAATGGTCTCTTTTCCCAAGTAAAAAAAGAAAAGGTTGACTAGCAAACCTTTGATTAGTAAACTCTGCATGTGTCTCTTCTTCATCTGGCCCTTGGCATTCTCATGTGTAATTCTAGAAATTCTTGTGAATATGAGATTCTGTGAACAATGGCACAGGTTTAGTCCAATTTCACTTAATAAACAATGTATTAGACATCAGTTATGTGTAGTAATTATTGTTAGCATAAGACCTGCTCCTATAATGAAGGGTTTTACCTCCAGAGGGGAAGAGAGTAGATTAAAGACTTAGATATTGTTAACTACTCTTCCATTCTTTCCCTCATATTCCCTTCCCTCCTTTCCCACTGGCAAGCTGAATGAGTAAATCTAGCCTAGGGAGCCAAGGGTGTTTGGGATAGTTTAGCTTGGCAAACAAATTCCACTAAGGAGATTCAGTGGCTTAGAGGTGAATGAGGACATACGGAAAACTTCAGTATTCCTTCAGCCAGGGAATGGGTCAGATTCATCCGTTGATATCAGTGCCCAGCACATGGGAGGCACCCATCCCTGTTGCCTTAACCAATGAGTGGGTAGGATAAAGTCCACTGTCATCATCCCACCTACTTTTCTAAAGCCTCACTCCTCCAGTCTTTGGCGGAACCTGGTTCTCATGGTACCGCGGTCCTCCCAAATGCCCTCCCTTCTCCAGCTTCAAATCAGAACGACCATTCTCTAATGACGTCATTTTGTGTATCCCTGCCGTGGAGTGAATGAGTCCCAGGTTTCTGGGAGGTGTTTGTGTTTTAAAGATAAGCACATCGATGGGTGCCTGTCCAGCTAGAGTGAGATGTTGGGGGACAGTGTAGAGAACAGAATTTTGAGTTGGGTGCTTCTAGTCTGCTCTTCTTCCTCCATGTTTGTTCACTGTAGCTTTTTCAAGGACTAAAACATATGGCATTGGCTATGCAGAAGCAGATCATGAATGGCTAATTTCTCCTGCTTTTGCAGAGACGCTGCATCTCAGGGGCTCAGAAGGAGGAGTTTCTGCTTAGTGAGAGAGTATATGTTTCCTGAGCACATCACACATATTTGAAATCTAGGCTCCCGGAAAGGGGAGCAGTCATTTCTAATTCTCTTGCAGAACAGTTCTAAGCACATCATCTGCACTGTTCCCATTACTTATTGCTACCCTCCCAACCATCCAGACTTAGAGGTATAAGCCACAACCATTTAACTGGGCTCAGAGTCATATACAGCACAGCCCCACAACATCTGGGGCCTCCTCAGGGAAGGCTCAAATGACTGGGGCTGGAATCACCTGAAGACTCCTTTTCACATGCCTGGCACCTGGGCTAGAGTTACTCTAGGGCTCAGTTGGGATTATTTACTAACACAGCTACTTGTCACCTTTCCCTGTCCTTGGGCTCTTCACAACATAGTAGCTGGCTTCTGAGACCAACTGTTCCCACAACTGTCAGGGGAGTGAGTGTTCCAAGAGAACAGGGGAGGCTGCGGGGCGTTTCTCACCTCACCTGGGAAGTCAAGCCTGTGCTATACCCCACTGGTTACAAGGGAGCCGCTGGGCTGGCTAGAGTCAAGAAGGGAGAAAGTACTCGCCCCTTGTGGATGGAGGGGGGGGCGGTCAAGGTCACTCTGTGGAAGAGCGTGTGGGCTGGGAGTTAATGGTGTGGTCATGTTCAGAAAATACAGTTGGCCACAGCACTTAACAATGTTGCCTCTTACTAGTGTAGCCCACACTTTACACACAGAGTCTCCAATCCTCTCAGCCACCCTGCAAGGTAAACATTGCCCTCATTTCTGAGCTGAAGAAACTGAGGCCCAAGGAAGCTGGGAGACTTGCCCCAGGCCACGCAGTGATAAAGCCAGGATTGTACCCTGGGTCTGTTTTACTCTGAAGCCCACACTCCTTCCATTATATGACATTTTTATATTAGATTATATGGGGAAAGGGGAAAATTGTGTTTAATAGAACTAGTTTGAACTTGCTGTGGTAATTAGCAAATTATAAGGGATTATGTAAACTGAAATAAATATATGTTCACATTTGAGAAATGTGAAAGTCTCACACAATACAAGTCATTTTCCCTTCTTACTGATTTTTTTTCCCCATTTTTTGGGTCTACCCTGGAACAAGTTGGAATTATGATGGAAACATGAATGCAGACGTTCTAAATTTAGGCTATGCAGTTTAGCTGTTATTGGGGTGGTCAGATGCTTTGGGAAGAAAAGAACAATACTCCCCACCCCAATTTTTGCCCATCCTCGGACAACAGATTATCTGAAAAACATAACAGTATGTGACAGACACATTGTAAGAGGGAAAAATCATGATTGATTTTAGTCACATTCCTTGTTTCAGAACGTTCCAATGCCTCTCTCTACAGACTCTCTGACATTAATTAAAAGCAACTAGTTGAAGCATTTGTGATGTATTAGATACAATTTTAAGATATTTTATTTTCAAAGGAAAAGGATACATGACAAATGCTGTTTGTATCTGCAAGTAAATGTACATTGCTATGACCTGGAGGAAGCTGAAAAGGTAGAAGGCAAAATTTGACAAAATGTATACAAACACTCCATGTCTGATTCTAGAGTCTTCCTGCCTGTGTGTCTGTGTATGTGTGTGTGTGTGTTTGGGGGGGGGGTGTAATGGGGTGATAAAAGGGGGAAATTGCTGGGAGAAACATGCTGTTTTTTCTATGAGGAAAAATACTGCTTTAAAACTAGGTTTGATTTATGTAACTTGCATATATTTACTTTAGAGAACAAAGGGTAAATTATCAGACCTCTGAATGACCAGTAAATTCCATGGACACAGATCCTCCATAATAGTGTGCTGTTATGCTTTCTAGATAAATGTGTTAATGATTTATAACTCCCAGGCATTTGGAGTGGCGATCTTGAGGTATTTTCAGGGAATGGAACTTCGACTCTGATATATGTCGTTATTGCTAATTGAGCATTTGTGTCATTATTCACAGTTTGATTTTTTAAGTTTCCTCTCCACAGTTCGCATGGAACACTGCTACTAGCAATGGGCATATAGTACTGTCTGTAGAGAGCACTATAGTTTCCCCATCTGGGAAGGAGTGGGGTTTTTCTGGGAAGGAAAGCTCAGAAACCAAGGAAGGTGGGAATTGCCCTTCCTCCCTTGGACTCTGTGTTAATTTGCTGGGGCTGCCGTCACAGAGGGCCCCACGCTGGGAGCCTTAAACAGCAGAAATTGACTGTCTCATAGCTCTGGAGGTTGGAAGTCTGAGATCAGCCTGTCAGCAGGCTGAGGGAAAGTGTGTGAGGGAGGGGGCTGCTCCAGGCCTCTCTCCTTGGCTGTAGATGGCCATCTTCTCCGTGTGTCTTCACATCATCCTCCCTCTGTATGTGTCTGTGTCCAAATTTACCCTTTTATAAGGACACAGGTCATGTTGCATTAAAGCCCACCCTAAATGACCTCATCTTAAATTTGGTGACCTCTATAAAAACCTTATCTCGAAGAAGGTCCGGTTCTGAAGTACTGGTAATTGGGACTTCAGCATATGAATTGGGGACAAGGGGACATAATTCCATCCGTAACAAACTCCATCCTGAACTTTGACTTGGAAGTATTGTCTCTTCAGAAGAACCACAGATGTGGATTTGGAAAGGAGCACGAAGCCCTCCAGGGGTTTGAGAATCCGGCCACACAAAATCACCCAGAGAAAGAAAACAAAAGTTCCTAGTGTGAGGGTGGTTATGTGATCTGTCATGGGAACAGGGACGCTGGAGAACAGAGGGGACACAGACTGGAAGACTGCTGGGCCAGAGCACATTCTGGATGGTCTCCCTACTCTGGCCATTTCAAGAATCCCCAGTTTAGAACAGATGCATCTCCGAGAATGGTGCTCCCGATTCCCCACAGGCATTGTTTCGCACGTGGCATCATCATAGTAACAATATCATCATCTGAGTAGTAGACATGTGCTAGTTCCTGCCCCCTAATCTCCATAATATTCTTCCAGGCAAGGGTTGTTTTGATCCTACAGAAGAGGAAAAGGAGACCCAGAGACAGTGATCTGAAGGAAGTCACACAGCTCTTAAGAGTGTGGATTCCTACCCTGGTTTTCCGGTTCCCCAGCCTGTTCCATCCCATCCCGCACCTCTCTCCCTCCCTCTCTCCCTCTCCATTTTGTTTTGAGCATGGCACATGGGCCACCCTGGCATGCAGCCAACTGATGTGTGTGTTTGGTTGCGGCGGGGGGGGGTGTTATTTTTCTAGTCAGAATTCACCTTTGCCACAAAGGACTGGTCTAATAAACACGCACGGAGAAAGGGCTGTTGTGTTGCTTCTACAACCGCACATACCAAAAGCAATTCTCCCTCTAGAAACATGTGGTCACAATACATTTTATGAAGTTGGCTTATATCGTGTCACAGAGAGTTCTTTTTAAAAAACAAGATGGATGGTGCGCACGTGTCCGGTTCACTAATGCAGGTGTGGTGAGCTTGTACCTCCAAGTGCCACCTTGCCACCTGAGGCTTTTGCCATGTTTGTATACTTGGGGTCTTGCCACCCTGTTCTCACAACTCATCCTTTTAAAGCCACTTATGAGTCTAAATTTTAGTACATGACTGCACACATAGCACTTAGCAGGGTTGATAATTATAGCCTTTGACCAAAGAAAAAGGATTAAGTGATTCAATTCGCATTTAATCATTTTTATTTCATTCTGATGCAGAAATCCATTTCCTTTAGAATGAAATAAATGATTCAATCTTCCTCCAGGGAAGAGTTAAGGTAAATGCAGTTGCCACATAAAATCCAAATGGCTCAAGGTAATATTACATATTTCTAAAAGTAGGCAGTTGGAGATGGAAATGAAACTTAGTAACAATATTGCAAGCATGCCCTGGGATTTTATTATAAGTTTATTGCAATCATAAATATGGAATTTACATGCAATATATACATTTCAATATTATATTTTGTTAAATTAGTTCAACATTTAGTCATTAACTTGTTGGTGGTATGTTACTTATAGTCCCATTGCATTACGTACTCGACTTCTGAGACCCACAAAATGAATTAAAAATCAATTCTTTGCCTTCACAACATAGTCTAAAGGAGAGTTTATGTCTATTCCCAGTGTTTTAACCACTTAGGAGGTTTTTGACTAAAGCACCTGTGAAAAATTAAATCCATTCTGTCATCTGTGTGTGTGTGTGCTTTTGTGTGCATGTGTGTATGTGTGTGTGTAAAATTGAGGGGTTGACATGAAAATTAAGCCATAAATGACTTAATGACCCACATAATGATCTACAAAGAAATCAAATGACTTCCTTCTCTAAATTCCTAAATGAAACTCTCAAGGCAGTCTATCATACTCATTCACCAGGGAAGCCCACATGTCTGTATTTGAGCGGCCATTTTCTCAGCACACACTTGAACAGATCCCACACCCGGAGCCCAGGAAGGTGGTCACTGCGGTGAACCGTGGGAAGGGCATCCTGCACTGTCAGTTTCCCTCTCACCCTTCATCCCCTGTTCCGTTTTCTGTGTCTCCTCTCCCTCTCCATCTCCACATTTCTCCCACACCTACCACCATCCCCTCCTCCTGCTTCATAGGAGCAAGGCAGCCAACACTTTTCCTAAATTCCTATTTCCAAAGCCAAGACAGATAGATTCGGACAGTCATTTTCCCTTGCTTTGGACTATCATAGCCTTCCTCAGAATGATCATGAATTTCAGAGATAATGTCAGAAAGAAACTTTTAGCTGATTCTGCCAACCCCATTGATTCTTAGAGAATCCTAATTATAAACTCCATTTATAAATGCAAACTTATTACTTGTAATTTTAGGAAAGGAAAAAAAAATGTTTCAAAAGGACTCAATCTGCAGTATTTGTTAAAACACCAGAGTGTTGTGAAACCCCAATATAACATCATTTTAGGGTTCAAGTCACACCACTGCACAAACACAGAGTCTTCCAGTACTTTCTGTAACTAAATTTCCTTGAACGAAACTCAAGATGGATCAAGTTTACAGTCACAAATGAATTGTTACATCCCAATTGTAAGAAGAGTCTGTGCCCATGCCACCTACTAGTGAAAGTATGTGGACGGTGAATACTGACTAGAGAATTTTTTACAGTGGGGTTTGGGGTGGAAAACTGGAATTTGTGGTGGAGAGCTGCTTCTGCACGGCAAGCACATTTTTTCTTCAGAATGTCTGTTACAAATCAATTAAAACAGCAGTCTTCTATTTCCAGACGCTTTTGTTTATACCTTATTAACACTGAGAAAGTCTAAGTGTCTATACTGAAAAGTATTATTTCATTTTTCTGAGGGAGATTCAAACCCTTCACACATTCAAGCCCCCCACCCTGGCCCCTTATACTAAGACTAGTGAAAGTTAAAGCAATTTAAGAAAATGAGAACCAAACACAAAAGCTGAATTTTGAACGAGTAAACTGGTTGGTTGATTCAGGTCTCTGATTCCCTGGCCCCATCTCCCAGAGCCTGACAAGTATGAGGAGATGATGCAGTTGTTAGCATAACATAATTGTGGGAAGAGGAAGAAAATGTTAAACTTTGGAATGGGAAAAAAAATCATAAAGATGGATAGATAAGGCCATATTAGCAATTAGCTAATTTTCTTCAGAAATTCAAGGAAGATTTATAATGGGGTTTTCTCCCACTTGCTATTTGACTGTGTCTGAGGATGGGGGTGGTGTCTTTCTTGCTGGCATCAGCACTTCTAGCTCACTCTTTCTCCCTTTTCCTTATGGCCCTCAGATTTTCTGCTTCTATCTTCAGACTACCACCTGTGCCTCCTCCTCAAAGCTGGCCACAAAGCCCTGGCCTCTCTCCCTCATAACTTTAGAATTTTAGCTTTTGTTTGCTGGCTCTCCATCTCCATTCAAAAGTTCTGGGTATTTCAGTATCCACATAGACAGTGTCCAAGGACCTGACTCAGAGTTCCTCTTTTCCAGTTTTCTTCTCTTTCATCTCATTACAGTTATCGACTCCAATGGTCACACATTCCATAGGCCTTCTAATGGCCAGTAATAGCATCTCTTCCAGAATAGTAATTAAAAGCATCACACCCTCTGACTCCCTCCTCCTTTACTTCCAATTTACTCCCTCTAGAACTTGTCTCATACAATTTTCTGGCCCTACTGGGAGGCACAATCCATTGATTCTACTACTCTTTCATTATTTTACCCTTGCTTCTGGTCCCTGTGTCTTTCTTTACTCAAATTCCGTTCCATCATCTTTCTTCATCATCCTTAGCATCATCACAGCCATTACTTCCACCGTCTTATTCCTCTTTGCTCCTCTTTCTCTTCAACACCTAGAAAATCCAAACTGTGCACAAATTCAACCCTGCATCTACGCAGCTAGAAATGTCAAGCTGCCTGGTCTCTAAATTCATGACGGCTTCTTCATGTGGGTTCTCAGGGCCGCCAGACAATTCCATCTCATGGCCCTAGACTATCCACTCCATCATTCTTTTAGATGATTATTTCATTGCTTTTCCTCTTCCATAGTCCCTCAGCCTTTCCCCGCATCTCTGTTTCAGTTGATGGCCTTGGTTTTTACATCACTGAAAATCACGTCATATATTCCCACCACAAATCCATCAGCCCACCAGCACCTATATCTGTGCGCCTTAGTGACCACCTATTACTATGGAAGAAATGTCCATGTTTCCATCTGCCTGATTCTTCTGATTGTGAGAGAGATGCCTTCTCTCCCTAGGGGAGAGGGCAGGAGGATAAGCAGTGTTTGTCAGTCTTAGCCAGTCTGACTTGATAACAGTTCCTGTCCCTCTCATCTCCCTTTTCATACTTCATAATTATTAATATTCTTGTCCATGAAGATCAAGCATGAAAAGAATTCAAGACCTAGAATTGTTTTAATTTTGCCAATGCTATTTTATGAGACCTGAATTTTATCTCCAGATACTGAAAGTTTTGGTAAACCTTAATCAGCATTTGGTTTGGTAACAGCTTTATGGGGGGTTTAATGGAAAAATTGCTGAGCAAAAGGGACAGGCAGGAAGAAGTATCAAGGCAGAGCTCATTCTACATTTATTATTTTAATCCTTTCTGGTAGAATATTTTTCTAAAGTTTTAGAAAAGATAGTATATTCATTTGGGAAGCTCCTGATGAACATAAATTATATGAAGAATATTTATTCAATTCTTACAACTTTCTTTAAGCTTGGCAGCTAAAATGAAATCCTGCTTTTATACATCATATATATTTGATGTTTCTTGAAAAGAATTTTGAAACCCAGTGCCCACCCACCTTGATGTACAAGTGACTCAAGCAGAAGAAAAAAAGAGCAACATTCTGTGAATAAATAGAATAAATTAGGAAGTCAAAGAAAACTCCCTGGTCAAAAAAAGTAAAACAAACCCCAAATCCCATGGACCTTTGAATTTTCCAGGACAGCAGCCAGAGTGAGCCACCCTTGAGAAAGACAAGCCATCGACTTGATCCAGACTTCATTTCATAGTCTCCGGGGAAAAGATAAAGTGCTGCTATTAACATGGTTTTGCACCTCTGAGACATTTTCTCTCTGTAGTTGTAATATTTCACATTGTGACCAAATACCTGACTAATTCATGAATCTGGAAATTAGCATCCTTCAGTAGTCAAGAGACACAACTCTGCTGTTGAAATGGAATCTTGCTTGGAAAAACTGTTTGGGATGTAGGTTTTTGAAAAACACTGGAGGGTCCCATGGATTTATACTTTTATATTTTATGTATATGTGACTTCTGTATTTACTTATTCATTTTTTTCACCAAAAAAACTCAGCATCAAAGTCATTCCTCAAGGCCATGTATAAAAATGTGAAAACCAAGGCGAATAAGAATCAACAAAAGCCATGTGTATCTGAGCAAGCTGTGTGAGGCATGTTTAGGAGATGGTGTCTTCAGAAGTCTTGAAGGCAGAGCTCAAAAGTGACCCAAATATTGTCATTTCTAAAAACTAGAACTGTTTTGATTTATCATAAAAAAATAGATGCTCTAACTATTTCCGAGAGCAATTTTAGTTTCTCATTCTCCCTTCCTTGAGGATACTTACTGCATGCTAAGAAGGAACAATGGTGACTTTGAATTTTTTTTTCTTCTTCTACTTTTTTTTTTTTTTTTTTTTTGTTAGTGCCAGTCCCCTCCTCTTCCCTTTGGCACTTCTCTAGTCAGCAAAAGCCTTTTCAAAGGCTTCCCTGAGCTGGGGACATTATAGCTAGCAGAGGCCAGAGTCCTGGCAAGAATCCAGCTCTTATCATTCAAAGTCACTGTTGTTTCTTCTCTGGAGGGGATAGGAAAGGGAAGACAATTTCATGCATTGCTTGCAGCCAAAATAAGTCTTTATTTTGAATCTGTTAAAATAAGATCTTTTTCAAAATTTTTGATCTATAAAACTTTATGTAAATCTTGAAAAGTCATTTCTGCAGAAACCAGATTTCCTGACAGTGGCTTTCTATAATTCATTGGCTGGCTGTGGAGAAACCTTTTATCCAACATGAAATGTCTTTTATTAAAATCTTTGTGCCAAAAATAAAACAGAAAAAAAAAAAAAACCCCTATTTATAAGGCCCAGGCAAAATCTATTTTTACCGTGTTATTTTGAGAAACTGTTTCAGTCATACAAAAAAATAGTATAAGATAATATAACAAATAAATGTGTTTCTAGCACTCAGTTAAGAAATAAAACATTATAAACACAGTGGAAATCTCCTGTGTATCTTCTCCAGTTGGCATTTCTCTGCACCTTATGCCTAACCTAGAAATAACTATGGCCCCAAATTCAGTGCCTCTCATTCTTACCGTGATCTTACACTTTCATTCACTAAACCTTCAAAACAAACTTAGCAACCTAAGTCAAACGAAGCACGTAAAGCAATAGAACCAGAATGTAACAATACGAGAATCTCTAAAGAACAGAGAGCTTTCGAGCATCTTCCCACTCGAAAATTCCATGATTCTATCAAATGTGGAAAATGTAGTAAATAGGCTAATTTGTTAACTGAAACCAAACAGCAAAGCACATTGAACGTTAGAGACCCAGTGAGGTTGTGAATTCTATCTTCCTTTAATTCAAACATCTGCAGGATTAGACTTTGAGTTTGGTTTTTAGAACTGAAGCTTTAGAGACAGTGGCTGTGCAGAAACAACTGTTTTTCTCGGACTCCCCTAGCTTCGCTTGGGGGGCTCACTCTGATAACGGCCCAGCCCAGAGCCCCAGATTCACGGCCAGACTCCAGCTTGTCCACCTGGACCGGTGGCTGGCTGTAAGGGACTGGTACAGGTGGACAAGCTGCACTCTTACAGATGATGAGGCATCAATTCCCCCTTTTGGGAAACATAGCTACAACTTGCCAAACCGACACAGACTTAAAAACTTCCTAGTCCCCTTCCTGAGCCTGCAGCTGAGAATTTATAGGCTTGGGTTCATGATTTTTTTTTTTTTCCCACCTTCTGAAGTACATGGAGAAGCGACAAGTCAGGCTAATGTCTTCTTTATTTCCACTAACATATTATATAATAGCTACTACTTGTTCATTCAAAACTTCCTCTGAGTATTTGATTACCAGTGATGATAGCTGATTTAAATAACAAGTTTGGTTGCAGCATGCCTTGGACAACTAGTGGTGTCCTTCTTACTGGTGGACATGGGGTCACTAATGCCTTTAAGTATCAGTTTATCAGATCAACACTTCCAGGTTCCTACCTTTATCATTCGGTTCCCTGAAGCCAATTCTCGTAGCAGTAACTATTAGTGAAGATTCAGTTGGGTAAGTAGAAGGACAATGAGTATTATGGAATAAGAGATTTATATAGGAATTTTGTCTATATGGCTATAAGAGAAGCTGGAGCCATGAGAGTTGGAAAAGGGGAGCTGTAGGATCAGAGAACATTCCCTCCTATAGCACATCCATTGCCTTATGTGAGCACGAAGGACAGCTGGTAGAAAGAATGGGGAAGACAATCATTTCTGCATTTGTGAGAGAGCCTGCAGTCACTAGTGGCCATTAGGCCAGCTGTCTGGAAGAAGAGGTGGATATGGGGCGGGAAAGGGGCAATAAACTGGAACCCAGCACCTGGTCATCTTTTACTCCCTCTACCTTCCATGACTCTCGGAGAGTAATAGCTACTCCGTCATTTCTGTCCTCAAATCCTGTGCCAATTTCTCTTTTGGCCAGTTCTCACATAGAACCACATGAGAAAGAGGATGCTGGGAAATGAAGTTCCCACTTAGCCAAGGGGTTAAAGAATGAAACCACCAGAGCTTCTTATCTTTAATTCTTTCTGGGCTCTAAATTCTGACTCAGAATCTGTCCTCAGACTCAGAATATCTGAGTTAGATCTAATGTTTGTGTGCGTATCTCAATTAGGTATGTCCTTTTCTCTCATTTCACCCAAATACCAGGCTTTCCTGTTCCATCTATATTTTCCCCCGTATCTAACTTCAGCCTGTAGGGATATTTGTGGCCACCAGCATCTTTTAAACACATTTTCCGCATTATGAGTTTGTCCATCCCCAGATGTGAGCTACAGCTCCTGCTGCAGCTTCCAGTGATCTAGTTCTATCAGCCAATTCACCAGGGTGCTCTCAGCCTGGTATAAAGATTTTAAAGGCAGGGCACCTGGGTGGCTCAGTCATTAAGCGTCTACCTTCGGCTCAGGTCCTATCCCAGGGTCCTGGGATTGAGCCCCTCATTGGGCTCCCCACTGTGGGAAGCCTGCTTCTCCCTCTCCCACTCCCCTTGCTTGGGTTCCTGCTCTCGCTGTGTCTCTCTGTCAAATAAATAATAAATCTTAAAAAAAAAAAAAAAAAGATTTTAAAGGCAGCAGCAACAGAAGTCCCAGTGGGTCTGTTCCATGCTGGGGATCCCCAAGGGAGAGATGTAGCCCCTGTTCCTGCAGGCCTAGAGATGCCAAAGGCACACATACAGTCATCCTAATGTTGACTTTATGCATAATTCCTGGATGCAGAGACCCCAAGATGACTCCCTGGGCTGCTTGAAGGCCCATAGACCCATCCTAGGTCCTAATATAGCATAGGCCTTCTCAAACTTCAGTGTGCATATGAACGAGGTCTAGAATGGGGCCTGGATTTTGTATTTCTAATAAACCATTGGTCATGGGGGAAGCTTCTGGTCTCATTGATACAGGCCAAAACTATTTTCAGCTTTGCTACCATCTTTCCATCTGTAATGTCAGAGTAGTGCGGGATGAACTCTGGCTGGTAAAGTCTGGTATGGGGGGTGGCAGTTCCAGCTAGACGTCTGGGGGGCTCTGGGTGTTTGGGACTTCCATGGGGTGAACCTCCTGCTGCAGGAAAAAAACCAAAACAAAACAGGTATAACTAGTATTTTCTTCCTAACTGGAGAGATGAGGGGTTTCTCATGAGTTTTTACTTATTATTTTACAATCTTCTAATTGTGATTGGCCATGCTAGATGATCTCATGGCTTGAGCACTGCTCACACATTGCTGACGCCTGTGTTTCTGTGTGCATCCCAGAGCTCACCCCTGAACTCTGGACTTGGAAATCTCCCTGTTAATTCAACATCTCCACTCACAAGTCTCATTTTAGATTTAATACAAGCCACGCTGCATCTCATGATATTTCCCCAAAACCTGCTCCATGCATCACCTTTCTCATCTCAGACAGTGGTAACTCTGTCATTTGGGTTGCTTACGTCCCAGTCTTGGAGGCATTCAGCTCCTCCTTTGCAGCTAATGTCCAAATCATCAGCACATTTTTGCAAAATCCAATTTTTGTCATTTCACTGTTCTCACTCTGGTCTAAAGCACTGTTCTCTCTCACTTGGATGATAAGCCTTCCAGTGCTTCTGTCCTTGTCCTGCTTCTCTGTCTTCAGCACAGAAACTAAAGTTTTATTGGTAAAATACATTGTTCAGGCCACTCCTTTGCTTAAAATATGCTGGTGACTCTTTCTTTTGAAGAAAAAAGCCAACTCCTCACAAGGGCCTACAAGACCCTATGCCATCTGGCCATTTGTCAGTGTGTGACTTTATCTTCTACTCTTTTATTCCTCTATCACCTTAGCTGGAGCCAGACTGGCCTTGTTTCCTTAAACACACCAGTCATGGACATATCCCAGGGCCTTCGCGTTGGCTAGTCTCTCTGTCTAGAATGTTATTCCCCCAGGTATTCACATAGTTTGCTCCCACATGACCTTCAGGTTGTAGTCAAGTGTCTCATTTTTCTCAATGAGGCCTCTGGCCATTCTATCTAAAGTTCAGTCCTCTCTGCTGAACTTTCTTACTCCCCTTTACTACTTTAGGTTTTTTTCCCCCTGTTTTTATTACCATTGGCCATACATAAATCTTGCCTTGTATTTTATCTGTTCTTCTCAAAAGAGTGTAAGCTCCATGGGGGAGAGATTCTGCTTTGTTTATTGCTATGTACACAGTGCCTAGAAACATGCCTCGCACATAGTGGTGATCACCGAGTGTTTGTTGAGTGAATGAATTAACAGAAGAGAAGACTAGTTAGTTTCAGGCCTGCCCAAGAAGTGAATTTCAGGGCTTTCAGGAGGATATAGTCATAAAAGAGGAGTGTTTAGTTCTTATGGATAAGGTAATGCTGTATGGAACATTTCTTTATAGTACTGCTTATTCAGTCACAAGGAATACGGGATACATGATGTACAGAACATAGTTTTTCTCCTAAAAATGTGGAAGTCAAATTAAGATAAAAATATAACTACAGGGTGCCTGGATGGCTCAGTCATTAAGCGTCTGCCTTCGGCTCAGGTCATGATCCCAAGGACCTGGGATCGAGCCCCACACTGGGCTCCTTGCTCGGCAGGGAGCCTGCTTTGCTTCTCCCTCTCCCCCTCTCCCTGCTTGTGTTCCCACTCTCGCTGTCTCTCTCTCTCTGTCAAAAAACAAATGAAATCTTAAAAAAAATTATATATATATCTACAAATTAAGATAAAAATAACTACAGTTATTTCCAAAAATAACTGTAGTATGAGATGTGTGTTGGTGGGTGGGGTCTTCCAAGAATGTTCTATAAGCAAGTAATGATTGCAAGGTTCACATGGACATACTGCAGTGGACAGGTCACCTTTAAAGCCTTATATGATGAGATGATACCTATAATCACCCAGCTCAATGCTTAGTAAGTAGGAACCATTAGAGATAACTAGCATGTCTTCCTAATGATACCATTAGAGACGGGAGAGGGACTGAATGAAAGAATGTATTGGCATTAAAGTGCTGTAATTTCTCTGACTAGTTAATCAGTATTGTGTATTATATAAAATTGGCGAATTGAACAAGGTCAAAGTATCAAATGAAATTGAAAATATTGTTGGAATTCACTGATAATTCTACTATCCAGAGTCAGCCAACTTCAATGCATATAAATGAAATAAGGCATATTCTGTCTTGTGTTTTTTTTTAAATTATGTTATCCAGAACATTTCCCTTTATCAATAAATATCTTTTAAGCATAATTTTGAATGCCTACAAAACATTTCACTCTATGTGTGTTATACAAATGTTTATTCTCTAGTTGTTGAATATTCACATCAATTCCTTTTTTCAAAATCCTAAATAATACTGTCCACTTTCCTATTATTTCTTTAGGATAGATTCCAGAAAATTATAGTATCAGTTAAAGGTTTGATTATATATAAAGAAAAACAATACTGCTGTATAACACTTATCTTCTAAAAGGTACTGATTTACTTAGTATGTTAATGGATAAATAAATTGAGTAAGATATTTTTACAAGATATTAATTAGAAAAATGTATTTTTCCCACTTTAATGCAAACATTCTCAATTCTGTGTTGCCTGTTGGTTTGAATAGTGTCTAACATCGTTGGCTCCACTAATAATCTCACTGTTGTTAAGAAGAACTTGAAGGTGAAAACAGTTGGATACTTGGGAGACTGTTTCTGCTCTGCTCACCTGGTTTGTACTCGTCACGGCCTTCTCTTCCATGACATAAGTATATTCAAAGGGGAAACTGCCCAATTCATCTACGGATGAATGGATAAAGAAGATGTGGTAACCATACACACACACACACACACACACACACACACACACGTACGTATGTGCACACAAGTATTGTTCAGCCATATAAAAGAATGAAACCTTGTCATTTGCAGGACATGAATGGAACTAGAAAGTATTGTGCTAAGCAATATAAATCAGTCAGAGAAAGACAAATACCATACGATTTCACTCAAATGTAGAATGTAAGAAACAAAACAAATGAGCAAGGAGAAAAACGAGAGAGAGAGGGAGAGAGGCAAACCAAGAAACAGATTCCTAACTATGAAAACAAACTGCTGGTTGCCAGCGGGGAGCTGGGTGGGGGGATACATGAAACACGTGATGGGGATGAAGGAGAGTGCTTGCTGTGGGGAGCACTGGGTTTCCTGTGGAAGCATTGAATCACGAGACTGTATGTCTCAAACTAATATTATACTGTATGTTCACTAACTGGAATTCAAATAAAAACTTTAAAAAAAAAAAAGGTTTCCTCTGAATTGATGCTGTATTTTGCTGGTCAAGTGTTTAAGAGAAGTAGGGCAAGCGAGCACTGCACCCCCACAGCTGCCCCTGGCAACAGGCAAGCTGGGGAAGCCTCATAATGCCAGAGCCAGCTACTAGAGAATGGTGTCAAGGTCTTCCCATCTTCAGAAGTGTTAGCCAACATGAACTCATTAAGCTTCATGCCATCCCTGCGAGGCAGGCGTAGCTAGTTAGGAAAAACTAACCAATGATTATGAGGCCCCTTTAAAATAAAAATGCTATCTAAATGCTGAATGCAAAATCATAAAAAGCAAATAAATATTATTGTCCCAGTTTTATAGACTGGGGAACTAGGTCACGGGTATTAAGTAATCACTCACTGGGGACAATATAACTAAGGGTACGGAAGAATTCATAATTAGAACTCGGGCATCTTCCAGTCTGAGAGGCTGTGCTCAGAGGTTTGGACCAGACCTTTTGGCAATGGTATTGTACTCTGGGAACCATTAAGAACTGGGAACTAGTAGGGAAGATCAGCTGCGTGACAGCAAAAGATTGATAGCTCGTACTGAAGTGCTCTTCATGTCTGGCAATAAAAAAGCTCGTTGCAGTCAAGTCCATAGCAGGGTCATGGGTCATGGCCGAGTTCCTTCCTCGGAGCTTCCATTGTGGATATTAACTATGTCAATATAAAAGCTTCTCCTTCTCCAAATAATAGTTCTTTTTTGACTTTGTGTCTTTCCCTAAAGACATCTCTGAGATCACAAATTGCGTCTTATTTTTTGTATCTTCGGTGGTGGACTCAGTTTGGTACATTGTAGGGCTGAAATAAAATTTCACTGAGTATACCAAAGAAGAATAAACAATTAGTAATATGGTAGCATCAAAGTTTTGTGCAACAAATATACCACCTAAGAAAGTGTGTTCCAGGAGTTCTCCACAGAAAGCTCACACCAGCATCGACTGTAGAGCTTTTAAAAAATGCAGTAATTATCCCCAACCCAGACCTTCTAATTTATCACTCCAAGATATCTTTCAGTAAGTCTTCAAAACTGATCCAGTGTTCACTGATGTTGGAGAATGTACAGTCTGTTTCCTTAGAAAATCCTTCAGCATCCTTTTGTCACCCCACTACTGAAGGACATAGACAGAAATCCCCTCACACTCTATATTTAACTTGATGTGAGAGATGTTGATAGAAAACGAGGGGAGAGTCACATTGATTGAACACCCCTTCTGTGCCTGGCACTGTCCTGGTTGTTTACACAGGTGTTATCCTATCTGATCTTCACAGTGACCCTGCAGAATTGGCGCTTTTATGCTGATTTTCTTCATTTAAAGATAGGAAACTTGGGCCTTCATATTTCAGGTTACATGTTAACGGCTCGTGTCATTCCACTGATGCCTACATCCATTCAATATTGAGTGCAAATATATTTCGTTTTTACTTTTGCTATCTTATGAAGGTTCTTAATTCAGCCACACCGTTGTCCTTTATTTAGTAAATATTCGGTTTCAGTCTACACAATGCTGGGTCTCATCCTTCCCCTTTGGATTAAAAGCTGTGCAGAGGCTGAGCTTCTCTCTTTCTTACCTCCATTGTTCTCTCTCTCTCCCTTCTTCCCTCCCCTCTCTTTTTTCTTTCCCTCTCCTCATCCTTCTCCTTCATCTTTGTCATCTCATTCTTCTTTTCTTTCTCTGTTTTAAAGTATAAGTTTCAGGTGTGCGTGGCCAGCAGACTGGGGAGACAATTGTCCTTGAATAGACAGTTTGTTACAGTTTCCAGGGGCGTGAACATGTGGGTCAGAAGGCAGAAGGAGCAAGGGGAACACCCAGGCAAAGCCTTTACTATGGTTTCCACAGGAACAGGAGAGGAAGAGTTAGCAAGTTTAGGACTGGCTGGTTTAAAAAATTTCAATGGGCCCTGCACTCTAGGGGGTGGCCTTTTGTTGTCTAGTCCCTGGCTCTTAGGTGATTTAGGGCAAGGGGTTAGTGTTCCAGGTTGTAGGAACCCAGTAAAAGGAGGCAAGGTTTGGTCTGGATTTGAGATTGGTTGTTTTGCATATTAAAGATTTGCTCTAGGGGCGCCTCTGCCTTTGGCTCAGGTCATGATCCCAGGGTCCTGGGATGGAGCCCCACATTGGGCTCTCTGCTCAATGGGGAGTCTGCTTCCCTTCCTCTCTCTCTGCCTGCCTCTCTGCCTACTCATGGTCTCTGTCTGTCAAATAAATAAAAACAAACAAACAAATAAATAAATAAAATAAAGGTTTGCTCTAGGCAAGTAGTTTGTTATCTCTAGGAATTAGCTAACTTTGGGAGGGGCAGTCCCTCTCTGGGGCCACAAGATACCAAGATGTCAAAGTTTCATAAAATATAGGAAACCCTCCCCCCATGATTAATACACACTCTACTTTTCTTCATATTCATATATCAGAGTTATAGTCAGTGTAGAATAGGGCTCAAGGCATTTCTCATTTAAAACTTAAAACAACAAAAGAGAAATGAAGCTGTGACTGTAATTCTAGAACACACATAGTAGATTTCAAACTAAACACTTTCCC
Source organism: Enhydra lutris kenyoni (assembly GCF_002288905.1). Taxonomy (NCBI): domain Eukaryota; kingdom Metazoa; phylum Chordata; class Mammalia; order Carnivora; family Mustelidae; genus Enhydra; species Enhydra lutris. The sequence continues at coordinate 2,210,767 of NW_019154140.1, forward strand.
AAATTCCTTTTCTTTTTTAAAATAAAATTATAACATAGGCATTAATGATTAAGTTCCAAGAGATTTAAACTTGTATTTCATATGGCAAACGATGTGAAAATGAAGAGAAATGGAACTGAGCTAATGACCCAAAAGGAAGCAAAAAAGGTGCAGAACACCCAACCTTTGTCCTTCAGGATTAAAGAGATTTCCAGTTCAGTCTCTGAGCGCAGAAAAAAATTTTTTTTGACAAAAAATAGGCATGCTGATGCAAGTGCCCAGGCCCAGTAACTACATTGTAGTTCTATTAATCATCTCCCCATGGGGATGGGGAGTGGTTTATTGGGGTGTTATTGACCCCAATAACAATGGTCTCAGGACAATTTATGACCCAGAAACACATTTTGGGGTAATAAGATAAGGATGTAATTAAACAAAGAAGGATATCCAGGCTTCAGTCTGTTGAAAACCCTTGAATAATGTTCAGACAATATGAGGCAGAATATATCTAAATGTCAGCTTTCTACTCACACACGAAGAAAGTAATAATGAGTAATAAGGAGAAGTTGGATCCACTGAGAACATAAAAATTATTCCATGTTTCTTCTAGCAGGGTAAATCATAAATATGATATACCGGTTGGAATTTCTTTTTCCTTAATACACATTTTCGTTCCAGGTCAGGAAGAATTCAGGAGGCAATATCCATAATTGGAATACCAGCTGCTTATAAAAGAGGATTAAAGATTTTAAAAGTACTCTAAATAAAATGAAGGATTACTGGAGAACAGTGTGGCTAACTTTAAAAAGTCTCCACGTAGCCCCTTTCTCTGAACTCATTAGGAAATCATGCTCATTTAAGCTGTGTTCTCAATCAAGCTGTACCTTCCCAATTATGTTCAAGACTGCTCTTGGAGGGGGGAAACCAGTGACTGTAGCTAAAATGGTCATAACTGACATTCCTATGACCTTTTACACATATTCACCTCATTCAAGGCTCAGAACAATCCCATAATCCAGGTCACTGTTCTCATTTTACAGATAATGAAAGGGAGACTCAAAGGTTTACATGACAACCCAAATACTTAAGTAGCCAACAATTGGCTAACCTGGGAGTCAAGTTCAATTCTTGTTTATTATAAGTCTTATACCCTTTAAACCACAACATCCTGCCTTCTTGCCCACCGGAGGTGCCGGACAGACGTGTGTTGAAATATACTGAGCTGACTTCAGATTTTGAAGGAATTCCAAGATTATATAGATACTTCTTTTTGTTAGCACTCTTTTCCTTTTGAAATTTAAGATAGGTGTATGGGTGAAAAATGGACTTGGTTCCACCAAAAGCACGGGTAGTTTGTGACCTACAATAGAAGAGTAGAGCTTAGATCGTAGGGATCCCACGTTCTAGGGTTTCTAAAAAAAAAAAAAAAAATCATCCCCTACCTTCAGGTGTACAGTCTGCCTGCTGCTGATTTGGGGGATACATGAGAGCCATTGAATTTTTTCTCCCTTTCTTTCCAATCCAGAGGCTTACTCTAGTCTAGTCATCAGGGAAAGGGAGGTAGGGGAAGGAAAGGAGGGAAAAGAGAAGATCTGACCTGGGTTATGTGTTTTCAAGGATACAGATGCTTTTCACTGCTCTTGGTTTGGGACATGTGCACATCGGGAGTGAAGCCAGGCATGGCTCCTTCTCTGTCCTCACCTATCTCCTAGAGAAAGTTCCCTAAACAATTCAAACCTAATGATGATTCCATTGGTTTCTGCCAGGTAGTACAGACCTCATTCCAGTCTGGCAAAAGCCAATGTCCGATGGCTGCTTCACTTTGGCTAAGAAATAACTATTGTGTAGGGGGATGAGAAGGTGTAACGGATCTTGAAACTGGAAGACCAGAGAGATTTGTGTTTTTTGTTTTTTTTTTCCCAGAAAAAAAATCTCCCAGGCACAAATTATTTCCTTAGTTAGATTACTGCCTTGGTTAGAAGTGGATGTAGCTCAGAAGGCAGTGGTTTATATAATTTTTTCACTGATCCCCTATTGTAAGGGCCGAATCTGACATTGTTGACTTTTTGGTATAGGTTGAGTTTCCTCACAATAATGAGTTCTTGCATCTGCTGCTTTGGAGAGAGATTTATTTATTATTTATTTTTTCAGGAAGGAGTAGATCCTCTTGATGTTCCTTCTGGCTCTTAAATTTGACAGTTCTGTGACTGTAGTATCAGTCTTCTGTCAAAATCTCAGTTGTACAGCTGGGCTAAATGAACCCTATCCTTGATTACATGTGGACTCCCATCCATCTTGCATTTAAGAAAAATGCTTTCTAACATGCTTCAGAGCTACTTTAATAAACCTAATGGTAAATCACTTCTCCCAAAGGTTAAGGGCAGCAGCTTGATTCAAAGGTGGAGCACTATTGGGATTTAATTGGGGTAAATGCCACTAATGCTGCTTAGGGCAAAAATGCTTTTGGCACTAAAATGGATGGCCTCTGGGTTTTACACCCTGGGGATGAGATACAGCTTGCTATCTCAAAAAAAAAAAAAAAAAAAAAAAAAATTAAGTAAATTTTTACTGATTGGGCCAAAGGGATGTAGAACTAGTCATAGGAGACTAAAATAAAAAACTAAATCTATTTTGATGCTATCTAAGTCAGGGGAGGAAAGTGAGTGCAGGGAAGGAGAGAAGGAGTTTCATTTAACATTTGCTGTCCTAGGTAGTAAAAACTAGGTCAAGTGGTAAAAACAGCTTTGTACATCTAATGTGCAATTAAATCATACCAAGTAGTTTCAAAAGATGTAGTCTACTTATATAGGAGTCATTGTAATAAAAATTCCAACTTTTGGATTCATGGCCTACAGCGCATGCATAATTTCTCACCTGATATCGCTGTTACTGTTGGGTGTTTTCATATTGCACCTGGCACATATAATTGGAAACCTTTTCCTTTAATTATACTAATTGCATAACTTCAGTTTTAAGACTAACACAGTAAAATATCCTAGTTTATCAACTGGAATTTGTAGTGGTTAGACATATGCTGAACTTCATAATTTAAAAAATCGGGACAAGAAAGATGGAGTAGTGGGGGATGGGTAGGAGTGATGTCATCAGATATATCCACATCTGATTAAATCTAGGAGGGCAATACATCAGCAATATTGCCGAACGCAGAACTCCTTGGGAGTCAGGCTGATTTGCTTAGAGCACTAAATGATGAGCAGCGTCTCCTAGGTGAAATGAGATAGCTTAAGATACATGCCCATCAAACTTGTTAAGGGCCATCAAAGGAAATTAATATAGCCGGATCCCACATTTGTAATCTGTCTTCCATGTGCCATCAGACAGACTCAAAAATTTAGAACTTAACATATGTAAGTTAGGAAGGAAGGTTAGTCATTATAGGAAATAGTATGTGCAACTGACTTGCAGTTATTCCTGTGCTATCAGGTGGGGTAAAAACAAAGGATGTGCACACAAACCATATATGGACATTTATATTCAAATTAGTTATGTTGAAATAAAATGTCATTATGCGTAGGGTATTCTTTTTTTTAATTTTAATTTTTTTTAATGATTTTTTTTCTTGAAGATTTTATTTATTTATTTGACAGAGATCACAAGTAGGCAGAGAGAGAGAGAGAGAGAGGAGGAAGCAGGCTCTCCACTGAGCAGAGAGCCCGACGCGGGACCCGATCCCATGACCCTGAGATCACGACCCGAGCCGAAGGCAGAGGCCCAACCACCGAGCCACCCAGGCGCCCATGCGTAGGGTATTCTCTATCTCATCGAGAACTTGATACACCTTGCCTAGTGATGTCAGTAGGTAGGAGAGTGGGCTTTCTAGGAGTCCAGTGCTCGGACTTAACCTTTTTGCTTTCCAGTATGGTAGTGATCTGGTATGAATCACACAAGCCAAGAATGGGGACCTTGGATTTCTTCAGGCTCTTGGCTTTTAGGCTAGGTGCCCATGTTTCCCTGAATTAGCAACCCAGGATGAAAGATGAAGGACAATAGCTTCAGTAAGCAAAAAGTCATGGCATATGAAGCAAACTATACTTAGCTAGAAAGGTGGGGCACAGAATACTTTTAAAAGCCATAAAATTCTCAATGATTATAGCTCTTTATGTCAAAATATTCAGGGCTGAAATTACTGAAACCCACAAGAGCAGGTGTTCTGAATGATAATTTAAGGTATAATTAGAGTTTCTGAAGAACACTATGTGGTGCAGTTAATTGAAAGAGACTATAGAGTTAATCATGGAATGGTTTATTAAAAAAATTTTAAAATAGGCTGGCAAGCTATAAAAAAACAAAGCAAAACAAAAACAACAGCTCCTATTTCCCAAATCTTTATTTTGGCTAAACATAAAGCTGAAATATGTTGATACTTTGACTAAAAAATGTAAACAATTTAGTTATGTCTGAAAAATAGGATATAATTATCTCACTTTTTATGATATTACATCTCATTATTTACATAATATGTAGGTTGTTTGCAAGGTTCACAAAACCATGCTGAACAGTCAGATTATAGGGATAAGTGGTAGGGCTGTGCTTCAAGTTCCACTCAGATTAAAGGATTTAAAACTATAGAGTGAAATAGAAGAGGTAATTCTCTCTTCTTGATATTTGTAACCACTCTGGGTACTCTTATTTAAACCACGGTAATCTCTGTGTGTCTATCAATAGCTTCTTAATCACCTCTTTGATTTTTTTTTTCAGTTCCCCCAAAAAACTGATCTAGAGCTCTATAATTATTGTGAAAAGAATTTTAATGGATGATGGTGGGTGCTGTTGTCACAAGTTAGAATGAGAATCCTTCAGAGATAGGACTTCATTTGAATACAGTTCTGTGGGGACAGGGATCACACAGTATTGATAAGGAAGGAGTCAAAAGAGTAGAGCTGGAAAGATTATCAGAGGCTTCAAGTTGCCCTCCTTTATAATGCAAATGATAAAACTGAGGCCCAGTGAAATTAAGAGACTTTCCCAAGGGTCCCATAGAGTACTGAATTTGCAGAAGGAAATAATTCGATCAGATGTCTTTAGCTTGGCATAATCTGTGAGAAAGTCACCGACAAAATAATGTGGGGTTCAAGAGAAAAGAAGCACTGCATTCAGTAGCATGAATGAAAAAGGGTAGCATGGAGAGAGTAATTTTTCATATGGCTTTTAAAAACAGGGATTTAGAATTTTCAGTGGTTTAGCTGGAGGTCAAGAGAAATGATAAGGAAGAAATATTCTAAATATTCTACTGTGAAAAATGACCTTGTGGCAGAAAATTTGGGATACCTCAGAGCAACGGTATTCACCTCAACACTATTGACATTTGGGGGCAGATAATGTCTTGTTGTCAGGGGCAACCCTGAACCCTGTGCATTATAGAATTTAGCATCATCCCCAGGCCCTGGCCACTATGCACCAGTACGTGTGCTGTGACAATCAAAACTATTTTCAGACTTTGGCAGATGTCCTTGGTGGGGGGGAGGTGGATTACTTCCTAAGCCCTTGTGAGAAACCACTGCATTAAAGCAACAAAGAGCCTTGGAAGAAGGGTGTTGGTCACTGTGTATATATTAAGCCACACCTAAATGTTTGCTAACAAAAAAAAAAAAAAAAAAAAAAAAAAGGAAGGAAAGGATGAGAAGAAAGAAGGGAAAAAAGAAGATGAAAAGATAGGATACTTTTTCCTGAAAACTCGGTCACTAAAACCATTAAGCTGAGACTTAAAAAAGAAGTTTTAATGGGGAAATTACGATGCATTCCATCTCAAATTGAGATATCAAAGCAATTTTCACAGATGGGCAAATATATTACTTTAACTCCTTTTTTTTTTTTTTAACTCTGTGGCACAAAATTCAGTGTAAGGTAAGGAAGGTTTATTGTACACAACAAAGGTGGAAGATGGCTGTGATAGTGTCTTGATGGTGATGGGGTATGAGGGAGTCATTTGCTGGAAGGTGATAGAGAGTCAGATGGTCCACTCTTACAGGCAGCGTTTTTGTGCCTTGTATCTTGTACTTAAACCACATTTAAAAATGAAGTGATTGCACACACACACAAAAAAATTTTCAGGGAGAAATAAAGGTTAAAATTGAGAGTATTTTGGTATGTATGGGAGTAACCCAATGAACACAGGAGAGTGAGGGGGAGTGAGAGTTGCTACCTCTTTTTCTTTATCCCACTCACAGAGTGATATGTTTTGAGTTCATGCAAATATGGTGCATAATTCAAATTTGTTCCCCATGATAGTCTCAGGCCAGAAATGATGGCATCAAGTAAATTGATAACAGTATCTTTTCGTATAGAATAATATCAAAGTGTCACATCTCAGAGTACAGTTTTGGGAGGGTTAAAGTATCATCAAACAAAAATCATAGATATTTTTAAGAGTCTTTACAAAATAAAACAGTTAACTGGGTTAACTGGGGCATCTGTGTGGCTCAGTCAGTTAAGCGCCTGCCTTTGGCTCAGGTCATAATCCCAGGGATCTGGGATTGAGCCCCATGTTGGCGGGCTCCCTGCTCAGCAGGGGTCTGCTTCCCCCTCTCCCTCTGTGCTCTTTCAAGTAAATACATAAAATCTTTTTTAAAAAATAAAATAGTTAACTGAGCAAACACTATGTGATGTAGGTCTGTGTATGTCAGGGCTAATGGGAGACAGAGCTCTGTAGGTAGAATGGAGATATAGGATCTAACAAATAGTACCATCAAGTATATGGGACATAGAAATGAAAAAGATGTGGAACCTGTCATTTAGGAAAAATTTCTCTAGACATCAGAGAAGCATGAAATTAAGTGTGACTAGCAGACCTGTGAAAGCTTCACAGAAAAGGTCACCATAAGTGAATAAGACTGCAAAAGAAGTGGATGGGGAAAAAGCATGTTCTAGGCTGAGGGAAGGCTAGAGTCTACAAAGATGGATGGGTTCATAGAATAGAATGGAATCTGAGGTCTCCAAACACAGTGTAGATATCAGGTGACATGGATACAGGACCCTAAACCATATCGTAGAGCTGCTTGCATGTGTTGTGAACAAGTTAAGTTTTGCTATGTAATAAACCACTCCTACACTTCCACCTCAAAGCAATAAACATCTATTTCTTATGATTCTGAGGATTGGCTGAGTAGTTCATCTGGTTGGGGTAGGACCAACATATTTCTGCAATATACCTTTCAGCAGTGTGACTGTGTAGGGGTTCTAGAATAGCCTTCTTCAGATGTCTGGTGGTTGGCAGGCTGACTGTTCTAGACTAGGGGTTGCCAAACTTTTATAATGGGTGAGGTACTAAATATTTTAGACCTTGTGGGCCAAAAGACAGAATTAGGGTATTACATAGGTACATTTATAAAAAGAGAGAAAAAAAAAAAAAGAGAGAGAGAAAACAAATACAGATTTTTTTTTTTATTGACAGAATTCAAAATAAAATAATAATTGAGTATAACATTTTTGTGATCTGGGTCTTCTGATGCAAATGGAACATTTGGGAAGGAAGGGATAATATATTTAACTGGGTTTCAAGTTGAAGTTCCTTATTATCAAATCAATTATTAATACTTTTCTATAAACATCATTTTTAAAAAGTTCAGGTTGTACCAAAACAGATGGCAAGCTGCCTCAGTTCTGCAAGCTGGAGTTTGATGATCTCTGTTCTAGGGGGTCTCAGCTGTAGAAGCTCATTCTCTAGAAGGTCTCATTCTCCAGGATGCAAGCATGGGCTTCTTCACAGGGGCAACTCAGGATTCCAAAAATAAAAGAGAAGGCAAACCCCAATAAACACACACTTTGCAAGTCTCAGATGTGTCACATTTTCTAATGTTCCATTGGCCAAAGTGAGTCATATGGTCAAATCCAGATTCCAAGCAAGAGTAGAGAAATAGACTCTCTCTCTTGATGGGAGGAATGGTGTGGTCATGAGAAAGGGGTGTGTACAAGGATGGAAGGAGTCATGACCATTTTTGCAAACCCTCTAGTGCACATTGTTTAGAGTTTTAAATTTATTTTGTAGGCAGGGAGACAGTAAAGGTTTTTTTTTTTTTTTTTTTTTTTTTTTTTGGTGCAGATGTTGCCATATCTGAAACTGAGCTGAGGAGAACTTACCAGGGAGCCACCTAAGAGAGATGACAACCAGGGGCATGGGGGAGACTAGAGGCAGCTACTAAAAGTCAAGCAAGAGGTTTTCAGGGTTATGCTCAGAGGTGTAACAGAAGACATGGAGAGGAGCTCATAAATAGGAGCGCTACTGGACAGGCTTAGGGTGCAGTAGAAAGACTTTGAGTCAGACCTGCCTTTTAAGCCTGACTGTGTCACTTACTGTGTGAATGCAGATTGATGATGTCTCTCTACTTATTAAAACATTAAAAGGGTTTTAAAGTTGTAAAGATTGGGGACAATAAGTATCATTTTGCAATATTTTGAAAAAAAAAATACAAATGTGCCTATCCTTCTTGCCTTTTCTAGCACACGAAGTTCTCTTTAAACAGCTCTTACCATCCATCTCTTGTGTGCGTATCCACGTGTGTGTGTCTGCGTGTTTGCGTGCGCACGCTTGCTATGTGGTTTGTGTATATCCACATGCATAAGGAGGGGTGAACATATAGAAGGGATGAAAAGCAAAAGAAAGTATTCAGGATATGGTATCCAAAATAAATTATTTGGTATGATTTTATTTGTAGAAGACAAGCTTTAGTGGAGGGGGAAGTTAAAAATTCCATTATTTCCTGCTTTAACAAATGGAGGCAGGTATAGCTGAGCTGGAGTTTTATATAAAGGAGGTCCCATCTGACCAGGAAGAGGAGCGGGGAGAGGACTTGACTTCTTCAGCTCCAGGGCTTTGTGAGAAGAGAAGATGGCGGAGGGAGGAAGGCCAGGAATAGAGATCCTTGACTACCTCTTCCGTTCCCAGAGGGATGACTGACTCAGGGCTCTCCCTGCAGGAGTCTAAGAGCCATCCTCAGTAAAAGCAAGTCCAGGGTTTACATTTTCTGGGCTCTTTTTTCTTTCATTTTCTTATCTTATTTTAATTTGAGAGAGATTCACAAGCAGGGGGAGAAGGAGAGAAGCAGGCTCCTGTTGGGCAGGACCTGGGGTCATGTCCTGAGCCAGAGGCAGACGCTTAACCCACTGAGCCACCCAGAAGCCCGTTTTTGATTTCTGTGCACTGTGAACTGGAACATGAACTGGAACCAGCATACCGCGAAGGGGTCACAGAAACCATGGAGTAGAAAGCCCGTGGTCCTGACACTGGTATAGTTGCAGTAGGGGTGTAGTGACCCACAGAGGGGCTGCAGGGGGATACTTTAAGCCAGCAGCCAAGGGGAGGAACCGCAAGTATTAGAGAGTCTTCAGCACCGGCAAGAACGAAGCAGCAGGGTAGGTGAAGGGGCCAGAGTTCTAAATGACAGACGTCAGAAGCAGATGTAACCAGAATTCCCAGAGATAAGACCAGTGCCGGTCCGTTGCCACAGTTCTGGGGACAGCCCGGTGAGCAGTGAGAATACACTGTTCTGTCTGCGGATCCCATCTAGCTCTCTCTCCACGTGGAAGTATCAGCAAGAAGCCATCCGGGAGAGGGGCAGAAGGAGAAAGGCGTATAAATGAGAGACTGAACATTGCTACCCCAAGAGGCTATGTATACTGAAACTGTTTAAATTGTTCCATTGCCTAGATAGGACTAATATTTAGGTTTGTTCCCCTGCGGCCCCCTGCTCCCTTTCTCATAGGGCTCTTGAGGGAAAGTCAGAGCAGTGTTAGAGAACAACAGCAAAAAAGCTTCATTTTTTTTGAAAAACCAGCCTGCAGGGTGAGTAAATGTGACCCAAGACACAGCTTGGTACAGAATAGGAATTCACGAAAATGGTTGCTATTATTGTAGGACTTGATAACTGATTGGATGTAGGCGATTGAGAGAAAAGGAAAAACTACAGAATTTGCCAAGATTTTTTGACCTGAATAGTAAGGGAGAAGGAAGGCAAAAATATGGACATGAGCAAGCTGAATTCGTGTAGGGTAAAGACAGGGTGCTGTGAAAACAAGAGGGTTGATGAGCTCTGAAGCGTGGAGTAGTTAAGAGTAATGACTACAAAAACATGAAGTGCTGCATATTTATAATGTTAAGCAGCAGGGGGTCCTCAGGATCAGGGAACAGATTATTTATAGGAACTGAATCTTTGCCGTGGAAGGAAGACTAACAAAAGTCTTGGTGGTGAGTCACAGATTTTACTCTTATAATTGTGGACTCCAAAAAGTGGTCTATACATGAATTGATGTCGGAATTTCTGTAAGTGAGCAAATGCAACAAATCTTGTATTGCCATGGTTGGGGACTGAGAAAATAGTGAATGTTCAAGTAACATTGAGAAGGTTAGTATTATTATTTTCAGTTTAGAAATGAACTAGTTTTCTCATCCTCTTTTGATACTTCTGTTTCAGGAGGAGCAGCTTGGGGAGGGCCCAGAATATTGGGAGTGGTAACAAGGTTTCTCTCCTCACACTGTTTGTTCCCCTTTTCCTCCACACTCACTCTCCCAGCCTTATTGTTTCTTAACACTCCTGGTGAAAGAAAATAGTCTTCTGGAAGTTCTTACCCTCTATTGTGAGAGGTTCAGAAAGTCTAAAATTAGGGCACCTGTGCGGCTCAGTTGGTTAAGCATCTGCCTTCAGCTCACGCCATGATCCCAGGGTCCTAGGATTGAGTTCCATAATAGGCTCCCTGCTCAGCGGGGAGTCTGCTTCTCCCTCTCCCCCTGACCCTGCCCCAGACCCTTGCTCATGCTCACTCTCTCTCTCTCTCTCAAATGAATACCTAAAATCTTAAAAAAAAAAAAAAAAAAGTCTAAAATTTGTAAGGATCTGGATTAACACAACTCAATTCCTCTGTGGGCACTTACAGCTCAAGAGGGCCTTCATAAGAATATGAAAGCATAAAAGATAAAACTTCTAATAGAATGTGGGAGGAAATAAGCTAATGTTACCTGTTGTTTGCAGACTGACTGATTTACCTGGAAGTATGAGCATGTGGGGTGGGGGGCAGCGGGGAGACTCAGGAGAAGTCCTTGCTAGTGAGCTTTTTGACACCAGTGTTCTACTCTTTTCCTCCATAAGACATATGACTACTGTATGGCTTTGAGGGTGTAGGGAAAATGAGAATCGTTCCTCCAACTGGTACTAGGCAGTAGGAGGTGGTGAAAGGAGACTATTGAGAATTCTAGAGGGCCACAGAGAAAAATGATATTGGAGGAACCTCAAGAGTAACAGAAAATCTGGTGGTCAAAAGCAGAATTAAGTCAATGGAGGGGATGAAGTGCGAGAAAGGTGAAGTGGGGCTGGAAGGCTTCAAGAAATTTAGAGAATGGAGGGAGGGAGAAATTAGGGTGGACAAAATACCATTTTTTATACATGTAAGTATTTTCTTCTAAGTCATGTGTGCAATGAATATAAAAAAGTAGAACTCAATCCAAAAAGAACTTTTGCTAGGTGACTGTGAGTTTAGTATAATGTGTGCTAACTTAATGTAATAAAGCAAAATGATCCAGGAAGGCAAGTATATCTCCTAATTTAAACAGATCTTTTCTTCTTTTCTTCTATTGGCCATGCTGAGGAGAAAACTGAGGAGAAAAACCTTAGGACAGAGTATTTAACAAGCCACGAAATGTTTCACTACATGAATTTGTGTCCGATAAGTGCCTGCTCTTCAAGGTCACATAGTTCGTGTGACCAGTGCTCCAGGTGAAAACCCGCCCCCAAGTCTTAAACTGAAGATAATGCAGGTACCTTTAGATCACATGCCAGCATCTCTGAGATCGTCCTGTTTTGCAATTGAGCTGAATAATTAATTTAATGTATTTCCTCCCTTCCTTCTCACTCTCTCTCTTTTCTTTTCTCTCCTTGTTCTCTCTTTCATCTACAACAAACCTACAGTGTAACCAGGCAACAAAACATTATTAATAATCCCAACATCCTGTTAGACTATGAACATATATATGAAAGGCTCATAAAACAGCAAATTTTTGTTGAATAACACACTTCCTACACATTCCTCAACCCCCTTCCCCCAGCTTCCACCCCCATCATTCCTGAAATAGCTCCTGCTAAGGCCACCAGTCATCCAAATTTAAAAGATACTGTTCAGCCTTCACTTTACTTGACTTCTCAGCCGATTCCACAACAGCGAATCATTCTGTTCTTAAAACAGTCTTTTCCCTTGTCTTCTGGGACAAAGCCATCTTCCTGGGGCTTTATTCCCTCCTCCCCTTTGCAGACTCCTTTTGTCGGCTCATTTTATGCAACCCAATCTTTAAACATTGGAGTTCCTTAAGGCTTGTTTCTAGAATCTTCTTTATACAGTTTCCCATTGTCAGTGACTCTCAAATGTATATCTCCAGTCTGAATGGGTCTCTTCTGAGATTCAGACCTGTATGCATGACCTACTTGGTACCTTCCCCTGATGGTCTCATAAGCACTCCAGATACTACATGTCCCAAAGCCAATGCATGATTTCATCTGCAAACTCCTTCAGTGCTCCCGGCCACAGTGCGTGGTACCATGGCTCACAGAGATTTGAAAGCCAGAAATCGGGACATCATTCTTGACCAGATCTAATCCTGACTCCTCTCCTTTTTACTGTCATGGCTGTGGTCAAAGCTCTCATTATCTCTTGCTTGGACTAATGCTGTTTCCTCCTAAATGATCTCCCAGACATTCATTCTTTGATCTCTGTAATCTGCTGTTTTTATTGCCACCAAGTAATCTCTTCAAGATGGAAACTTTATCCCACTGATACCCCACTCAAGACCCTTGACTGACTTCCCATTTTGATTAGGATAAAGATCTCCTAACACTCCCACCACCTTGCAACCCTTCCTGTGATGTACATATTGACCTTGTTTATGTCTTTGGATGTAACATGTTCTCTTCTCCTAACACCTTTGTGTATATTTCTATCTCTACCTGGAGTGCTTCTAGCCATGCATTTCACTGAAAATTTCCACTCATCCATCAGATTTCATTTCTGCTGTCATGGTTTCATGGAAGCGTCACGCTATTACAGTATTACATGCTCTCACAAATCCCTGTTCTTTACTGTTGTAGAATTTACCAGAGTTTGCAACTCTCTATTTATGGGATCATATGTCTTCCTCACTAGACTTCAAGCTCTATAGGGGCAGAGACCATTTTTGTTCTGCTAATCATTGTATACCTAGTGCTAATCCTAGTGCCTGGCACATAATTGGCATTCAACATTACTTGTTCAATCAATGGAAAGGCTATTTTCTACTTTGGTTTCTGACTCATGCGAAAGAAATAAAGAGTTAATTTTAGTATACCACAAGTCTTTATATACACACACATTTGCAAAACATGAGCTTGTTAGTGAATGTACCAAAATAATTTTACCCCATGAAGAAAGAAGACATTCAACCTAGCTAGCAGTTAGCCTGGAATTTTTTTTCAGAGACAAGAATACATTTTCCTGGGGTCTTTGGTGGGGAACTGACTGCTATTTAAAACTATTAATGTTTCTTTGCTGTGGTTCTCAAGATCAATGTATGATGCCGAATGGCAATGATACAGTGTGCGTGATAATGAGTTTGGGCAGAGGGGACAATATTCCGTTCCCAGCTCCACTGGCCATCCCAGAAAGGTAATGGTGGGCCCCACGTGTTGGCCATGAGAGACACCCATGCAGAGCCTTTAGCGGTAGGCTTTGGGAAGGAAAGCGTTGGTGCACACAGTCAGTGGGGAGTACATTGTTGCTGCTAGGGGAAAAGAGCAGGTGGCCTTTTAAGAAAGCACTTCGCAATTATTCCTTCATCCAACCTGAAAAGAAACATATAGAGTGTCCAAACTCTAGTCTGTGGATTACATTGCTGGAAACATCGAAGATTAAGGGTCAGAGTCTGCAGGTGTTTCCTTTCAGTTTTTTGCCTTCAGGAAAAACGAAAAGTAAATAAAAATTACGGCTATTTCGCTGGCACCAGAATAACATGTATGTATTTTTAGATGGCTGCCTTTTAGGTAAGCTATAAAAGATGAAAGTAGGAGTGAATGTTATTTGAGAGCTATCCTTTCTGTAGTTCCTGATTACTTTAATAGGTGTCACCAATGTGGATTTAATATTCAAAATTCTAATTCTTGTAACAGAAACTCAGTAAAGAGACAATGGGTTCCAGTCTTTCTGATAGCTTTGGGATAGCTGATCTTGAAATCGTGTCTGGTTTTTTTTTACCCCAAAGTAAGGGATCTGTTTTTGTTCTGTTTATTTTGTTTTAGTCATGCCATGAGGAAACGAGGTATATAAGTTAATTATTTTAATCCCAATAAAATGATAACAAACTGTAACTACATGATATCCTCCTCAACTGGTCAACTTATTTAAACAGTATGTAAACTAAATTTTTTTTTTTTTTTTTTTTTGGTGATTTAGAAACAGGGGACCTAAATGTTCCTCATGGAAATGGATTACTCTAAAATCACACTATCCTAGAGAAAAATCTGAAATTGAATAAGATACAAAATCTCTTTCTATTCTATCCCAGAAGTCTTGTCTACATTACCATAATTTCAAAAGATTTGAAACAGTTGTTGAGACACATGAGAAACTATGCTATTACGGCATTACCATTTTACCCCGGAGGGACAGTTTTCTACATGAGTTGCAGATTTGGTATAAAATCGCGTGAAATTTTGCAAGAACCTCTTATGAAATAATTGTCATCTCCAGGGAACTCAAGTTTTTAAATTAGCATCATGCGTGTATCACAAAGAACTCATAATCATTTACTTTGCCAAGTGTAAAAGTAATCAATCAATCAGAGAAGCAAATGAGCAGTCACCTCCCCTATATATTTCTGTATTGGGTTGAACAGTATCCCCCCAAAATTCATGTCTACCAGAAACTCAGAAGGTGACCTTATTTGGAAAAAGGCTCCTTGCAGACAGACATAATTAGCTAGGTTAAGACGAGCTCATGCTGAATGTGATGGACTGAATATTTGTATCCTCCCCAAATTCATATTTGAAATCTAATGCTCAATGTGCTAGAATTTGGAGGTGGGGCCTTTGGGAGGAAATTAGGTCATGAGGGTAGAGGCCCCATGAATGGGATTAACCCTCGTAAGAAGAGGCCAGAGAGGTAGCTCCTTCTCTCTGCCATGTGAAGATTCAAGGAGATGTTAAGCCACTGCAACTGGGAAGAAGGCTCTCCCCAGAACCAGACCAGTTGGGTACCTGGTTTTAGACTTTCAGTCTCCAAAACTGTAAGAAATAAATTTCTGTTGTTTAAGCCCCCCAGTTTATGGTGTTTTGTTATATAGCAGCCTGAGCTGACTAGGATATTGGATTAGGTTGGGCTCTCAACCCAATGACTGGTGTTTTTAGAAGAGAAAGGAGAGGAAGACACAGACAGAGGGACAGACAGGGAGGAGAGAAGGCCATGCGAAGTCAGAGGAGAGATTTCAGTGCTTCAGCTAGACACCAAGGAACGCCGATCCATCGTTGCCAGGAACCCCCTGAAGCTAGAGAGGAAAGAAAGAATTCTTCCCTAGGAGTTTCCGAGGGTCACTGGCCTCGTTGATGCCTTGAATTCAGACTGCTGGCCTCCAGAATTGGAGAGAATAAATGTCTGTTGTTAGAAGCCACATAGCTGGTAGTAATTTGTTATGGCAGTTGTATGAAACACAATTTTCCAAGCTTTTTTCCTATCTTCTCCACTTTGCAGTTGAATTTATTGAAAAAGTTGCCTACGATTGCTGTTTTCACTTCATGGCATGACGTTCACGCCTCAGCCACTGCAGTCTGGGGTCGATCCTCATTATTCCACAGAAATTGCTTTGACCAGGTTTACCAATAGCCCCTTGAGGCTGTATTCGGCGTGTACGTCTCAGCCTTTGCCTTATTTCATCTCTTCAATGTTAGGTGCCCTTTACCATTTCCTCCCTGAGTTCTGTGACTGCACCCAGAACTTTTCTTCCCACCTTTCTGCGCACTCTGTCCCAGTGATTGTTCAGGATCCTCTTCCTGTGGTTGTCCCTTAAATGCTGGTATTGTCAGGATTCTGCCATGGATTATTGGATAAAATCGAGAGTGGCCAACAAGGCTCAGCATGACATGCCCTTCTATGCTCAGGCCAAACAGGAACCCCTCCTCTCAGTGCTTCAAATACGTTGGGCAGATGTCACTCTTGGGAAACCTCTTTCACCTCCCATGACACTCATCCCACTGCCTTGTAATTCTGTTTTCCCCAGTGGGCCTCTGAATCACGAGAAGCTCATCCATCTTATGTACCACGTATCTCCAGTGCCAACCACAGAGTCTGGAACAGAGAGGTGCAATAAATATTGGCCGGATGAATTACCCTATGTCCGTAAACAAGAAACTGAGGGTCATAATAACTAACTCATTTAGCAAAGCAAATGCAAACAGGGTCAGATTTTTCTAATGCTTCTCCATCCTATTTATTTCCTTGCAAAAGAAGAGAAAAGAAAGAAAACAACTTGTATTATGTAACATTAAATTGCTTAAAAACCTCACTTCTAAAGGACAACACGCAAAATTGTGAACAAATGATAAAAACTCAGGAAGGATTATAAATGCTACACCTTGTTAACAATTAAAAACCAAACAAGTTCTTTCTTGAAACTACTGCTTGGTTTCCTTTGTCTTTTCATCTGTGAAAATAGCCACTTTTGCAGCTTTGAACTTTGCTCCTGCAGCTTGTACTCAGGGGCTGGCTAGTCCACAGGTGTCAAACGCCACATTCTTTCTTCTCTTGGCTCATTCTGAGCACTAGGAGTGCCCTCAAGATGCCTCCTGCACATTTTTAGCTTAATCCACCCATTCGGAAGCTCTGACTCTGCCCTGAACTCCCGCTCACCTTGCCTGCCTCTGAGCTGACTTTGAAGGGGCATGCGTGTCATGGCTCTGAATCTGTCCCAGCTGTTTCTAATTCTTCCATTCTCGAGGTTCTCCTGCCTCATAGGTGGTGCTTGCTTCTCCAAGGAGGGGTCTTACGGGGGTGGGGAGAGGGGCTTGGGAGGCTGCAGCTCCGCTCAGCCCAGGAGCCTTCTCCTCTCCCTCTGGGTCTTTAAAACCGCAGACCTAGTCAATGATGCAAATTAATTGTCTTCGTTTGGCTTGTTTTGTTTTGTTTCACCAAAAATAAAATTTTTCCTGTTCATTAAAGAAAAATTTGGCAGTTGAGAATATTAGAAAATAATTCCACTGAACATATAGTTCCACCAACGAATCACTACTGTCATTAAGATTTTGATGTATTTCCTTTCAGTCTTACTTATGCATAAAACTATGATTTTGACACAATTTCTCTCTTATCGTGTGTATAATTTTTAACTTATTTTCACTGAATGCTGTTGAAGTCTCTTTTGCATGATATTTCATTGGATGGATATGCCAGAAAATAATTATCCTCCTTGGTTACACATATCAGTTGTTTTTACTTGTCACTGTGAAAAATAACAAAATGAATGTGATTTTAAGCATATAGGAGAACAAAACAGCTCTGAGAAGAATCTCTTCATCCCTAACACCTTGTCTCTATTTAGAATGCTTTCCTTAAGATTTACATTGAGAAGTGAAATTACCGAGTGAAAAGGAATGAATATGGCCAAAGATCCTATTTCATTGGCTCAAATGGCTTTCTAAACACATACCAATTTATAATGACTCTGGGTGTGTATGAGAGCAGTCATTTCATTCATTCATTAGAGGCTGCAGTTATACATTTTTTTCTCCCTAATTTCATATCATCAGTCATGGAACCGTTATCTTACTTTAGTTTCAGAGAAGCTAAACATTTTCACAAATGTTAGTTTGTATTAATTTTGTTTTTTTTTTCTGTGAATTTCCTTTTGTGTCCTTTGATCATTACTATGTTGGGGACTTTGTACTTTTCATCTTTCTTATAGGTCTTTATTTGATAAAGACATTAACTCTCATATTTGCTGCAAATGTTTTCTCTTGGTTGTTTATGTTTTGAATGTTTTACCTATAGATTTAAAATTTTTATGTAATCAAATCCATTTATCTTTTTAAGCTTTACTTTTATTAAATTTAAGTTCAAAGGGATACTTTTCATTCCCCGTGTGCTCCCCCACTCCACCCAAACATTTAATAATATTCACTTTCATATTATATTCAAAGATTTTGTGTTTTAATATATTTTGTGTTTAAGTGTTTTTACATAAACACTTTAGTACATATGGGATTTTATTCCAGTGTATGGAGTAAGTGAGATCCTCTCTTTTTTTTTTTTTTGCCTAGAATTTTAACCAAATATCCCCCAGCCTTACCTGGAGCATTCTTTTTCTTGTCCATTGATTTCGGGTTTTTTGTTAATCATATTTTCAGTTCTCAAGTAGTCTGGGATTTGTTGTTAGACAGTCTGTTATGTCTCATTGATCTGTGGCTATTTTTGTGCCAGTAGTCAGTATTTAGTAAATTTCAATTTTATAATATGCTTAAGGTTTGGGGTAAAGTTTATAGTTATTTTACATGGTTTGCAAAAAGTTCTCCTATAGTGTGCCATTGAAATAAATTTATGCATCTACTGGGGATGGGGGAGTTGCCCTGTTTAAAAATATGCTGTCCTTTCTTCCAAAGCACAAAAGATCTTATGGGTTCCATTTCTATTAATGTTATTCTTGGATTTCTAGTTATTCTTGGATTTTAGAAACTTCTTTTTGTGGATATTGTTAGTTTGTTATTATTGTTTCCAATTGCACATCAGTTGAAGGGAATATCCACTTATTCTGATATTTTTAAAATAATTTGTTGGGACGCCTGGGTGGCTCAGTCAGTCGCGCTTCTGTCTTCTGCTCAGGTCATGATCCCAGAGTTCTGGGATCGAGTCCCACATCGGGCTCCTTGCTCGGTGGGGAGCCTGCTTCTCTCTCCACCTCTGCCTGCTTGTGGGTGCTCTCTCTCTGACAAATAAATAAAATCTTCAAAAAAAGAAAAAAGTTTGCTTCTACTGCCAGACTCCCTCTATACTTCTTAAAAAAAAAAAAAAGTAAAATAATTTGTTTAAAGATTTCATTTATTTATTTGAGTGAGAGAGAGAGAGAAAGAGTGTGAAAGAGATCATGAGCAGGGAGAAGGGCAGAGGGAGAAGCAGGCTCCCCGCTGAGCCAGGAGCCTGATGTGGGACTAGATTCCAGGACCCGAGGATCATGACTTAAACCTCAGGCAGATGCTTAACTGACTGAGCCACCTAGGTGCCCTAAAAATAATTTTTGATTAGGGATAGATTTGGAGTTTTATCAGATAATTTTTCTAATTCTTTTGTAAATCTTTTCTGTAAGGATGACCCTACAGAAAAATTCAACCTACTGATGTGAAATGACATATCATTTACCCTAATTTTCAACCACTCATGAATGTCTAAAATAAACATTTCTTGGGCACGACTGACTATATTTTTACACTGAACATTTTGTTGGGGGTCTTTCTCATCTCTCTTAATAAGTGCAATTGGTATATAGTTTTATTTGGTGTTTATTTTTGTTAGGTGTAATTTCAGAAGAATGTTTGCTTGTTAAAATTAAGTGGGAAGCATTTTATCTAACATTTTATTTAACATAATAATGTTTCTAGAAAATATTTATGTAGCATAGGATTCATCTCTTTCCTGGCAACTTGAATTAATTTTATCCTTAAACCCACCTAGACATGGAGCCATTTGTGACAAGTATTTCTTTGATGGTGTTCCCAATTCCTCCCTCAGATACTGTTCATGCTTCTTTTCTGTTTTTGGTTTTCTTTGTGACTTCTATTTCCCTAAAAAAATAATAGTTTAAGTTTTAAAATTCACTTAATAAAATTAGTGTTTAAGTGCTTTAGTCTGTATGTATTTAAAAATCTTATGTGTTTGTTTTTTTATTTTTCCCATTAGATTTATTAAATAGTTTATTTGAAATAAAGCCATTCATTTATTTTGTTTACTTGTTACACATTTCCTCATTTCAATGTAGTTAGCTCTGTTTTATCACTGTCAATTATTTCCATCTGCTTACCTCAGGATTGTTAATCCCAACAGCTTGAGTTATATGCTTATTTCATTTATTTCTTCTTTATCTCTTTTAAGATAAAAGCCTATATTTCTATTTTAATTGTGTAAGTTGTGTGTGCTATTCTATATTTCATTTTTTACTTGAATCAATAATTAATTTTTTTCTATAGTTTTGGCTGGCATTTTTGTTATCATTGACTTGAGGTTTTATGATAACATCTACTTTTTCTTATGGTCAGAAAATGTATAGTGCAAATTTTCCCTTTTTTAGAATTATTTTATAGTTTTTCATAAACATAAACTCAATTATAAATGTTGGAGATTAAAAAAGGTTGGAGATGATATATTTCTTTTTTCAATTTATAATATCTAATAGACATTTTATATCATTCTTAGATTAAATAGTTAAATATATTCTGTATCTTTAACTCATTTAGCTTGTCTCTTATTCTACCATAAACTGACTAATAAGACTGAGTTGAACTTTCTACAATTATGTTTTGTCAGTTTCTTCTTACCTTTCAAACTCATTTGAACTATTATCGGTGCTTTAAGGTTCTCCATTGTTATACTCTTTTTGTACATTTTATCTCTGTAAAATGATCATACTTATCCTATTTAATGTTTTTCCCCTGTAAACTCTTCCCTGACTAGTATGCAAATATTTCAACATCAAAAGCCTTTCACGACTTCTGCCTACCTCAGCCAACTCATCTTTTACCATAGTCCATTTTGTCTACGCTAGTCTCCTTTTAGTTTCTTTAATGCTCTGATTCTTGCGTATCGTGCCCTCTGCCTGAAATGTTCTTTCTAGCTCTTTCATGAGGTTGATTCTTTCTTCTCCCTCAGGTCACAGGTCTTCAGAGAGGCCTTTCCCGATTATATAATGTAGAATATGCCTCACATGTCACATCTTTCTTTTCTCTCATACCAACAACTTGCAAATATATATATTTACTCATGTGTGTATTTGTTTAATGGTAGGTAACTTTTAAGATGGCCACCAATGTTTCTTCATCTCCTACTTTCATGCCCTTGTACAATCCCATCCTCGTATGTATGGTTTGGACTAGTGACTTACTTCTAACCAGCACAATATGGCGAAAACACTGAGGGGGTACTTTTGATATTAGATTACTTTGACTTCTGTACTGTTCTCTGGCTGGCTCACTCAGAGAAGCCATCTGCCATGTGAATTTCCCTTTGGAAGGTCCAATGGCAAGAAATTGAGGGAGGCCTCCAGCCAACAGTCAGCAAGGAACTGAGGCCCTCTGTCCAACTCTTCATAAGGAACTGAATCCTGCCAACAGCCACCTGAGCTACTCATCTCTCCCTCAACATGTCAGAAAACAGGCTTGGGAAAAACTAGTCAGTCTTAGCCAGAATAAGGCTGGCTTACTTACTTCTCCATTCTCATTTTTTCGTGACTACTGGCTCTCACAAAAACTATTTTCCAGCCAGTGTACTAGCAGTTCACATTTAATTAATTAATTGATTCCATAAGTACTTACGGAATGCCCACTATGTTCCAGTTATTGAGTTAGGCTTATCCAGTTACTGAGTCAGAATAAAACAATGTACAAAATATCCTACCCCTATCTTTGGGGAGTTTCTGTTGTAGAGAAGTAGAGACAGAACCCCCTCCTTTGGGGTTTCTGTTCATTGTTGATAAAATGTTATTAAATGATTGACTACATGGATATAAGAAATGAAACAAGTAATGTAAATAGTAAAACATTTCCAGACATGAACAATGAAACAACATGATGTATTTGGTGACCTTGAAATGGTTAAAATTTGCCAGAACATGAGTGTACAGCTATGCTGAGTGGGGGAGGGGAGAGTGATGAGGAATCAGTCTGGTGAGCTGAAGGTGGAAAGTCGGGGTGGGGGGCTGTACTCCATGCTAAGTGCTGGGCAAACGGGCTGACCACTAACAGGTTGTAAGCAGAATGCTTCTTGTTCCTTGCACGGCATGTCCTCCACTTTCCCACCAAAACTAGAGCAGGCATTCTACTTGATTTCCTATTTCCTATGAAAATCTAATTTAGAGGAAAGCTTTACCAACTTGTGCTGAAGAATTTGTTTGTTTGCATCATCTTCTTACCTTTCAAACTCATTTGAACTATTATTGGTCTTTTAAGGGCCTTCATTGTTATACTTTTTTTGGTACATTTTATCTCTATAAAATGAGATAAAATGTTTGTTCATTCTTGAATAACGAAGAAGAGTTAGGCTGTGTAGCTGTCTCATGTTTTCTAACCATCTGCTAGATTGCTGGTGAGATTCAAAAGTCTTTCAACATATTTATTAGTCATTTTTAATTTTTTGTTAACTTTCTAATTCTGTTCAGTTTTTTATTTCTATGCCTTATTGACTATCTAGAGCTCTTTATATATTAAAAAATTAACATTTCAAAAAATTGTTATTAAATATAACTGAATTATTTCTAGAATTTAGCATCCCTGTTAAATTTGCTGTTTCTCATTTCGATCATTATCTACTATCCCCACGAAATCTGTTTCAAGGACAAACATATCATTTAGGACAATGAGATTTACATTTTATTCTGGTAATACTAGCATTGCATTTTTTTCTAAAAAACCAGTGTGTATGCAAATGTAATCATAAGAGCTGAATAATAAAGCCATCAGTGTAGTTCTCTTATTACTTGATTCTATACAGCATTATAACTTATTTAAAGAGAAGTATTAAGCTTGGAAGTTAAAATTTAGACCATGAAATTCTTACCAACAGCTCCGTTCTTTAGAATTGCAAGGTCTAGAAAATAACATTCAATGAATAATTACAAAATAAAGGTTTTAAAATTTTGTTTCTACTTTTCTTTTAAAATGATCTCTCCTTGATGGCATACCTCCATTTGTTAGAATAACCAAGAAACTAATCCCATAAAATGAGCAGGTTAAATAAAAATGAAATAGAAATAAACTATTTTGTCTGTCTGTCTCTGTCTCTCTCTCACACACACACACACGCACACATTTTTTTTTGTTGTTTTTTGCAAGTGTGTAATGAGCACAAATTGTGTAAACTGCAATTTGGACTCCTTTTATCTTTAATTTTGTTTTCTTAGAGGCAATCTTAGTGACTACAATATCTTTTATTTCAGTGTCATTGAACTTGTTATGAAATCCCAATGAATAGCATAGAGGAAGTCGAGACGGGGCGGGGGTGGGGAAGATGTCAGGGAAAGCAGAAAGGTTAAGTTGAAAGAATCCTAAAGATAAGACAGGTAAAGGTAAGACGGGTGAAATCTAGGCTTCAGTTGCAAATTTGCATGCACTGTCTTATAAAAGGAACCACTTACATACTCTGTTGCCAATTTCCTACCTATAGAGGTAGTAGCTACCTCAGGGCTTGATGTAAGATCAAATATACAAACCTCTAGAAAAGAGTAAAGTCAGTTGAAAGCAAACTTTATCACTTTCATTATTTAAAAATTTAATTTATAGGGATACATTTAAAATCTGTGCCAAGTAATTAAGCAATTCAGAAAAAAATGAGTGACATAAATCAAAGCAGAACTGTTCCCCAATCATCCCATTTCCCAGTAGGAAACCAGAGTGAGATTTTTATACTATGGATTAGGCACCAGCTCCTTTTTGATTCTTTATGAAAAAGTCTGGTCAGGGGATCACTTAAAAAAACATTGTCAGCGGGTCAGCTTTTCATTTATATTCTACCCTCTTCCCAGCTTTATAAAGTACTATGAACAAAAGAATATATAAGCAATAGATAATTAGGTAACTATATTCTGCTTTTAAAATGCTGCATCCTGGAAGGGGATGGGAAAATGACCAGGGACATGTAGTTTCTGTGTGAGGCTGAGAACATATCCTGGAGCACTTTTCTGGCCCACAGATCCCTGACTGGGAAAGCCCAATTTTCTGCTTGAAGAAAGTGCCTGCTTACATGGGTCGGGCTGGAGTAGTTAGTAGGACTTTGTCATAATAATAAATTAACTTTTTAAAATTATTGATATATAATGTATTATTTGCTTCAGAATCTGATTATGTGAGAAAGTTAGAAGAAGAGAATCTCTCACATTGGGTTCATACTCAATCAAAGCCCAGATTCCTTGCATGAGATAACTATCAGTGTAGGCACATAAGGAAAAAAAAATCATGGCAGTCACAGGTTGAGATGCATTTGAGTTAAAATAAAAAACTCAGTGATATTGGTTGGGCATCAGTGGGTTTAGATGTAGGTGGACAGATGGCAAGAACTGAGGTTTATATTAAAAAAAGAATGGTCAATAATGAATTGATTTTCTTCGTGTTTCACCTGACCTGAAAAATTGACATTGTTTTTCTGGAAACATATACAAAGCCAAAAAGCTATTTGCAAGGGAAATGAATTTTCCAGAAAAATTCGTCTAGAAATGTCTAGATAATTTTCAAATAAAAACAAAGTCTATCAAATTAAAAGATGATTAAGACATGTTTTCTTATGTTCTTTTTGTTTATTTTTACAATTTAGGGGTAAATGTGCCAGTCCAAGAAGTAGGTTTGTTGCAGTATGAAGCGTGGTGCTGAGCATGGTTGAGAATACAAAGAGGAACACCCACTGAGTTGAGTTGAGTTGAGTTGCATTTATGGAGTTATAGTGTACTGTGTCCTTTAGTACTTATTATTCATTTGGATCTTTTTTTTTTTAAGATTTTATTTATTTATTTATTTGACAGAGAGAGAGACAGAGAGAGAGGGAACACAAGCAGGGGGAGTGGGAGAGGGAGAACCAGGCTTCCCGCCGAGCAGGGAGCCCAATGCGGGACTCGATCCCAGGACCCCAAGACCATGAACTGAGCCGAAGGCAGATACTTAAGGACTGAGCCATCCAGGCACCCCTCATTTTGATCTTTCAATCACCTTGGAAGGCACAGCTCTCAGATATCATTATCATCTTTTTTTGGACACAGAGGAAGAAACAGGACCAGATACGAAAATGGCCTTGGCTAAGGTCAAATAGCCAGTTTGACAAGGCAGTATCTCAAATGCATTAATAAAGCTGTAAAGGGGACCCTGACAAAAGAAAGATCAGTTCCAGCTGGGAGAAATGAAGATGCTCACTGTGGGCCTTGAAAATGGCTTAAATTACAGAGACTTGGCATTTCAGGTGGTGAAAATGGTGTGAGATAAAAGCATGGATTTGTGAAAATCAGGGTGTTGGATGACAGCTCTAGATTTATAAGAGGATAGGGAGCTACTGAGTATTTTTGAGGTAGCTTCCTGTTTATACAATGAGACTGAGTTTGCCACCGTTCAACTCCCAGTTCTAGCACTTACAAAGTATTTGATCTTGGGCTGTATCTAAACCTCAGTTTCCTCAACTGTAAATGGGTATCAAAGAACGTTATTGTGAGGTTTTAAGTGAGTAAAGTGCATATGGCTGAATAAGAGCCCCTGAAGATAATTATTAGTCCTCGATACGACCTGATTTGGGCTCCACTTTAGGGCTGATAAGAACAGGCGACAGTCAGGAGTGGTGGGGGAACAGTGGGAGGAGGCAAGCAAGCTGAAGTTCAAACAGCAAGTTGGAGCCTACACCAGAAGTCCAAGGGAGGTGCAGCGAGGGCTTAACTTGGAACATCAGCTTCGTGAATGTCAAGTGTCACACATTTTAATACCTTCCATAGGTGAGAAATAACATGTGAAGTGTGTGTTTTTAAACCGTCCTCAAATTAAAGCTTCTCTCTGTTGACTGGCTAGGTTTAAAAAGTTTGATGGCCAAATTTATAATGGTTAATGGTTTGTTCCAGTCCCCAGATCCTATAAATACACCAGATAATTCCAGCCTTCACACCTGTTCAAACAACAACAGAGATAAAACGAACTAGCGGAAAGACCAGCCCTTTCCTCTCCTTAATGAGGTTCCATTGATTTTTGCAAACAAATGAAAGCCAATAAATTGCCCCAAATGCCCTTTTTTCCACAGCCCAGTTATAGGACTGATTCGGGTGTTCCCAGCCTACTCAAGGCGATCAGACCTCACAGCTGGACCATAAAATGCTTTTGCAGCTCTGAGGATATTCCCCTACATCCTTTTGTTCCCAACAGAGCTTTGGGCATTTGCGAGTTTATCCTGTTGGTCCCAAGGCTAATATTTCTTTTGTTTGTTTCATAGGCCCATAACCAGAAATCTCTAACAAGTCCCAGAGAAGCTCCCAAGGAGGTCAGAGGTTGCCCAAAAGGCATGTGATTTCTGTCCCAGGAACTCAGTGCAGACCTGAGATCTGCGCTGCAGTAAAATCTTTAGCAACTTGTCATCTCCTTTAAGAGTAGTGACTTTACTTCCTTCCAGTAGCTTATGTTTCCTAAGCTCCCTTCTGCCCTGAAGACTGAGGTCTAGTGCTGAGCTGTTCAGTATGGAGCCATGAGCAATGTGTAGCTGGTAAGGCCCCTGAAATGTGGCAAGAATTGAAATGTGCTGTGAGTGTAAAATACACACTAAGTTTCAGAGGCTTAGTATGAAAAAAAAAAAGAAAAAAACCCTCAATATTTTTATACTGATTACATTTTGAAATAATATTATAAAATTATTTTCACTAGTCTTTTTTACTTTTACTAATGTGGCTGCTGGAAAACAAAATTACATATG
Source organism: Enhydra lutris kenyoni (assembly GCF_002288905.1). Lineage (NCBI taxonomy): Eukaryota > Metazoa > Chordata > Mammalia > Carnivora > Mustelidae > Enhydra > Enhydra lutris. Next base: position 2,237,386 of record NW_019154140.1, read on the forward strand.
TGGCTCACATGGTATTTCTATCGAAAAGTGCTGTTCTGAGAGTAAGATGCCATTAGTGCCCCCAGATTCTCCTGATGAATTCAAAGCATTTGGTAATTCCTCATTATCCTGTTGAAAACCCTTTGGTTGGACATATAACCTCACCATTCATAGGAGCTGATTTTTAAAAATCTCTATATACATTTGCCTTGCAATTTGTCAGGTGAATTTGACTCTAGTGCAAGATGACTTCCGTTTTGTCTTAATAAAAGGAGGCAAATTAGGTAGAGGATGAACAAATAAAGGCAGAGGGAGAAAAAGGAAGGAAAGATGTACTTTATTGGGAAATTTCTACTCAAAACACAGGATGTGTTATTTTTGCCATTTTTACAGAGGAAGAAACAGTGGCTCAGAGAGATTAAGTAACTTTTCCATAGTAATACACCTTGTTATCCATCAGAGGTTTCAAAAGGTCTAATGAACTCCAAGGCACAAACTCTTTCTCTACATCATAATGCCTCTCTTCTACCGACAACTTTTGAGAAAATTTAACAGAAATAATTGATTTTGGAGATACTTCTTTTATTAATCACAAATGTCCTTGTTTATGACTTAAGCTTGTGCTGGTGTTATTAGCCAAATTATTTTAAGACTGATTAGAGTGTGTACAACAAACTTTATTCATGGAAGCTTCTATTCATGAGAGGTCAGTAAGTATTCTGTGGGCCCTTTTCTTTCTCTTCTGGCTTTGTAACCTTAAATAGCCATGTTTGCAACATGGAGTTAATGACACAGATCTCATGGGGGCTCTTGAGGGGTAAGAGAAGGCCATGTGGGAGAAAGTAGAACACACCCTTGCCAGAGTCAGCCTCTTCAAACCTCCCTCCCACCCCTGGAATGGACATAATGATGTCACTTTGTCTTACTACATTTATGTCATATTGTCAGACATTTGGGGCCACTTTTCCTCTCTGTAAATGAGACACAAAACCAAAAAGCTAGAAATTATGAGGACCTTATGGGTCGCCTACTTTATCGCTCTCTTAATACAGGACTGCTTTTCAGGAACCACAGACAAGTCTCATAAAGTTTCCTTTCAATAATCTAGTCTAGCTTCTTTGATCTTTTTACTCAAGGACATTTTTTCCCCCTCTGCTAACCTAAATTTTTCCTCGTTAGTTATTTTGGATGAAAATGAGAAAGATATTGGAAGATTACTATTACCTCATAACTTTTTCTTCTCTAGGCTAAGTTATCCCGTGACCATTAACAGTCTCCTTTTCTCCACATTCACTGCTGTCTCCTGAAACCCATTTGCATGAATTTTCATTCAACTGGTTCTTATTTACTAAGTCGGAATTCTGATTATAGAGGGATGCATTCCTGCCATTATTTTAGAAAGATTTCCTCTAAAGTCAGTCAGTATGTGTTTTGTTTTTTTCCTTGCTTTAAACTGGACTCTATGAGAATGATTTAAGGAATTTGAGGATCAGAATCAATACTGTGTTGCTTGCTGCTGTTGACTCAGTTTCTCAATGTAACAGTTGAGACTAAAAGTAAGAAAAACGATAGTGGAGCAGGAGGAGGGTCAATAGAAAAGGTACATTTGTTCGTCAGGACTTGACATGGAGTCATTGTGGCGTATAGGTGGCAGTGGTACCAGACTGTAACCATCAGTGTTGCACTGGGTCCCTTAGGCCATGAGGAGCCTGCCCCTACAAATTTACTCTCACGACAGGGGGTGAAGACATTGCCAAGGTGAATGTGTTAATACCAAAAAGAACAACATGTAGTGAAAGTAAGAGTGACTGCTCTCAATATTTAATTATTGATCTACTATCAAGACACTTTTCCTGTTCTTTAATCTCCATATGTTTAGAGATTTTAGTTTACAGAGACACAGCAATAGTTGCGTGGAACTGGAAGTTGACATTGCCACCTGGCCACTTTGGCACCTCATACCACTGAAACGGCGTGTAAAAGTGGATACATTTTGGCTAGGAGGTTGAAGCTGATTATCAGGGAAAATTGACTCGGTCTGAAACAAGTGTACCAACGATGAACAGGATTGCAACTTGGAAGATTCTCAGAATGTGTTAACTCAGTTGTCCTGTGTTCTGTAGCAAAATAATATAGGTATAACTTGTAAAGAGACAAACCCTTGAGGAATAAAGATGTGGGTTCATCAGACAAAGAACCAAGACAAATTTAAGTATTTGATAAGGTTCAAGAGAATTTAAATAGTAATGGAAGAAGGGTGTTATAAATACCAACTACAGCCTTGTGAGTGGTTTCACAAACAAGGGTCACAGAAATCATAATGTAGTTTTTCCTTGTTTTGATATGAATATATTTGTTTTTATTAACCAGTTTTTTCCTCTGCTCAATTCTCATATAATCTAAGGTATATTAGCAATGACTAATCCCATATCTCAGTGTTAAACTACATATGTCAAAGGCAGAGCATGAATTGTTAGCCCAGAAGTAACTATCATCCAGAGACACATAAAATAATATAGGGCTTTGTTTTTCATCTTTTGTGGAGGTCAGCATGTTAAGTTGACCTAAACACCAGCTCTTCTAAGGCCGGTAACCATATTTCTAAGAATTCACTTCCTTGTATGGTTCAGCATAAAAGCTTGCCAATGAGAAGAACTGCTGGGAGATTTGGAAGTTGGAAGGAGAGCAGAAGCCACCATTCTTGGGAGGATGTGGTAGGAGAATGTTGACAGATGTTGACAGTTGTGGAAGCCCTGTGGACCTCTCCAGGTGTCTCACTTCATAGCTGTGACTGTCAGACAGATGTCTCCATGATCCCCTTCTCCACAGTCACAGCAGCCAGGTGTGGTGGCTTCTGGACCTTTTCAGTAACTCTGACTTGGCCTCCTTCTCCAGGGCTATGGGCCAAAGTCATGAGTAATGACTTCTCCAATGTTCTAGCTGTTGCTTTTTCTGGTGTTTGCTGCTTAGTTCTTCCCACTTCCCCAAACCTAATTCCTGTATCATTAATACCATTTTATTTTTAAAACGTGTAATTGCTCTGTTTCGCTAACTGAACCCAGACAAAGATAGTATATGATCAAGTGATCATTGCCTTGTGTGACTCATTATTTCCTTATTTTGAGTCCTTCAAATTTAGGTGTCATATTCCTGGGACCTAATGTTTTTATTATAATCATTATGCATATAACATGCTGAGGTCATATTTGTAAATAAGTGGACAAATCTAATTTTTGGTTGTTAGACATCGACCTGGGAATACTGTGAAACTGATTGGTTAAAGTGATATGAACATTTAACTCTTTATGACTCTGAATGAGTTACAGAAATTGACAGTGGAACACATACTAATATTTTATACTCATAGTTTACTGCCAGGTAAGATATTCAGTAGGCAGTAGTCCAGTTGATGGTGACACCAAAGCATTGAGATGAATACTAAAGAAATAAAGCATCATTTGGTGTTTGATAAATATTTTGATGCTTTCAGTATTTTCGAGTTTTGACATTTTGTGGATAAAATGCAAAAATGATTCATTAAGCTTTTAACTTTTTATTCAGATGCTTGTCAGAGTGTTCTTAGGATAGAATAGGAACAACGTAACTGCCATTTGTTTTAATTTCCACATTAATGCAGAAGAAACATAGTTAAACAGGCTAAGTGCTGGGCCACTGAATTAAGCACTGGTTCTGTAATTCAGACAATTTTATCAAATGCTCTTGCTGTTTCTGGACTTACATCAAATCACTTTGGTTTAATGCCAGTTTCATGGATTTCATGGCACGAGAATGATTAGTTAAAATGTAATTAAACATGATTTTTTTCCCATTGCAGTTTCATAAGCTAAAGCATATTTAGGTGTGAGTTGGCAGTAAACTATAAATAAATATGTTCTCGAACACAATCCCCCCCCCCCCCCCACATACTGGCTTTGCTAAATATGTCTATCCTCCCAGCTAGGGTAATTTCAGCTTCAAATGACTACACGTCTAATTGAACCTGGCTGAAACAATGAAGATAATTTAGTATTTCACAAAAACATACATTCTGAAGTTCCCCAGAACCAAATTAAGCTAAGTTTTAGACTTGTTTAAAACGTGTATGGTCAAGGGGTGGTTGGGTGGCTCATTTGGGTAAACATCTGACTCTTGATTTTGGCTCAGGTTGTTGTCTCAGGGTCATGGGATTGAGCCCCACATCGGGCTCCATGCCCAGTGGGGAGTCTGCTTAAATCCTCTCGTCCTCCCCCACTGCCCTTCCTGCTTATGCTCTCTCTCTCAAATAAATGAATCAATCTTTTTAAAAAAATGTATGGGCAAGGCCTCACTGACAGACACTTCAAGCTACATTGGAGGAATAATTTGACAATGAATTGATCTGTCTGAGGGATCTGAACTTTTTAAAAACAAACTCTTCTAATATTCTGTAAATTACTGTTATTTCTGCATGTTTGCTCACATGTATGTTCAATTAAAAATAGATTTGTACAAAAAACATCTCTGTTTCAGTTGTTCTGAATGTTGGATGAAAGATTTGTCATATGTCAAAGTTGTAATCATGGAATCTCAGGACTGGAGTGAATCTTAACATTCATCTACTGAGTGAAATATATATATATATATATATATATATATATATATATATATATAAAATCAAAGTGTCAATATGATATCTGACATAAATTATATCAGGCATTGTTTAACTTTTGTTGTTGTCAATAGCTTAAACGTCTTATTGTGATTACCAGTCATCATACTCCAAAAAGGCAAGCGTTTCAGTTAATAGTGTGTAGGTAGTAGAATGTTTTGTTAAAGCAGTCCTCCAGGGGCGCCTGGGTGGCTCAGTGGGTTAAAGCCTCTGCCTTCGGCTTGGGTCGTGATCTTAGTGTCCTGGGATTGAGCCCCGCATTGGGCTCTCTGCTCAGCGGGGAGCCTGCTTCCCTCTCTCTCTCTGCCTGCCTCTCTGCCTACTTGTGATCTCTGTCGAATAAATAAATGAAATCTTAAAAAAAAAAAAAGCAGTCCTCCAGCTGGTCTTCAGGGTTAACTCACTTCAGGCTTATCACGCCCTGCTTGCTGACCTAACCCCCATGGTTTGTAGCAGAGCTATCCTACTTCCCTTGAGACCCTGCAGACCACTAGCCTTAAGGAGCAAAGGTCTAGACTTTTTGGAAGATAAGGCCTGACTGCATTCAAAAACAGCCTCTTCTGACCCTGGTATCCTCGATAAGAGACACCTGGGAGTCTTGATTACTGGCAGAGCAGAGGAATCTGGAAGCCTTGCAAGGCAAATGAGTGACTGCAGAGCAAGCTTCTCCCGCACATTGCCCCTCACAATTTCCTATGCCTTCCCCTTTAAACACCTCCTGCTCCACCGGGACTCCAAAAATGGTCTTTGAGATGTGAATCTGCCATCTTCCCAGGTTGCTGGCTCCCTAAATAAAGCAACCTTTCTTTTGCCACCAACGCTCGTCTCTGGAGTGTTGGCTTTCGAGAAGCAAGCAGCTGAACCTGAGTTCGGAACCAGTCCTCCGTCGGGTAATAATGTAAACCATCTCCTTCCATAAATCCAAATTATCGTTATATAAGTGTTCGAGGGAAACCGCAACCTTAGGCCTTTGTTGGCAGATGCTAAATTACCAGAGAAATTTGCTGACTTGCTAATCTGGCCCTAAAGATGCCCTAATGTGTATAGTGTTAAGAAAACCTCACTGAATAGCTAGTAAATATCAGAACAAGCTGAGTGAGGGTATTAAACTCTGTTTATGCCAAATCTTGCACCAGGAAAATTAGCCTTTTCAGTGGTGAGATGTACAGCATCCTAAGTAGTATCAGTGTCTGGTAAACTGTAGGAAAATGCTTTGAAAGACAAGTTATCTGACCTTAATAACCATAGCAATGCTACATTTCTGTTTATAAAAGCAAGACATGCTTATCTAAAATTTAGAAAATGTGAAGAGCATAAGTATGAAGAAAAAATAAGACTCACAACTTTACAAGCCATAGGTAATCACTGTTTTTATTTTTAAAATATTTATGGATATAAATTTATGGGTAAAAATTTAAATCAAAAGATACATAAAACTTTGTGTATTACATTCTAACATTTTCCATTAAATATTAAGAATATGATTTTTACCTTCCCCAGTGTTAACCATTTGGATGTATCATAATTAAGCTGAATTCCTGTAGCTGGGGAATTAATTAGCTCACATTTTTGTTACTGTAAGTAATTTGAAAATCTCTATACATAATTTTTGACACTACAACAGGTTATTTTCCTAGATTAATCCTTCAGGCAAGACATTAAGTCAAATGATATAAACATTTTTAAGGTTCTGGATTTATATATACTTATTGTCCTTACTCAGATACTAGTATAAGATTGTGTCTGTGGGGTGCCTCTGGCTCAGTGGGTTAAGCCTCTGCCTTCAGCTCAGGTCATGGTCCCAGGGTCCTGGGATCGAGCCCGGAATTGGGCTCTCTGCCTCCTTGTGATCTCTCTCCCTGTCAAATAAATAAATAAAATCTTAAAAAAAAAAAAAAATGTGTCCATGGGTGGCTGGCTCTCAGCCCCTTGATATTTCTTGATCACTGCTGCTGCCTCAGGCTTGAGTCTCTTTGGGGGATGTTTCCGAGACTCTCTAGATGGACCTTCTGGGGCTAGCTTGTAGCTTTCTTGAATCCTTGAGGCTCTCCTCACCCTGAATATCTGTTTCTTCTTCTTCCCCTGTTTGGAATACTTGCTTCAAAAATCTACTTCTCCTATGTTTTGTTCAGGCTGTTGTCTTGACTAAATCTAATGGACCTTATGTCACTATATGCCCACTTGCCAAGCACTAGAAGTCTGGCTTTTGGATTCCAGGCTATTGGCCAAGGGCCTATTACTGATAACTTCCCTGATACAGACATTGTTAAGAGTGACAACCAACATAATAGGAATACATTTGACAGTGGTAGGGGGCACTATCAATAATTACTCCATAATAAGAGGCATAAACTGGGACTGTCTCAGGCAACCCAGGATGTCTGGTGGCTTGGTTACCTTATCGCCACGTACGCCCAGCAGATGGGGGCATTTTGTGCTACATTCGTGCTCCGTGACTGATGGACTGCTTGCATCTGTGGTTACGCTTCAGGTTCTTGCCATTAACTAGAACCTTAAAGTTTCTGCTGCATAAACCTCATTATAATGCTAGTTGAGAGAAATGCTATTTAATAACATTTATGAATGAATACTTGCAGGGCAAGCAATTTTTCCATTCCTATAAGAGATTCTAAAATTAGGCCATCTATCAAACCAGATGTTAGTGTTCTGCATTCTTGGAACCCAAGTTAATTGCCATCTGGTATCATTTTTTTTAAAGGATATATTGGAGTGCATTTTAAGAAACAGGTGTTTGAAATTTGCTGCTTTATCAGTTGTTGACATGTTGTAAGGAAGGCATTTGTTTTTTCACTGTGTTGTCTTGAGAGAACAATGAGACAAGTTCTTCTCTGGTCTTGATTTAAGGAGAAGCAGCTCTGTCTCTTCTGAGCCACTGGTTTGTCTCTTATTGTATAGACCCTGACCATGTAATATAGCCTGTTTCTCTCTTTGCTTTGGTCACTAGTAAGCTCAGGGTAAAATTTGGCCACGTTTCTAGCAACTGTACAGGGCTTTGTATGTATGTCTTATACGTGGCTTATTATTATTTTTTTTAATCCCTATTCCTCTTAGCCAAAATCCCCACATCTAGTTTGCAACTTTGTAATATAGTTTCAGTTTTGTTATTGTTGTGATTAGTTACCCCAGGTCTTTTGTGGAAGGAGGCAGTGCTTAAGAATATTAGTAAATATTGGACTAGGGAAGTGTTCCACAGAGAGACAGTAATATAGATTCAGCAAAACTTTTTTTTTTTATTTATAACTAGGTCTTATCCATGTTATTGCTGGAAGTAGTTCTTTTTTATGTGAGGTCAGTAATACTGTCTCTTTCATGCTTTTATCTCTGTTTTTCTTTTCTACAGGTTCCTTTCCAAGAACATCTAAATGGTTTTAAGTCTCACCTTTCTTTCAAAACTAAAATCCTTTCTCTAGGGTTTTAAAACTAAAACTCCAGATTCCCCATTATTCTCTGCCCTCTCTTTCTCTCCATGTTGAAAGAAGTGCTGGCAATTGCTATCTCCCTTACTTCCCCTTCACTTCCCTAACCCCTGAGGCTGATCCCTTCTTGAAAGTCCGCCTGATTTTCCCAGTGTTCAATCCAAGAGATGCTTCTCAGCCCTGGACTTTTTAGCTTTTAGTTCTTTGTCAGAATGCATTGTTCCCATGGAGTCTCTGACACCATATGCTGCTGGAATTTTTTTCTTACACTCTCTTTCTGGCCACTGCTTCTCAGCTTCCTTTTCAGTCTCCTACCTCTATCTTTCCCTTAAAAGTTAGTATTTCACAGGGTTTGGTCCTACTCCCTCTTTTCATTCTACCCACACATCCTGTGCAGTCTCCATTGTCTCCTAAATTATCTCTCTAGCCTGATAACCGTCCTGATCTCAGTTGCCTGTTACATGTGGGGCATCTGGATATCTTGCAAGCACATCACACTCAACTCTATATCTTGGTCCTTCTCCCCTGGACTCGTTCCTTCTTTTGTCTTCCTGGCTTTGAGAATGGCATGACCAGAGGCCTTCCTTTCAACTCTATAAACCTAGGAGTCTTCTTCAGCTTCTCTTTTTCTCCACTTCCGTCCAGACAGTCATCAAGTCCTGGTGATACGTTGCCTAAATATCTCTGAAATCACTGCCATGGCAGGCTGACCCCACCACAGGGACTCTTTTTTCACTCCCCTTAATGTCTCCTGTGCTTGTACAATGCCCTGGATGTAATAAGGACTCAAAATATTTCTTGAACAAATAATGTTAGAAAACTGAAAAACATTAAGAGATAACAACAATGGAATATGGATTTTAAAAAATCCTCATGTTTTGCACACAATTTATTTTAACAGGCCAAATGAGTCCAATATTTTTTACACTGAACTGTTTTAGAGAACATCTATATCAAAAACATGTACTTAGAAGTGTATCTTTAATAACTTCCAGGAGGCCGTTTCTTCACATTTTATATGGGAAAAATGCTATAGAGTGAGTAATTTAGTCACATACGTCTTTGGCTGAGATTTGACATATAAACATTTAACATAACACCAAAACAAAGAAGTAGTATATAAATCGAAGGGCACCACAGTGAAATTTCATGTATTATTTGCTTTTAGGGAAGTAAAAACCACATTTCTAAGTGTTTCTGAAAATAATAATCTGGATGTCTAATCAAGAAGGTCTTTAGTGTATTGTAATTTTTAAAAGTAAGTTCTTAGATAAAATTCTAATTGTTCAACATACATGTGTTTGTAATGAGGCAGCAAAGAGTGTGGATAATTGGGTAGGTCTTTCGAAAATTGAATCCTGGTAATTTCTTTATCTGGTAATTAGTAACTGATGCTTCTCTTTCCCAGGGCACAAGTTTTACGCAAAGCAGTATTCCCTTCCAATATTTAGTCTTTCTGGCCACCAAACACTATCAGTTTTTAAGGAATGAGAAGAGGAGAGGATTACGTATGAGGGCTATACAGGGAAGAGTGGAATTGCTTCTTGAGGTTATGCTCACACTACAGGTCTGTGTAGGGTTTCCCTGGCTGGCATGAGAGTCTTGCAGGTTGAGTATCTGGATGTTCTAGAGGCACATGATTATGTTGAGATGATCTATAGTGAGGAGAGGATAGAGTGTGTCAGGAGGTGAATTAGAGGCTCATTAGCCTGGATTCTGTTTAGAAATTAATGTTCAGAGATTGCTCACCTCATGGAGATTACTCCTGTGGATATTCCTAGATATGGAACAAAAAAGTGTGATTTTAGCTGAAGTCATCACAGTTAGTATCTTTAAGAAATCATGGATTGGGGGGCACCTGGGTGGCTCAGGTGTTAAGTGTCCACCTTTGGTTTAGGTGCTGATCCTGGGGTCCTGGGACTGAGTCCCGCATCAGGGCCTCTGCTCAGCAGGGAGCCTGTTTCTTCCTCTGCCTGCTTCTCTCCCTGCTTGTGCGCACGCTCTCTCTCTTTCTCCCCCTGTCAAATAAATAAATAAATAAATAAAATCGTTTTTTAAAAAAAGATTATTTATTTATTTATTTGACAGACAGAGATCACAAGCAGGCAGAGAGGCAGGCAGAGAGAGAGAGAGAGGAGGAAGCAGGCTCCCTGCCAAGCAGAGAGCCCAATGCGGGGCCCGATCCCAGGACCCTGGGACCACGACCCGAGCCAAAGGCAGAGGCTCTAACCCACTGAGCCACCCAGGCACCCCCATAAATAAAATCTTTTAAAAAAATCATGGAATGACCTTGATCATTAGAATCATGATGTCGAGTTGGTAGTATACTAATTGCACATGTTAGCTTTAAAGTGAGGGTTGTGTAGACACTCATTGGGCAGATTTCCGGTACGTGACTGGACGTTTGCCCTTTATAGTTGCTGGAGATCCCTTTGACCTGGTGAAAGCCGATAGAGAGGAAATAGAATTCAAGGAGGCAGAACTTAAAATGAAACACACATGAGATCGGGAGTTTTCTGTGGACCTGAAGCATGGAACACTGACTGGGAACGTAGTGGGTGGTGGTATTCACCCTGGCACACCTTGGCCTGATCACTCAGTGGAATGCCTGATGTTAAATAGTCTATGTGCAGTAGACACAATGAAAAAGAGGTAATTATGTGGCAGTGGAAATTCTTATATAATTTTCCCAAAATAGAAACATTTCTGATCACATACGTGTATCTGAAGTGTTCTGTGAATTTGTTAATAGCTGTGAGGTTAGTATGTGTCTTTCATTTTGTCCATTTACAGACATCAAAGTAAAAGGTCATTAGTTTCTAATGATCCTTCCATATTAGATAATCAGGGGCTTACATAACAAAAGACCTGTATGTATAATTAGATATGGGAGATTTGTTACAGTGGCTCTAACTACTTGGTAGCAGATGCTATTCTCTATTAAAATTACTTATATTACTTATTGGGGCACCTGGGTGGCTCAGTGGGTTAAGCCTCTGCCTTTGGCTCAGGTCATGATCCCAGGGTGCTGGGATTGAGCCCCACATAGGGCTCTCTGCTCAGCGGGGAGCCTGCTTCTCTCTGTCTGCCTGCCTCTCTGCCTACTTGTGATCTCTTTCTCATCACCCTCTCTCTCTAAAAAAAAAAAAAAAAAAAAAAAAATTATTATTATATTGTTAACTAACAATATTACTTTTATTGTTAACTAACATTTATTGTCTCATATAATGATGACATGGATACTTAAAAAGGAAAACAAGTCAGTTACCCATATGAAAATTATACTGCTGAATTCAGATTTTTAAAAAATAAATCCCAAAATCATTTTCTGCCAGTCTGCAGGTAGAATAGGAACGGCTATGAACTTAGCATATATATTTAAAATTTCATTATATAATAAAGATTTTCTCTCAGCAAAACTGTATTATGATCTCTTCCACCAATATTTTTGGCCTGAAATTTTTGAGTAAAAATATGATTTTTACAATAATGTGAGTAAATTTGATTCATTGCCCATTATGAAGTGTATGCAACTGAAAAAATGAACTACTGGGTGCTCATTAAAGAACAAGTCAGCCCTGTATATAAAAGGAAATACTAGTTCTTTCATTTTTGCCTCTTCCTCCAGTCAGGGAGGTCAGGGATGATGGTGAGCTTATTTTTAAAAGATTTTGTCTATATTTTTGAGAGAGAACACGAGTGGGGTGAGAGGTAGAGGGAGAAGCAGGCTCTCTGCTGAGCAGGGAGCCCAACAGTGAGGCTTGATCCCAGGACCCCGGGATCATGACCAGAGCTGAAGGCATGGTCTTGGTGGCTTACCCAAGTGAGGCACCCAGGTACCCCTGATGAGATTTTAAAAACTACTTCACATGCCCTTATTTGTCCTGTTTTCAATGTTGATTGCTCTTACACTCTCTTCTGTGTTTGGTGAGACCCTGCCAGTCTTTCAAAGGCCAGTACAAATGTCATCTTCTCTGGAAGGACTCTTCATGGAAGGACTAAACTTGCCTTCCTGGGAGTTAGTTCCTTTTGCCCTGGGTCATAGTGCCCGCAGCACCTAGGACAAAGATCCACTGTCTGCTGTGGTTTCTAATGAATGCATGGCTAGCTCTTCACCATTTTTGTGGCCCATTGGGTGATATGATTCCCATCACAGAATATTTGACTTAAATAATGAAACATAAAACAAGTCCATGTTCTTTTAGATGTGTTTCAAATGAAAATACCATTATTTTCCTTCTAACTCAAGGAAATAATAAATTTTACATCAAAGAAATAAGTATTTATTGTTTTCATTTCCTAACTGATGGGATCCAGGCTTAGAAGCTTATATTTTATTTAGTTTCTCTTGCTATACTGGCTTTGGGAATAGATAAAAGACCAAATGGCTACCTAACAGCAAGTTATGGGAATATTGCCTATTTAATTTGCCTAAAATGGGCTTTACTGTCTCCAATTTTGCTCCAGAGTCAGCTCTTGTAACATGGCTCCTGATATACTGCTGCTCAAAGCAATTATGACAGTCAAGAGTAAAATATCTATTACCTGTAGCGTGATACAATTTAGCTTTTGAGATCAGCTTTATAAAAGTTTTAGGAACAATGTTTATTGTGCAGTTCATTCTTCTTTTACTTACATGCAAAAGATATAAAACATGAATAAAATTTTGAAGATATAATAAGTATAATATAATAAACCCTAATGCAACTATTTTTATTTTTACCAGTGACTTTATTTACATGTGTGTATACATCTTATATACCTGTAATTGTATTGAAACTACCATTGTGCATTATACTTTTTAATTGGACACCATATCCTAATATTTCCTCATGATTCAGTGTACTCTGCATTATTGCGATTTTAAGAAAAGTATTTTTCTATTTTGTTGTGGCATAATGTATACATATGTGTATAAATGTAATATAAATGTAAATTAAGTTTATTATTTATATACTTTGGAATAAATATATGCATTTGCCTATCTATTGTCTAGCTAGTTAGCTAAACCCCTATTTAAAACTAAAACAGGGTACTTGGGTGGCTCAGTTGGTTAAGTATCTGCCTTCGGCTCAGGTCATGATCCTGGGGTCTTGGGATTGGGTCCCACGTCTAGTGACATGGGGAATAGGATAAGAATTTTCAGCTAATTGTTTTTGTTTTTTTGTTTTTTGTTTTTCTACCAGATGAATGGAATATTTTATTTCATAAAACACGTTTTTCAATGCTTGCTATGTTTCAGGAATTGGGATTTGGCTGAGATCTAAAACATAATATGGTAGACTTGAACTCATCACAATCCAGTGAAGGTAAGAAACTAAAAATAGATAAATGAACAAATATTTGTGAATTGTAACATCAAAGAAGGAAGGTGTTGTTGTGGTTGTTGTTTTGTTTTGTTTTTAAAGCATCTCAGGTAGAAAATGTCTGTTTAGGGTGAGCGGTCAGGGAACTATTGATTCTCTGACTAGATGACGGTAGAGGAATCAGGTAGATGCAGGTGGGCTTGGGGGTGGGGGATTACAGGTAGTGGAACAGCATGAGATAAAGCTTTGTGGTGGGGAAGGGTTTATTTGAAGAACTGGGAGTGGGGTGGGGGAAGTGCGCACTAGATAATAAGCAGAGGGTAAATGGCATGAGATGTGATTGAAGTGATAGCATCAGATTGAGGGACCAGATAATGCTGGACTTGTCAGCCAGGATTAGGAATGTGCACTTTGTTCTGTGTGTAATGTGAAGCCTTTTCATGATTAATCAATGCAGTCATGTTGTCCAACTTCCATATTAAATTCACACAATGTAGAGAATGGATTTGGGGGCAGGGGAGCAAGGACGACAACGGAAACCACTTTGGGAGTAGTTGCACCTGTCCTGGTTAGACTTATTGGCATGGGGGAGTGGAGTGATAACAGGAAATGGAGAACGGTGTGCAAAACGAATTGTGTCTTTGAGGTGAAAGAATGGTATAAGGTGATATTTAGATACAGGGAGTAAAAGAAAAGAGAAATCAAGAATGATTTAAATATCTGACTTAAGCCACCACATTGCTGGTGGTGTTTACTGAGATGTGGGAGACATGCGGGTTGGAGGGGAGGGTAGCTGTGGTGGTGTTAAGTAGTTGCATATAGTGAATCTGGGGCTCAGAGGAGGAGCCTGGCTGGAGAGGCTGGTTGATCCCTTTGGTGGTGGGGGGGGAAAGCTCCGTGGTGAAGGTCTTTTGACAATGTGTGTGTCTTCATTTTAGCTATGCCTTTAAGCCTGAGGAAATACTTACAATTATTTAGGGAGAAAGATTAGAGGAAGAGAAAAGTCATCTTGAGACCACATCTGGGAATCCCCAACATTTAAAGGGTGCAGGGACTTGGAGAAGCTGGCATTGGAGATTTGACAGGTGGAAGTCTGGCCTTATGTATAATGTTTTATTTCTAAAGTCCTGGGAAAACATTACAAAATGCATTGATAAACTTGGATGACAGGTATCATGGATGTCTGTTCTATTATGCTGTGCCAAAAATATTTAATGTACTACTTAATTTCAAGCATTTAAAGTTAAATTATGAAATGCTTTGCAGAAGTCACTCATAAAGTGGTGACATTAGGTAATACAAACCTCACAAACTCATTTCTTTATTATTTAGTGACTTCAGTAAAACATCACTATCAGTGTTGGTATGGACTAGAACACTGAGGTTCTTGTAATGCTAAATGATGTAGATAATAACAGATAGTATAGGATCACCTACTAGAGAAGTTTTCAAGTGACCTTAAAAGGCAAATCTCTGAACTGCAATGGTCTTCAGTTCATGGTGACTGTCTGCTAGCTTCCAAAGTAGGCGGTGATGGTAAAGCTGTCTAACCTGTCACTTCATTTTCTGAAGAAGAAATGGACTCTGAGATGCCGACGGGCTTTCTCAGTCTCATCCGAGACGTACCTGGTTCCATGTAAAGACCCGTTTAGGTGACATGCGTCCTGGGACGGCTTTATGCTATATTAGAAATGCACATGTTACACGATAGGTTTAACTTACGTGAAGTTTGGAAAAGCTCAGTTTGTTTTATAATACAAGCTTTGATTTTTAACACACCTTTGTGCTTTTTGTGATTACCGCTAGGCTGTGAGAAACATTTCTACAAAACAAATAGTAAAAAGCTGTGGGATATGTTTTGCTTTAAGCAAGCTGATTAAATAACAAAGTATACCAAAAAGACAAGGGTGATTAAACACATTACAAAGGAATTTTTACTTTTAGATAAGTATTCCTTACACTATTTTCTTAAATAGAAGATCTCTTAATATAGAAATGGCAGACAGATTTAATTAGGTGTGTCCTCTCTAACTGACTGGCAGTGGCTACCAGGACTAAGTGTTGAGTTAAGACCATGCCTGGACACACTGGGTATATTAGAGGTCTCCAGAGCCAATAAGATGTTGTATATAACATATATAGGAATTCATTTTAAGGAATTAACTACTGTGATTGTGGGGGCTGGCTAAGTGAGGACGCTGCAGGGCAGGCCAGCAGGTTGGAAATTCAGGTAAGAGTTGATGTCACAGTCTTGGGGTGGAATTGCTTCTTCCAGAAACCTCAGTCTTTGCTCTTATGGTCTTCAACTCATTGGATGGCCCACCCGACTTGTGCAGGCTAACCTGCTTCACTCAAAGTCTGTTGATTGTAAATGTTAATCACACCTAACGACCATCTTCACAGCAACAGGTAGACTGTTGTTTGACCAAACACCTGGGTATCCTAGCTTAGACGCATAAAAGTATTCATCCCATGAGGGAAAGGTGCGATGAACATGAATGCCTACAGTTTGTCAAGGAGGGACATGAGGCCCCGTTCCAGCCATGTGTTTGCCATCCTTCTCCTGGTTGTAGTCAGATGTTCCTCTAATGTAAGAAAATCCATTTTATTGACAAAACTTCAAGAATATTATTGCATGAGATGAAATAACTTGAGTCCTAAAGATTTTTAAATTTGAAAAACAGGAAGAAAAGATTTTCAATCTCATGAAGAGAGTTTTCAATAAATGTACATTTTCTTTTATTGTTGCATTATTTCTAAAGCTGTTTTAAATCCTTCCCATCTCATTCCATCTCATTATATAATCCAGAGTTTCGTCCCACCTATAATGGATCTCTCACTTACCCACCTATGCTGTAAAGAAGTCTCCAGCAGTTACACTTTTAGAGAAATTACTGTCTGGAACTTTCAGACGAACCACAACTTACAGTCCCAGGATTAAAATGCAAACTGTCAAAAAATGCTTAATAATCACTTGATGGATTCAGTCTACTATGTTGGCTTTAATCTTTTAAGTGATATGACACATCGTAAACTTCTGGTAACTTCATCAGTGTCTCATCTAATCTAATGTGATGCACTGTAACCCAAACAATTGTACTATTATATCCAATAATGCCTACATTTTCAGAAAATGGTACGGGAAAGTCTCATTTGATGAGTAGCTTCAGCTATACATTTCTGTTAGAGAAGATTTGAAACAGGACTTAAAATGGTAACCTTTGTTATCAAAACATCTTATTATAAGAGCATTCAAAAAAAAATCTCGGGAAAAATAAACCCTTGTAAGTAAAACTGAGAGTTACCAAAGGAATGATACTTGAATACTATCTGAGTTAAGAACAAATCCAGTAAGTATTTTCATTAGAGTGTTCCTTTTGTTCCCTTTGAAAATGTGTTACATTATTGAATATCACATGTCTCTCTGAATTTCTGTTTTTAGGCAGGTTTCCTGCTAGGAACATATGGAAAGGAGTAAAACTTAAATGATATTATAAACTATGAGAGAGGATCTTGAAGGATTAATGCAGTTGAAAGAGCTAAAACTAGGTCTGCAGTTAGATTTAGACAACCATTTTGCTTATCCTATACTTTTTCTTTTATGGAATATGGAAAAGAAAATGTAAAAAGCAGACCTTATAAAATCCCATTACTTTATGTATTTACATTTTGATGTTGGTATCAATTTACTTCCCCACAGATGGTTAGTAGTCTCATGTTTTGAACCCAGAAACTTCATGTGCATAAAACTATAGAAAATTCTGGTGGTGGACATTTATGAATAGAAATATGATTTCCATGGAGAACTTTCACTCAACCTCGGTGCTGATTTTTGACATCCCCTATACCTGGGACTTATATCTCCTGGACAAACTGAAGCATGTGGTTCTTAGAAGTTAGAGGTAAAGTTAGGAGTCACTGCCCAAAGTCAGGGTAGATGTGAGCAATTACCTCAGTAAATCAGGCGTAAAATGTGCTGTTAGTATTTGGCTCATTGAGTCTTCAATGCTCTACTTTGCCGCAGTTGTAAAGGCATGGCCTTTCTTTACCTTCTTGATTTAAAATTTCGACCTCCAGAGAACCAAAGGCACTAATCCATTGCCTTCCTGCGATGACTCTTTGGCCCCGAGTCCTTGCTGAGGCACAAGGAATTGACCAGTGCAGGACTCAGAAGCCAGGGCAGGGTGTGGAGGCCAACCTGGGGGGGGGGGTGCTGATACTGACTGTGTAGTTTGTCCCATGCCAGACTGTAGGATGCACAGGCTTTCAGCAGACCTCCCCACAAACCTAGAAGATAGGGTCATTAATCCTATTTTACAAATAATAGAGCTAGTTTGAGTTACTTGCTGATGACTTTGGGAGTTTAGACCTAGGATTGGAATGCAGCCCTGTTTCCAAGATCTGCTTTGTTTTTGTTGTGCTTTTGTTAACATTTTCATTACTGAACCCAGTCTTATACATTTGGAGCTTATTTACTCAACTCGATAGTGACTCACTCCCTTAAAACACACACACACACACACACACACACACACACACACAGAGAACATGGCAAATTATATCAATCAATGCTAGCAGACATTTAATAATTCATTGGCTTTCAAAACCGGTCCTCAAAGCATTTGAATCGTTGTCTTAGCATTGGCTCGCGAAGCTGAAAAAATGGGGTATGTCTGACAGTGGAGATGAGGGTCCTTTAAGTAAGAACCTGGAATGTTCTGAATTGATTTGGTTGTACTGCAGGCCTGAAATTGGTCGTCATTCCAAATTCAGGGCATATGGTCTGCACTGCTTTTGCATACTCCTGGGTATTTACCAATTAGGATCAGCAGCATTTTGCCTGTTCTCATTATGTAATTACATTAAAAATATTCCTTATCACAGGAAAGAAAAACCTAATTACTAAATCTTGATTAAACCTTGTGCTAGAGGCTAACCTTTTGACCAGTGACATATGACCATAACAAAAGAAAGGCAAACCAGAAAATTCGTCAAGCAGAGGCTGACAGTGACCAACAAACACCCAGGAACTGATCTGGGAGATGTGTTTGCTCTCTGTTTTATTGTTTTCTAGTAAAAATGATTATAAATTATATTAGTAACACTGAAACCACATGTTCTGTTGACAATCACAACAAATTTTCCTACATGTATTTCTTGATTTTGCTTAAATCCAAAGCTCTATAAAATATATTCTTGAAGAAAAGCTTTGGTGGCCAAGAAATGTGTACCAACACATTTCCTTCCTTCTGCTTTCTCTTTATAGGGAGAGAGCGTAAGATTGCATTGGTATCCAATTAGTGCATAAGTCACATTTCCATTTTTATTGAACCATATATAACGATAAACTAAAACTTTTTCTTTAATACTTTTTAATTAAGCTAATATCACTAGACTAGATACCTCAAAAATGTTTTAAAAGTTTATTAGACATTTTTACTGGTATGCCATGGTTACATTTATAATGAGAACTTCAGGACTTGATGTGGTAGATATTTTTATTGTCTTTATTATTTTTAGAAGGATTTGAGGTCCAGAAAGGTAAAGGGAATTTTCCAGTTTTTTTAACCAACTAATAACAAAACTTTGTCCCTTTTAGCCATTTATAGTGTACACTTCGGGCAACCAAGATTGCTAAACCATATAATTTCCTTAACCATTTCTGTTATATTTTCTGCCTACTCAGAGAAATTCAGAAACAAGTTGATTACAATTAAGTGTGATCCCCATGCTCTAACATGTTTTATTTCTACATGAAAATGTGCAGTCTCCCTTCCTGTGGGTGTACCGAAGTTGAAAGTTTCTTTATAGTTTCCATTCTCCTGAAGGTATGTAGTATTAAGACTCTCCTCCTGAAAGAGTCTTTTCTGAACCACCTTAGGAAAATGAGACTTTCCCCTCTCTGCTCTGGCAATTACTTTGTTTATTTTGACTTGTGGTTTAGTCTGCAAGAATGAT
The DNA here is from genome assembly GCF_002288905.1 of Enhydra lutris kenyoni. Classification (NCBI taxonomy): domain Eukaryota; kingdom Metazoa; phylum Chordata; class Mammalia; order Carnivora; family Mustelidae; genus Enhydra; species Enhydra lutris. The sequence goes on from NW_019154140.1 coordinate 2,256,714, forward strand.
AGCTCTACAAGGGTAGGGGATCATGTTTGTCTGTCTGTCTTACCATTGTTTGTGTAGTGATTGCAGTACAATGCCTGGCACAGAGTGGGTGCTTAAGAAATACCTGGAGGGGTGCCTGGGTGGCTCAGTGGGTTAAGCCTCTGCCTTTGGCCCGGGTCATGGTTTCAGGGTCCTGGGATCGAGCCCTGCGTCAGGCTCTCTGCTCAGTAGGGAGCCTGCTTCCCCCTCTCTCTCTGCCTGCCTCCCTGCCTGCTTGTCATCTCTCTCTCTCTGTCAAATAAATTAAAAAAAAAAAAAAAAAAAGAAAAGAAATACCTGGAGATGGAATGAATGCATGAGTGATTAGATGTATACAGGGATCCCAGCATATTGAATGTAGAATTTGTACCTATTGGGAGCTATAGGCTGAGTGACCACAAATAACAACAGAAATCCAGCAGGTCGATTTCCTATATAGACACTTTCATTTATTAAACTTGTACTATATGCTAGACCTTGGGCTACAGGTTTTAATTTTCACTATTTTTTTCAGTCAGCTCTACAGCACTAAGGAGGTGATGTCTGAGTAGCAGAAAAGGCAGAGAGGAGGGAGAGGAGCAGAGATTAGTGCTATCATGTAGGTAATTCAGGCATAAATTATGCTAGTAGCATTGGGCAGATTCAGACTTTCACTGGTTGTGTTTCTTTGATGGTGGAGAAATAGTTTTCTTTATCATTTTACTATTTTAAATTTGTGTCCTAAGAGAAGGAAGGTCATGGATTCATTGCCCTATGGAATATCTTTCCACAGAGCTGACCTGGGGCCATTGCCCATGTTAGTAGTACTAGGCACTGTAGTAACAGTAGTAGTGATGGCACCCTAGCTCAGTTTCTTTGGCAGAGGGAAGAGGCAGGTGTATGACATCCATGCATGTCTATCAAGTGGGCCATACAAATTGTGACTTATGCCAATGAGCTAGCAACCCTATGTTCAGAGAGGTCACGCAAGAGGATGAAATGTATGCAACTTAACGATCAAAAGCCATTCCAGAGTCATGTCAGAAAGAGCTTTGCAACTTCCTTTTTCCTTTCTGTCACCGGACCCCCACTCCAGTGTATAAGGGCAGGAGAACATTCAGAGACAAGTTGCTTGTGATGTGAATAGACTACACATAGATGGAATTTGATGCCAGATAGGGGGACTCTATCATTTTGATCATATAAGGAACCATAGAACCAGTTGGGTCTCAGGATGCAATTCAGACACTCAAAATACATTAATACTTATTTTTTTTTTCAATCAAGAAATATAAAGATCAGAGACATATATAGACCTTACTGGGTGTCCTGGCTAGTCCCTTTTGTTTCAAATCAGAAGATAAACTGTTACTTTCTATATCCTGAACTAACTTACCTATAATTCTCTGCACTTGTTAGTCTGAAAAAAGGTGGATAATAAGGTCAAGGCTAAAAGATACATAATATTTCATCTTGCTGTCAAAATCTATTATTTAAATAATCAGAAACTTCTGAGACATTGAAATAAAAGTAGTCCTCAAGGGACTCAAGGGAATAGAAAGGTTTTTTTTTTTTTTTTTTTTTTTTTTAAGGAGGAAGAGGGACAGGAAAAGGAGGAAATTGGGTCTTGTATGATCATGATGTGTCAATGTATGTTCCTCTTGTGTAACAAATTTAACACCTGTGGTGGGGAGTGGAGGTAGCAGGGGCTATGAGTGTATGGGACAGGGGGCATATGGGTGTACAGTCTCTTTACTTTTACTGTAAACTTAAAACTTTCTTTTAAAAGATATAGCCTATTTAAAAATATAAATGGGTAAGGTTTAAAAAATCTTCACATGCAACTAGCATATTGCTGCATTTAGGACTTAGGGATTTATATTGATTACCACAACTATATTAATGACCACACACAGAGTGGGGAAGGCTGATCACTCAGGTTATATCTGCTTCCTCCATGGGAGCCCCTTCCTCATAAGGTACCTACCTTATCACGTCTTCTCTGAGCATACTCCTATATCATCAATGTATCATTTTGCTCATATATGAAAATATACTTTTGAGAAGTTTGACAAGATTATGCTTGAGGGTTCTGAAAGAATTTCTTACAGTTATAAGAAATTTCACTCTGGAGATCCAAAGGTCTAAAGATAACAGCGAATCCAAAACTAATCAAGTGGGGTTTCCACAGATATTCCCATTAATTATGATGGTTCTGTCTTCATAATCTAGAGGAGACTTTCAAGGCCTGATTAACTTGGTTCAATGGGATTTATAGATTAGGGCTATGCTTGTTGTGTTAACTTGTGAAGTTCTTGCTTTTCTGAGGTTTCTCTGAATAAGACCGAGTTTAGTAAGTTGAGAAAATTCATTGTCTCCTTTTCAACTGATTTTAATGCTTGTTTTCAAAGAGATATCTTTCAAATAGTGCTTTCCTTTCTCTATAAATTCTTTGTTCCAAATTGATTGTTACCATTAGAAACACTATGTTCGCTAGGTAGAGTTTGGGATGAGTTTCATGAGATGTTGAAGTTGTAAATCAGGAAGTACAATTTTTTACCCTTTTAAATTGTCTAGGGTTCTGGGGAAAAGATATAGCAAATGGCTAGAACATATTACAACTAAAATGTGAGATTTGGAATACAGGCTGACCTCATTTTATTGCACTTGCTTTATTTTGCTTCACAAATGTGTGTGTGTGTGTGTGTGTGTGTGTGTGTGTGTGTGTGTGTGTTTCTTGTTGTTCTGATAAATCATGGCAACCTGCATTGAGCACATTTATCAGAGCACTTGCCTACTTTGTGTGTCTATCATATTTTGATAATTACAGCAATATTTCAAACTTTTTCATTACTGCATTTGTTATAGTGATCTGTGATCAGTGTCTTTGTTGTTACTTTTATAACTGTTTTGGGGTACCATAAATAGTGTCCATATAAGATGGTAACAACCACCTTGATCAGTCAACAGCCATCAACACTGAGGCAAGACCCTCCACCAGCAAAAAGATTATGACTTGCTGAAAGCTCAGATGATGGTTAGCATTTTACAAACTTAGCAATAAAGTATTTTTAAATAGGTATGGACATTTTTTTTTAGACAATACACACTTAGTTGACTATAGTTTAGTGTTAGTGTAACTTTTGTGTGCACTGGGAATCAAAAAAATTCATTCACCTTTTTGTGACATTTGCTTTATTGTGGTGATCTGGAACTGAACTCACAGTATCTCTCAGGTATGCCTATATGAGGAAGAGATAAGATGAATGCTACCCTGTGGAAACTATGTTCAGTTCTTTGGGGATTGTGATATGCAGCTCTTGAAGTGAATTCAGAAATCTAGTCATTATACGTATTGTTAAATAATTTCATTCCTTGTGTTTTAATAACTCTAAACATTTATCAGTGAATAGTTTCTAATATATTAGGATGCTTTTCTCAATAATCTATTCTAAAATGTCTACTTTTCCTCTGAGAATTTCAAAGTCACACTTTACTCTATTGAATATATATATCTACTTGTAAGATATATTAAAATTGCCTTGGGAACTGTTTCTTGGCTCCTGAAACATCAGTGTCATAATAAAAACCCAACTCTGTGTAAAAGGCACTGATTAATATAGCTTTTTTTCCCCCTTAGCTACTGAATGATTTATCAGCTATTTATTGGGCTTCAGAAAGAAGTTCATAAAAATGGAAAATAATTAATAAAACCCCCGAGGGTTATTAGTTACCAGCTGGCTTTCTTGAACCCATTACCTTACATAATAAAAATTATTCCTGTACTGTATGTCTCTCTATAATCTGTTTGAATGCTTCTACTTACACAGTTATCTTTTTCTAAGTAATGGTTTCATGTTATGCTTTTATTCTGCTATCCTCAAAAACAGAGCAAAAAGCAGGACACTTCCAATTCTGAATCTATTATTACATAAAGCCATTTATAAACCTCTTTCAGTTGATGCTGTTTATATTTCATTATTACTAGGAAAGCATTTCCTCTAAGATCACGAGTAAGACAAGGATGCCTCCTCTCACCACTCCTATTCAATATAGTACTGGAAGTCCTACCTAGAGAAATTAGGCAAGACAAAGAAATAAAAGGCATCCAAACTGGAAAAGAAAAACTATTGCTATTTGCTGATGATATGATCTTACATACAGAAAATCCCAAGGAGTCATAAAAAAACTGTTGGGATTAATTGATGATTTCAGTAAAGTGGCAGGTTACAAGATCAACAGAGAAATCACTTGCATTCCTTTTCACTAATGATGAAGAATTGGAAAAAGAAATAAAGAAACTATCCTATTCACAATAACCTCAAAAACAATAAAAATACTTAGGAATAAATTTAACCGAGGAAGTAAAAAAAATCTGTGCAATGAAAATTACAAGATTTTGCTGAGAGAAATCAAAGAAGATACGAATGAATGGAAAGACATTCTGTGCTCATGAATCAAAAGAATATTGTTAAAATGGCCATACTACCAAAGCTGTCAACAGAGTCAATGTAATCTCCATCAAAATACCAAAGGCATTCTTCACAGAAAAAACAACAAACAAAAAAACCACAATCCTAAAATTTGTGTGGTACCACAGAAGACCTTAAATAGAGAAATCCTGAGGAAAAAAATTTAAAAGCCAGATGTATCATACTTTGTGGGTTCAAGCTATACTGTAAAATCATAGTAATAAAGATAACATGGTCCTGGCACAAAAATAGACACATAGACCAATGGAACAGAATAGAGAGCCCAGAATTAAATCCTGGCACATGTGGTCAACTAATATTTGACAAAGAAGATAAGGACCGCCAATGGGGAAAGGATAGTCTCTTCGACAAATTGTTCAGGGAAAAGTTCAACAAATGGTGCTACAGAACAATGAAATTGGACCCCTCTCTCACACCACTCATGAAAATTAACTCTGAATAGATCAAAGACTTAAACACCTGATACCATATAAAACTTCTAGAAGAAAATGTGAGGAGGAAGGTCATTGATCTTGGTCTTGGCAGTGATTTTTTTGGGGGTGTGATGCCAAAAGCACAACTCCAACTAAAAAGCTCCTTCCTATGAGCAAAAAGAAATAGTTAACAAAATGAAAAGATAGCCCACAGAATGGGAGAAAATTTTTGCAAAACATATATTAGACAAAGAATTAATATGAAAATACCAAAGAATCATACAACTTAATAACAAAACAATCAATTAGAAAATGTGTGGAGGGGCGCCCGGGTGGCTCAGTTGGTTAGGCGGCTGCCTTCGGCTTGGGTCATGATTCCGGGGTCCTGGGATCAAGCCCCGCATCGGGCTCCCTCCTCAGCGGAGAGCCTGCTTCTCTCTCTCCCCCTCTCCCTGCCGCTCTGCTTACTTGTACTCTCTCTCTAGCTCTCTGTCAAATAAACAAATAAAATATTTAAAAAAAAAATGTGTGGAAGAACTAAATGAACTGTTTTCTGAAGAGGGCATCAAAATGGCTGATGGCCACATGAGAAGTTGCTCAACATCACTAATCATCAGGAAAACTCAAATCAAAATCACACTGAGGTATCATTTCATACCTGTTAGAATGGCAATCAACAGAAGTCAAGAGACAATAGGTGGTAGTAAGGATGTGATGAAAAGGGGACCCTTATATACCACTGGGAATATGAATAAGCCCAACCACTATGGAAATGTGGAGATTCCTCAAAAAATTAAAAAGCGATTGACCATCCGATCTATTCAGCATGATTTCTAGTGGGAAATAAAGAAAAAATGGATCTTTGTAAATTTCTTGGAGAAGGTAGGAATTGAGTTAGGCATTGATAGATGGGCCATATTTTAATGAGGGGAGCTATAAATCTAGTTTCTGTTTTACAGCTAGGGAGTTATAATGGCAATTTTTTTTTTTATAATGGCAAATTCAATTTCAGGTCTTGGATTTAGTCTAGAAGTCAATGCTGTATTATATTTTAATTTATAACTATTAGGTAAGGAGGCAAGATTAGATTTAGAGAGTATAGTGAATTTAGGAACTTAGATGTAAATGGCTTTTCAAAGGGATTCCTGTTCATAAGTAAAATTTATAAAAAGTTATCAACTTAAGAGAGTAAATAAAAATTTCTAAAGAAACTGAAAAAACCATCAAGGAAAAAGCAAGTGGCAAACCATTAGGGAAGTCATTAACAATTTAATGAAAGGGAATAGGGATTTCATCCACCAAAGAGAATTAAGTATTATGGATATGACTGACATGATATGCAGCTATCACAGCCAAAGAGGCTGGATGGCTCCATAGGGCTGTTTCTGGTTCTTTAATCTTAACACATTAATCACAAATAATGTGTGTTTATAAAGTAGCTCATGTTGGCTTTTATTATACCTATTATGGCCATGTCTATTGTCTAGTACAAGGGAGAAAACTAAAAATACAAAAAAGGGGGAGAAAATTATGGAGCACAAAAATGTTCGGTTGGCTTGAAAAACCATCATACATCTTTTTAGGAAAGAATCACTTCAGTAAATAATCTTGCGCTTGGAAGATTTCTTACAACATTTATGCAGAAAAACATTTCTCACCATCACTTCAGCATTCCTAAGACACTTTGTAGATGCAAATATAAATCAGACCCAGCCTCTGCCTCAGGAATCTTACAGTGTAGTAGGGGAAATCTGTCAAGAATATGGGTGCTTATGCCATAATCATGGTCCAGTTAAATACCATGGGTGTTCAGAGGAGAGAAGTTATATTCTTAATATTGCTGGTTTTATACTGGCAGGAAATAGTGTTCTTTCAATCATGGTTAAGTCTCTTCCATCTCAAAATATAATGTTATTTTGCAACAAAAACTTAAGTCTTTTTGTTATAAAACTTTTTTACAATAGAACTAAAAATAAACCCCTTCCTTTAACCCTGTGTTCACTCTAGGTATCTTTCTAGAGCTCTTCTGCTGGTAAAGTTCTTAAAAGGAAGAGTCTTTACTTCCTTTTCCCACAGTCTTATCTAGAACTAATCCCCTCCACATCATCTATAAACTGATGAACTTCCACATCCACCACTTTATCTGCAATCAGCACCAAATACAACAAATTATTCTGAGTTCCTTTATTACCTTCTATGTCTTTTGCTGAAACTGTTTACTCCCCTAGTATCTTAGATTTTGCCTTCTGGTAAATGATTCCTTGTAAGTCTTCTTCCCAAGTTTGTTTGTTTTTTTCCAATTACATATTTTGTTTAATTACTTTTTATTAACATATAATTTTGTTTCAGGGATACAGATCTGTGATTCATCAGTCTTATATAATTCACAGCACCCAACATAACATATACCCTGCCCAATGTCCATCACCCAGCCACCCCATCCCATCCATACCCTGCCCCTCCAGCAGCCCTCAGTTTGTTTCCTGAGATTAAGAGTCTCTTATGGTTTGTCTCCCTCTCTGGTTTCATCTTGTTTCATTTTTCCCTCCCTTCCCCTATGATCCTGTGTCTTGTTTCTCAAATTCCTCATATCAATGAGATCATATGATAATTGTCTTTCTCTGATTGACTTATTTTGCTTAGCATAATACCTTCTAGTTCCATCCACGTCATTGCAAATGGCAAGATTTTGGTGGTTTTTTTGGATGACTGTATAGTATCCCATTGTGTGTGTGTGTGTGTGTGTGTGTGTGTGTCTGTGTGTGTAATCACATCTTCTTTATCCATTCATCTGTTGATGGACATTTAAGCTCTTTCCATAGTTTGGCTATTATGGAATTGTGGATATTACTGCTATAAACATTGGGGTGCATGTGCCCCTTCAGATCACTATAATTTGTAGCTTTAGGGTTAATACCCAGTAGTTCAATTGCTGCGTTGTAGGGTAGCTCTATTTTCAGCTTTTTTGAGGAACCTCCATACTGTTTTCCAGAGTGGCTGCATCAACTTGCATTCCCACCAACAGTGTAGGAGCGTTCCACTTTCTCTACATCCTCGCCAACATCTGTCATTTCCTGACTTGTTAATTTTAGCCGTTCTGACTGGTGTGAGGTGGTATCTCACTGTGGTTTTGATTTGTATTTCCCTGATGCCAAGTGATGTTGAGCAATTTTTCATGTGTCTGTCGGCCATTTGGATGTCTTCTTTGCCAAAATGTCTGTTCATGTCTTCTGCCCAATCAAGAAATGGGCCAACATTTCTTTTCCTCAACCAGTCCCTTGAATGCTACAGATTCACCCTTGGATTTTCATTTCTTTCTCTCATCACATTTCTCCCTCTTGAAATCCTCTATTCTTACAGCTTTTTTTCCCTACAAATAATTTGTTTCCTCCAAAGGATCCATTTTCTCTCTTATATAATGTATACTTTGAGTAGGGGCTGCATTTTTCAGAACAAGCCCCCTTGAATCCAAGAGAGAACATAAGACCAGTTCATGACAATGGAATATGAGGAAAAAGGACAAATCATTTCTGGGCCATGGAATTAAAAAACAAACAATTTTTCTGACTTTTGCCATCTGTTTGTCCTGGGGGAAAGTGGACCTACACATTGAAAGGAACCTGGGACCCATAATCAGCATGTGACTAACTACCAGACAGAAATATTTACAATTAATATTTATGTGAATCAAAAGAAAATTCTATTATATTAAACCACTGAGAATTGGAGATTTATTTATTGCAGTAGCTGACATTAATATAGAAATTGGTAATTTGAAGTGGTGCTAAGATTTGAAAACTTGAGATATGTGAAATTAGATGAGTGTTTGGGTAGCAAGTAATAAGGAAACTAATATCAGAGTATGGAAAGATGATGACAAAGTCACACAATGGTAAAATATTTGGTAAAACTATTGCCCATAATAATTCGAGGGCATCAAAGACTTCTGTTTGTAGCTGTAGACTGGAAATAAGATTGTTAGTACTGGAAGTCAGAGGGAAGATGGCGGAGAAGTAGCAGGCTGAGACTACTTCAGGTAGCGGGAGATCAGCTAGATAGCTTATCTAAAGATTGCAAACACCTACAAATCCAACGGGAGAAGAGAAGAAGAACAGCAACTCTAGAAACAGAAAATCAACCACTTTCTGAAAGGTAGGACTAGCGGAGAAGTGAATCCAAAGCGACGGGAAGATAGACCGTGGGGGAGGGGCCGGCTCCCAGCAAGCGGCGGAGCAACGGAGCACAAAATCAGGACTTTTAAAAGTGTGTTCTGCTGAGGGACATCGCTCCAGAGGCTTAACCAGGGTGAAGCCCACGCAGGGTCAGCGTGGCCTCAGGTCCCGCAGGGTAACAGAAGGATCTGGGGTGTCTGAGTGTCGCAGAGCTTACAGGTAGTAGAATGGGGAAGCCGGCTACAGAGACAGAACCGAGGAGTGAGCTCTAAGCTCGGGGTTACCTTGAGCCGGTCGCAGGCTCGGTCAGCTTGGAGCGCGGCCGGAGGCTGGGTGACGGGAGTAATTGGGCGCTGTTCTCTGAGGGTGCACTGAGGAGTGGGGCCCCGGGCTCTCGGCTCCTCCGGGCCGGAGACCGGGAGGCCGCCATCTTCATTCCCGCCCTCCGGAACTCTACGGAAAGCGCTCAGGGAACAAAAGCTCCCGAAAGCAAACCCGAGCGGATTACTCAGCCAGGCCCCTGGTAAGGGCGGTGCAACTCCGCCTGGGGCAAAGACACTTGAGAATCACTACAACAGGCCCCTCCCCCAGAAGATCAACAAGAAACCCAGCCAGGACCAAGTTCACCTTCCAAGGAGTGCGGTTTCAATACCAAGGAGAGCAGCGGAATTCCAGAGGAGGAGAAAGCAGAGCACGGAACTCATGGCTTTCTCCCCATGATTCTTTAGCCTTGCAGTTAATTTAATTTTTTTTCTTTTTCAATTTTTTAATCTTCTTCTGCTAAATTTTTTAAACTTTTACCCTTTTCTTTTTTAACATTTTTTAACTAGTTTATCTAATATATATTTAATATATTTATTTTTTTTTTCCTTTTTATATTTTTTCTTTATTGGTTTTCTTTTTTTAATTCTTTCTTTTTTTTTTTTTTTTTTCTGAACCTCTTTTTATCCCCTTTCTACCCCCTCACGATTTGGGATCTCTTCTGATTTGGCTAAAGCATATTTCCTTGGGGTTGTTGCCACCCTTTTAGTATTTCACTTGCTCCTTCATATACTCTTATCTGGACAAAATGAGAAGGCGGAAAAATTCACCACAAAAAAAAGAACAAGAGGCAGTACCAAAGGCTAGGGACCTAATCAATACAGACATTGGTAATATGTCAGATCCAGAGTTCAGAATGACGATTCTCAAGGTTCTAGCCGGGCTCGAAAAAGGCATGGAAGATATTAGAGAAACCCACTCGGGAGATATAAAAGCCCTTTCTGGAGAAATAAAAGAACTAAAATCTAACCAAGTTGAAATCAAAAAAGCTATTAAAGAGGTGCAATCAAAAATGGAGGCTCTCACTGCTAGGATAAATGAGGCAGAAGAAAGAATTAGCGATATAGAAGACCAAATGACAGAGAATAAAGAAGCTGAGCAAAAGAGGGACAAACAGCTACTGGACCACGAGGGGAGAATTCGAGAGATAAGTGACACCATAAGACGAAACAACATTAGAATAATTGGGATTCCAGAAGAAGAGGAAACAGAGAGGGGAGCAGAAGGTATATTGGAGAGAATTATTGGAGAGAATTTCCCCAATATGGCAAAGGGAACAAGCATCAAAATCCAGGAGGTGCAGAGAACCCACCTCAAAATCAATAAGAATAGGTCCACACCCCGTCACCTAATAGTAAAATTTACAAGTCTTAGTGACAAAGAGAAGATCCTGAAAGCAGCCCGGGAAAAGAAGTCTGTAACGTACAATGGTAAAAATATTAGATTGGCAGCAGACTTATCCACAGAGACCTGGCAGGCCAGAAAGAGCTGGCATGATATATTCAGAGTACTAAACGAGAAAAACATGCAGCCAAGAATACTATATCCAGCTAGGCTATCATTGAAAATAGAAGGAGAGATTAAAAGCTTCCAGGACAAACAAAAACTGAAAGAATTTGCAAATACCAAACCAGCTGTACAGGAAATATTGAAAGGGGCCCCCTAAGCAAAGAGAGACCCTAAAAGTAGTATATCAGAAAGAAACAGAGACAATATACAATAACAGTCACCTTACAGGCAATACAATGGCACTAAATTCATATCTCTCAATACTTACCCTGAATGTTAATGGGCTAAATGCCCCAATCAAAAGACACAGGGTATCAGAATGGATAAAAAAACAAAACCCATCTATATATTGCCTACAAGAAACTCATCTTAAACCCGAAGACACCTCCAGATATAAAGTGAGGGGGTGGAAAAGAATTTACCATGCTAATGGACATCAGAAGAAAGCAGGAGTGGCAATCCTTATATCAGATCAATTAGATTTTAAGCCAAAGACTATAATAAGAGATGAGGAAGGACACTATATCATACTCAGAGGAATTGTCCAACAAGAAGATCTAACAATTTTAAATATCTATGCCCCTAACGTGGGAGCAGCCAACTATATAAACCAATTAATAACAAAATCAAAGAAACACATCGACAATAATACAATAATAGTAGGGGACTTTAACATTCCCCTCACTGAAATGGACAGATCATCCAAGCAAAAGAACAACAAGGACATAAAGGCCTTAAATGACACACTGGACCAGATGGACACCACAGATATATTCAGAACATTTCATCCCAAAGCAACAGAATACACATTCTTCTCTAGTGCACATGGAACATTCTCCAGAATAGATCACATTCTTGGTCCTAAATCAGGTCTCAACCATTATCAAAAGATTGGAATCATTCCTAGCATATTTTCAGACCACAATGCTCTGAGCTAGAACTCAATCACAAGAGGAAATTTGGAAAGAACCCAAATACATGGAGACTAAACAGCATCCTTCTAAAGAATGAATGGGTCAACCAGGAAATTAAAGAAGAGTTGAAAAAATTCATGGAAACAAATGATAATGAAAACACAACGGTTCAAAATCTGTGGGACACAACAAAGGCAGTCCTGAGAGGAAAATATATAGCGGTACAAGCCTTTCTCAAGAAACAAGAAAGGTCTCAGGTACACAACCTAACCCTACACCTAAAGGAGCTGGAGAAAGAACAAGAAAGAAACCCTAAACCCAGCAGGAGAAGAGAAATCATAAAGATCAGAGCAGAAATCAATGAAATAGAAACCAAAAAAACAATAGAACAAATCAACGAAACTAGGAGCTGGTTCTTTGAAAGAATTAATAAGATCGATAATCCCCTGGCCAGACTTATCAAAAAGAAAAGAGAAAGGACCCAAGTAAATAAAATCATGAATGAAAGAGGAGAGATCACAACTAACACCAAAGAAATACAGACAATTATAAGAACATACTATGAGCAACTCTACGCCAACAAATTTGACAATCTGGAAGAAATGGATGCATTCCTAGAGACATATAAACTACCACAACGGAACCAGGAAGAAATAGAAAGCCTGAACAGACCCATAACCAGTAAGGAGATTGAAACAGTCATCAAAAATCTCCAAACAAACAAAAGCCCAGGGCCAGATGGCTTCCCGGGGGAATTCTACCAAACATTTAAAGAGGAACTAATTCCTATTCTCCTGAAACTGTTCCAAAAAATAGAAATGGAAGGAAAACTTCCAAACTCATTTTATGAGGCCAGCATCACCTTGATCCCAAAACCAGACAAGGATCCCATCAAAAAAGAGAACTACAGACCAATATCCTTGATGAACACAGATGTGAAAATTCTCGCCAAAATACTAGCCAATAGGATTCAACAGTACATTAAAAGGATTATTCACCACGACCAAGTGGGATTTATTCCAGGGTTGCAAGGTTGGTTCAACATCCACAAATCAATCACTGTGATACAACACATTAATAAAAGAAAGAACAAGAACCATATGATACTCTCCATAGATGCTGAAAAAGCATTTGACAAAGTACAGCATCCCTTCCTGATCAAAACTCTTCAAAGTGTAGGGATAGAGGGCACATACCTCAATATTATCAAAGCCATCTATGAAAAACCCACCGCAAATATCATTCTCAATGGAGAAAAACTGAAAGCTTTTCCGCTAAGGTCAGGAACACGGCAGGGATGTCCGTTATCACCACTGCTATTCAACATAGTACTAGAAGTCCTAGCCTCAGCAATCAGACAACAAAAGGAAATTAAAGGCATCCAAATCGGCAAAGAAGAAGTCAAACTCTCACTCTTCGCAGATGATATGATACTATATGTGGAAAACCCAAAAGAGTCCACTCCAAAACTGCTAGAACTTGTACAGGAATTCAGTAAAGTGTCAGGATATAAAATCAATGCACAGAAATCAGTTGCATTTCTCTACACCAACAACAAGACAGAAGAAAGAGAAATGAAGGAGTCAATCCCATTTACAATTGCACCCAAAACTATAAGATACCTAGGAATAAACCTAAGCAAAGAGGCTAAGACTCTATACTCAGAAAACTATAAAGTACTCATGAAAGAAATGGAGGAAGACACAAAGAAATGGACAAATGTTCCATGCTCCTGGATTGGAAGAATAAATATTGTGAAAATGTCTATGCTACCTAAAGCAATCTACACATTTAATGCAATTCCTATCAAAGTACCATCCATTTTTTTCAAAGAAATGGAACAAATAATCCTCAAATTTATATGGAACCAGAAAAGACCTCGAATAGCCAAAGCAATATTGAAAAAGAAAGCCAAAGTTGGTGGCATCACAGTTCCAGACTTCAAGCTCTATTACAAAGCTGTCATCATCAAGACAGCATGGTACTGGCACAAAAACAGACCCATAGATCAATGGAACAGAATAGAGAGCCCAGAAATAGACCCTCAACTCTATGGCCAACTAATCTTCGACAAAGCAGGAAAGAATGTCCAATGGAAAAAAGACAGCCTCTTCAATAAATGGTGTTGGGAGAATTGGACAGCCACATGCAGAAAAATGAAATTGGGTCATTTCCTTACACCACACACGAAAATAGACTCAAAATGGATGAAGGACCTCAATGTGAGAAAGGAATCCATCAAAATCCTTGAGGAGAACACAGGCAGCAACCTCTTTGACCTCAGCCGCAGCAACATCTTCCTAGGAACTTGCCAAAGGCAAGGGAAGCAAGGGCAAAAATGAACTATTGGGATTTTATCAAGATCAAAAGCTTTTGCACAGCAAAGGAAACAGTTAACAAAACCAAAAGACAACTGACAGAATGGGAGAAGATATTTGCAAATGACATATCAGATAAAGGGCTAGTGTCCAAAATCTATAAAGAACTTAGCAAACTCAACACCCAAAGAACAAATAATCCAATCAAGAAATGGGCAGAGGACATGAACAGACATTTCTGCAAAGAAGACATCCAGATGGCCAACAGACACATGAAAAAGTGCTCCATATCACTCGGCATCAGGGAAATACAGATCAAAACCACAATGAGATATCACCTCACACCAGTCAGAATGGCTAAAATGAACAAGTCAGGAAATGGCAGATGCTGGCGAGGATGCGGAGAAAGGGGAACCCTCCTACACTGTTGGTGGGAATGCAAGCTTGTGCAACCACTCTGGAAAACAGCATGGAGGTTCCTCAAAATGTTGAAAATAGAACTACCCTATGACCCAGCAATTGCACTGCTGGGTATTTACCCTAAAGATACAAACGTAGTGATCTGAAGGGGCACGTGCACCCGAATGTTTATAGCAGCAATGTCTACAATAGCCAAACTATGGAAAGAACCTAGATGTCCATCAACAGACGAATGGATAAAGAAGAAGTGGTATATATACACAATGGAATACTATGCAGCCATCAAAAGAAATGAAATCTTGCCATTTGCGACGACGTGGATGGACCTAGAGGGTATCATGCTTAGCGAAATAAGTCAATCGGAGAAAGACAACTATCATATGATCTCCCTGATATGAGGGAGAGGAGATGCAACATGGGGGGTTAAGGGGGTAGGAGAAGAGTAAATGAAACAAGATGGGATTGGGAGGGAGACAAACCATAAGTGACTCTTAATCTCACAAAACAAACTGAGGGTTGATGGGGGGAGGGGTGTTGGGAGGGGGGGGTGGGGTTATGGACATTGGGGAGGGTTTGTGCTATGGTGAGTGCTGTGAAGTGTGTAAACCTGGCGATTCACAGACCTGTATCCCTGGGGATAAAAATATATGTTTATAAAAAATAAAATTTAAAAAAAATTTAAAAAAGATTGTTAGTACTGGTTTTGATTGTTACTGGTTGAGTTTAACAAGGTCTGAGTAGAAAAAATAAGTTCAATCAAGTAAGAATCATTACATAATCAATAAATGAAGTACAGAGAATTCTGAAAAATGGAACTTCTCAGGTGATAAAACATTACTGCTTGTACACCCCAAAAGAAATAAGACTTAAAAAGGCTTTGGAAAGATAGAAGTTAGAAGATGCAATCGATGAAGGAAATAATTGATAATCTGGACTTCATTAAAGTTAAAAACTTATGCTCTTTGGAAAACAGGGTCAAGAAAATGAGAAGACAAGCTGCAGGCTGGAAGAAAATATTTGCAAAAGATGTATCTGATAAAGGACTGTAGTCTAAAATATACAAAGATCTCCTAAACATTCAACAATAAGAAAGTGAACAACCCAGTTAAAAAGTGGGCAAAATACTGTTGTGCTGAAAAGAAATAAAAAATTTAAAAAAAAAGTGGGCAAAATATTTGAATGGACACCTCACCACAGAAAATATACAGATGGAAAATAAGCGTATGAAAGATGCTCATAATACATCATTTAGGGAATTGTAAATTAAAATGTTGATATACCATCACAAACCTATAAAATTGGTGAAAATCCGAAGTACTACAAAACCAAATGCATGTTAGGGTGTAAAGGAACATGAACTCTCAGTAATTGCTGGTGGGAATGAAAAATGGTACAGACACTTTGGAAGAAGTTTTGTTTGGCAGTCTCTTACAAAACTAAACATACTCTTACCGTACTATCCAGTAATTGTGCTCCCTGGTATTTACTCAAGTGAATTGAAATTTTATGTCCATAAGAGTTGTTGCACATGGGTGTTTTTAGCAACTTTAGTTATAATTAGCAGAAACTGAAAGCAACCGAGACATCTTTCAACAGGTGAATGGGCAAATAAATGGTGGTGCAGATGGTGGAGTATTATTCAGTGCTAAAAAGGAATGAGCTGCCCAGCCATGAAGAGACATGGAGATGACAGTGGAGACCTTACAACTGATATCACAGACATGCAAGGAGTTCTAAGGGACTACTATCAACAGTTATGTGCCAACAAATTGGATAATCTAGAACAAATCGGTAAGTTCCTAGAAACCTACAACCTACCAAACTGAACAGAGACAGAGAAAACCTTGAACGGACTATTAAGAAGTAAGGAAACTGAAGCAATAACAACAACAACAAAAATCTCTCAAAAAAGAAATGCCCAAGGCCAGATGACTTCATTGGTCAATTCTGTCAAACTTAAAGAAGAATTAACACTACTCCTTTTCAAACCCTTTCAAACAATTGAAGAGGGCACATTCTCAAACTCATTTTAATAAACCAGCATTATCTTTGTACCAAAGCCAGATAAGGACACCACAAGAAAAGAAAATTGCAAGCTATAGCTCTAATGAACATAGAGCCAAAATCTTCAACAAAATATTAGCGAACTGAAATCAACAGCATGTTAAAAGGGTCTTATACTCTTGTGGTGAGCATGGCATAATGTATAGAATGGCCAAATCACTATGTTGTACAGCTGAAACTAGTATAATATTGTGTGTCAGCTATACCTCAATAATAATAAAAAAGGATCATACACCATGGTCAGGTGGGATTTATTCCTACAATTTGTTGTGGATTACAAAATTAATTTACAAAAATCAACTGTGTTTCTATACACTGAAAACAAACTATCTGAGAATGAAACTAAAGAGAACAGTCCCATTTACAAGAGCATCAAAAGAATAAAATATTTAGAATTCAGTCTAACCAAGGTGAGACCTGTACACTGAAATTTTAAGACCTTGATGAAAGAAATTGAAGACACAAAGATACATCATGTTCATGACTGGAAGAATTAATATAGCTAAAAATGCCCATACCACCAAAAGTCATATACAAATTCAATGCATTCTCTCTATCAGTATTTCAGTGGCATTTTTCACAGGAATAAAAAAAAAAGTCCTAAAATTCATATGGAACCACCAACCCCCCCCCCCTAAATATCCAAAGCAATCTTGAGAAGGAAGAACAAAGCCAGTGGTATCACAGTTGCTAATTTTGGGTAATATTACACAGCTATAGTAATCAAAACAGAATGGTACAGGCATAAAAAGAGACACATAGACTAGTGGAACAGGATTAAGAGCTCAGAAATATACTAATGCATAAATGATCAACTAATCTTTGGCAAAGGTGCCAAGAACACATAATGGGGGAGAGGACAGTTTCTTCAATAAATGGTGTTGGGAAAACTAGATATTCACATACAAAAAAAAAAAAAAAAAAAAAAAAAAACTAAAGGAAGGAAGGAAAGAAAGCAAGAAATTGGACCCTTACACCATACATAAAAATTAACTCAAAATGGATTAAAAACTTAATGCAAGTCCGAAACAATAAAAGTCTTAGAAGAAAACAGGGAAAAATCTACTTGACATTTTTCTTGGATATGACTCCAGAAGCACAGGCAACAAAAGAAAAATTAACAAGTGGGAATATATCAAAAAAGCTTCCATACAACATGAGAAATGACAACCTCCAGAATGGGAGAAAATATTTGCAAATCATATTCTGATAAGGGGTTAATATCCAAAATATATAAGAACCTCATACAACTCAATAGCAACAAACAAAAAACCCCCCAAAATAACCCAATTTAAAAATCAGCAAGTTACCTGAATAGACATTTTCCAAAGAAGACAAACAAATGGCCAACAGGTAAATGAAAGGTGCTCAATATCACTAATCAGGGAAATGCAAATCAAAACCACTGTGAAATATTACCTCACACCTGTCAGAATGGCTGTTATTAAAGGACAAGAGATGACAAGTATGGAGAAAAGGGAGGCCTTGTGCACTGTTGGTGGGAATGTAAATTGGTACATATTATGGAAAACAGAATGAAGGCTCCTCAAAAATTAAAAAATAATCCTCTGATCCAGCAATAGTATTTCTGGATATATATCTAAGGGAAATAAAATCAGTCTCTCCAAGATATCTGCATTTCTGTTCATTGCAGTATAATTCACATTAGCCATGATAGGAAACAACCTATTTGTCCATTGACAAAAGAATAAATAAAATGTGGTATATATGTTGCAATATTACTCAACATTCTGCAATATTATTCAGTATACTTTAATATTATTCTGTCACAAAAAGGAAGGAAATCTTGCCACTTATGATAACAAGGAGGATATTATGTTAAGCAAAATAAACACAGACAAAATACAATGTGATCTTACTTATGCGTTGGAGTCTGAAAAAGTCAAATTCTTTTTTTTTTTTAAAGATTTTATTTATTTACCTGACAGACAGAGGTCAGAAGTAGGCAGAGAGGCAGGCAGAGAGAGAGGAGGAAGCAGGCTCCCTGCTGAGCAGAGAGCCTGATGTGGGGCTTGATCCCAGGACCCTGGGATCATGACCTGAGCTGATGGCAGAGGCTTTCACCCATTGAGCCACCCAGGTGCCCCAACATCTTAAGTTCTTACCACACACACACAAAAGGGTAATTATGTGAGGTGATGATTGTGCTAATTAACTTGATTGTGGTATCATTTCACAATATAAAGTCATTTTATTATACATCTTAGAAATCATGTTGTCCAATCTAAATATATAGTTTTTTTACTTATCATCACACCTCAGTAAAGCTGAGGAAAGAAAGAAAAGATATGTAAGATTTATGTGTATATTTCTAGGTGAAAGAAGCCAATCTGAAAAAGCACGTATTATATGATTCCAATTATAAGGCATTCTTGAAAAGGCAAAACTATGGAAACAGTAAAAAGATCAGTGGTTCCCAGGGATTGGGGATAGGGGAGGGATGAATAAATAGAGTACAGAGGATTTTTAGGGCAATGAAACTATTCTGTATGATAATACGATGGTGGATCCACGTCCTTATACCTTTGTCAAAACTCATGGAATGCACGACACCAAGAATGAACTATAGACTTTTAGTGATAATAATGTGTCAATGTAGTTTATCCATTATTACAGTGGTGCCACTCTAGTGGGGGATATTGATAGTGGGTGAGGTTATGTGAGTGTGGGACAGGGATATATGGGAACTCTCTGTAGTCTCTGCTCAATTTCGCTACAAGCGTAACACTACTGTAAAAGAATAAAGTCTATTAAGAACGATAATAAGTCAAAATATCTAGTCATAATTTGTTAAAAAGAGGCTATCAGGACAATAGTGCCATTAAAATTTCTTGTAGAACAAAAGATCTCATCTTGGTAGTCATTGCCCCATCCATGAAAATTGCTTTAGATGGCCTCAAAGTACCCATGTTTAAGCTGAGAGAGGTTGGTGTAAGGGTAAGAAAGCATAGCAATAAAGGAGGTTGAGACAATATACTGAAGAAAAATCTTTAGGTATATTTGCTTTCATGATTAAACTGACTAAATATGGGGAGTCTTGGCATAATGACAAATATCTATGACTTTTAAATTAATGGTACCTGCTGGATCCATACTAACATCTTTGCTAATATTTCACTGTTTCTTCTAACTTACTCTTCCACTACATCCTACTTCCTCTCTCTAGCCTTTTACTAGAATATGCAACCTAAAATAAAAATGTTGGTATTTCCAAAAAGAAATGACTTGAAACGATTAGATAAGATGCATGTTTAGTTTTGGCAGGCATATTTAGTTTGGCCAAAATAACCAAATCCAGTGACTCTAAAACCACGACTGGATTCCCAAACAGACCCCAGCAGGAAGGAGCTGTAAAAGTTGTGCAGGCTCTAAGAAGCCCTAAAACCCATTTCAAATGTGGTGATGGGGATAAAGGGCAAGAAAACAATGTCCCAGAGGTGGAGCCAGGAAATCATTGCTGTAGAGTGATGGATGCTCTCTGACTCCGGTCCTTTGTTTGTTTGTTTTCTGAGTGGAATTTTTTATTATAGTCTTTCTGTCCCTGCGCCAACCTTATCTATTGGCTAGGGCAAAAGAGAGGGGAGGTAACTTGTCTTCCAGTATGTTAATGACTGGATAATAAAGAATAATATTTGAACTTGCTGGAGAAGACTCTATGTCAGAGATCCTGAAACTTGAGCTGGGTGAAGTGACCATATGGATGATGTGGTGTCTTCTTTGGAGAGGGAAAATGTGTATGTAGTACACTCATGAATTCGGTGGCTGGAAATATGGATTTTGGCTCTCTGTCAAAGATTCATGCTCCACTTCCATGCTTGTATTAGTCAGGGCTTTTCAGAGAAACAGAACCAATAGGAGTGTATGTGTGTGTGTGTGTGTGTGTGTTTATGTTTATGAAATAAAGAGATTTATTGTGAAAAAAATGGCTCATGCAACTATGGAGACTGTCAAGACCAAATCTGCAGTGTTGGCTGGCAGGCTGGAGGCTGAGGAGAACTGATGGTGCAGGATGAAGTCCGAAGGCACTGGAGAATTCTCTTTTACTTATTTTCAGTTGTGTGAGCTAGAATTTATATTTCCCCTTACCACTAATTCTTCCTCATTCCACATAACCAATTAGTGACTAAATCCTGGTAATTTGACCTCCTCATCTGTCCTCTTTATCTCAGATACTATGACCTAATCGGATGGATCATCTCCTCCTGACTGTCCTTGTCGTCTTCTAACTGGTATGCTTGCCCCTATTCTAGTTTTGGTTAAATACTTCCTCCACAGATTTGCTGTAATTATCTATTGAAAACATGGGTCAGACCACGGCCCTCTACTGCCTGAAAACTTACAATGTTCATCAACCATTTTCATGATTAAATCCAAACTCCTTAGCTTGCGTACAGTGCTCCCTTTAAAATAATAATTCAGCTTATAAATACAATTCAATAAATAAAAAAAAAATAATTCAGCTTTTCCTATCTAGATAGAAGGTCACTAGAAGGACATGGGGGAGAAAGACTCAAAGCCTGTTTCCCCAGGATGTCCTTAGAGCCTTGCCCCTTCTTTGCTCCTATGCTCTATTTTTTCTCTTTGGCCTTGCCCAGCTTGCTTTTATCCTAGTCCTGCTGGAGACTGCTGTTGCTATTGAGGTCTACTCCTCTTTTCTTTCCCAAGTGTACAGCTGCGTCACATTTTCTAGTGTCCTTGCATTAGGTCCGATCGTGGTATTCAAGCTAGTGGGATGTGGGCAGAGTGTTATTCTTGGCTTGGCCATAAACTAGGTCCCTTTCTTCTTCCAACTTCATGGATAGAAAAGAAAGTCGAAGAGATACTGCCTTGGAGAGATCCTGACTGTGGACAACTGCCTTAGATTTTATGTAAATAATAAGCTTTTGTGTTAAACTTCAGATACCTTGTTTTTGTTTTTACAGTAGCTGTTGTTTCTCTGACTTGATTTAACAGCTAGTGCTAACTCCCTCCACCTCTCTCTCCCGCTTCTTCATTTTCCATCTGGTCAAAATAACTTTCTTACTTAGGATATGCCTTCCATTTGGCTCATGTGACATTTGGGGGATGAAGAAGGGGACAGGAAAGGGGGCTGGATTTAGAGAATGGCTGTATGTTGTAGAAGAGAAAAGAATTCAGTGAAAGCTGGAAGAGGCAGCTGGAAGTTACCATGAGACTCCCTAGTCTCTCTCACACTTGATAAATTTGAGTACCATGCTATCCCTGCTATAACCACTCATTACCTTTGAACTATGTGCAAAGTTGTATCATCCTCGTTACAGGGCTTGAAGATTTGGAAGATTTGATTTTAAGCTAATTGAGGACAGGGATTACATATCCTTGCAGCTTTGTATTTAATTAAAAGTTTTTTTTTTTTTTAAAAGGAGATATAACTTGACAGGCTTAATGAAATTTAGGAAAGTATTAGATCTGCCTCCAAGATACTGATAAAAAATACTTAATTTGAATCATTGAATAAAACCTAATAAATTTTTATCTTATTATGAGCACATTATTAAAATATGCTTATACTTTCCGAGGTCAAAACCACCCATTTTGTGCAAAGGTTGTGATGTCAACAGTTCCTGTCAAGACCAGATGCGTTGCCTCAAAGAACTTATCTACTGTCTCTTGTATTATGCACTGTGGGCTGCTTATGACATATTTTAAGTTCTGTAGTTATTTTTCAGGGCATCCATATAGACAAGATTCATTTTAAATCCTTTAACACATTTTCCTCATGCGGATGTTACTGTTCAGTCCCTTGTGAGAACATGTGTTGGTTATGTTAGGGTGAGACTTAAAGTAACAAATTGACTTCCTTTCAAATGCTTTAGAAAATTTTAACCCTCAGGAATAAATCCCTAATTAGGTGGTTAAGTCTCAGGGAGTAAGTGAAAATAGACAAGGGGAAATTTTCCAATAGAGGTCTCCCCCTCTGGAGACCATCCTGCGGGAGTTGTCGGGAAACCACGATTCTCCCCTTACAGTCCTCCCAGTTCCCCACCTGCCATCATCTGGTGGTAGTACTTAGGTAAAGGGATTCTTAGATGAGGAATGAAGGAAAGTGGGCAGTAGGCCAGTAATTCTGGGAATCAAAGTGTGGAAATCAATGTAGGATTGCCTGTTTGTAAAAGGGAGAGCTTTCAGGAAGATAAACACAATGGCTAATGCAAGCAAGTGCGAAGAATTATCTCATTCAAAATTAATGTTCTATTTTAAACCCAAATGATATCATTAAATCAGATGACATCTCTACTTTTGCTTTGTCCCTCTGTAAACTACATTCTCTTTGACCTGCTCCAGCACATACTTCTATGTTCATAATATGCTTTTATATGTATAATTCTTCATGTATTATCTCATTTTATCTTTACAATAGCCACGGGAAAGAAGTAGGACGGGCTTGGTACCGACAGTTTATAATCAGGAAAGTAAGACTCAAAAAGCTCCCAGGTATATTTTTGAAGGTATGAGACTGGTAATTCTCATGTTTGGGTCATTTTTTATAAACTTCATGATGGATTCATAATATGCTCTTCATATCCTATAAGTCTCTTCTTGATCCGGTTCTTCTTTCCTTCTCAGGTCTTGTATTTTGTTACTTTCTCATTTTGTCATCTCTAATACAGTCATGCCTAACATCTTGCAGTTCCTCCGTTCTGCCACAGTCTGTCTCACTTCTGATCCCTCTGTCCTCTGCTTCTAAACCTTTAACATCCTGGCCACCATCTTGTCTGATTAACTCATATGTGTCGTCTCTTTCTGGGAAACTTTACTGACCGATCCTTTCCATAGGAGCCCCCACAGTGCCTTGCTTGCCCTCCATCTTCATATGTGTCATGTTTAATGTATGGTAATTTTATCACCCACTGGTCTGTGAACTGTGTGAGTGCAGAGGACCACATCTGTTTTATTTCACGTGTGCCTTACAGTATAGTAAGTGCTCGATATTTATTCTTTGACTGACTGAAAGGGTGAGTGAGTGAATGAATGGGTGGCTCTTCCCTACCCGAATTTACCTTTTTTCCCCAGCTAGTTTCCAAGTCTCTGTTATTATTTTCTCAAATGTTCTAATAACTTAAGAATAACAGTTAATTTGAGTTACGAGTGTGTCCCACATTTGTAAATACAATGTCTCTCTAGTCACTCTGTGGTCTTCTGAGAGTAGACCTTCTGGGAAGACCAGATGTCACTTTGAGTGAGGAGAAGGAATCAATCAAATATCCCACTTTGCTACTTTTCTGGTTTTATTTTTTTTTCCCCCACCACCAATTTTTCAGCCTTGGATTTCAGTCACTTCCATTTTTAGCCCATCCATCAAGATTTGCAAATATTTTCTGTGAACCATTTGTTACCTATATAGAGCTAACTCATAGGTCAAAATAACAATAAAAATGCAAATTTATAGGAGTATACAGAAAAGGTTATTTGAATTCTTGGTCAGAACATAATATAATTTTAGACTCAAGGTTTTTCCATCCAAAAGTTCTCAGAATTCTTTGTTAGATTTCTCAGTCCTGACAGGCAACTTTGAAAGCTTGGGCACACTCTGGTAAGGATTTTTTAATCCAAAGGAATAAAAGCTTCTCAAAGGTTATCTATTTTGAAATATGTCCAAGATTTCTGTGAATGAGCTGCATAAAATCTTGCCATATGTTCTTCCTCATATCAATACAGTTGAATAAAGTAAGATCTTTATAAAATAATGTAGGTATATTCACAGATTGATAAAAGTCATTAGTTTCTGAAGAATCAGATAAATCAATATCTGGCATTGTTTGATACACCTAGAAAAGTGAAATGTGGTTAAAACAAACCTATTGGGTCTTATATCATGGAGGTTTTTTTGTTTTGTTTTTTTGGCATGGAAAAGGTCTGGGGAGCAGCTGGCTACCAGCTGGAGCCTCATACTGTTTTATTGAAGTGGAATTGGGCCTTTAACAAGCTTAATTATAACAAGACTTCACCTGCATCACAGAACCCGTTAACCACCTCCCCCCATTTTTTTTTTTTTTGACACATTGCTGGTTGTTTTGAAGGCTGTTTTCAATATTTCCATGAAGACCATATTTGATCTCAAAGCTTTATAGTGATACTCTTGATTTAGTTACAATGGCACAAAAGGGTAAATTAAATCTAGCTACTTTTGTGTAGGTAAGATCGGGACTTGGAGATAATGGTGTTATCTATAAACTTTATTTAAGCGATAGATCTGGTTGGATCTTCTGTTTCAATGAGCTGATGAGGGAACCATGTGTTCATATCATTAGTTCATGTATCCTGAGGGTTCATCTTTGTTACACTTTATGATTCTCTTAAGCATATTATATAATGTGAGCCTCATATTTGACTGTAAGCACTTCTAAGTACTTCCTAATGTAGCTGATATAGTTCCCAACATGCAACTGACACTTAGGAAATACCATTGATAGCTTGATTTACTGGAAGTCTACACAAATTTGCAAAAAAAATTTATCACATATTTAAATATTATAATTTTTTAAGCATGAACTACTAAATGATGATTAGCCACAATTTCCTTTCTGTTTTGTTTTTAGTCCATTTATTCTGCAAAAGTTATGTTCAATGAAAAGTTTACTTAACATTCATTAATGTTTTCATAATCACATTAATGGTACTTAAGGCAGATGAACAGCTTTCATCTCAGCACCTTAAAAAGGATTAAAGAACACGAAATCATGTCCTTCAGTTTTATGTAATAGGAGGCCATGGAATATTAGGTTTTGATAATAAAAAATTGCACTATGTAGGTTTATTTAGGCTGTCCCATGGATTAGAGAGTTTGGTAGTAGCGATTCTGGTTTCTTACTTGTTTTTTAAAAGTTGACCTATAATTTACATTCAGTAAAATCACCCTTTTAGTGGATATTCCATGAATTTTGATGGATACAAATAGCCATGTAACCATCACCAAAACCAAGACACAGAAGAATTAATTCCATTCAGTCCACAGTTTCCCTCTTGCTCCTCCACCCACCTTCAGACCCTGGCCGACTACTGGTCGGTTTCATGTCTTTAGAGGTTGGCCTTTTCCAGAATGTCCTATAAATGCTTTCAAACCGCAGGCAGACTTTGAATCTGCCTTATTTCCCTCAGTATAATGTACCTGAGGTTCATCCATGTTGTTCCATGTATTAATAGGTTGTTCCTTTTTACTGCTGAGTGATATGGCATTCTATGAATGTATCAAAGGTTGTTTAGTCATTCCTGGGGGAGTGTTTAGACAGAGATTTAAAATTATCTTTCAAATATTAAGCGAAAAAAGTGAAAAAAACCTTTGGTTGGTGACAATAGTACTAATACAATGTGAAAATGTTGGTAAAAGGTAATAATACCCTGTCGCTTTTTGTGCTAAAAGATTTCTACATCCTAGGCAGCCTGGAAAGGCACAAAGCTACTGGATAAATTAGCTGTTAGCATGAAATAAGTGGGTTGACCTTTTTGGATTTATGTTCATAGCTTTCTTGTCGTCAATAAGGTAATTATATTTCTATTTTTCAGCAACACTTGGGATTAGATATTTATGTCTTAGAAAAGGAATTGGGGACAGTTGGCTTAGTCCAAAAGCAATATTGCAGTAGCAACGTCTCCTAAACTGAAAATTGGATGAAAGGATCATCTCTGATATTTACTATATAGCTTATTTTCAGGGGTTTAACCAATACACGATAATCAATGAGAGGGAAATGCCATATTGTTTTGGACAGTCTTATAAGGAAGGGATCATGGTCCTGTAATATGTTTCTTTTAATAATTATATGTATTATTCAGTCTCTTTTTCACATATTTTAATATTTTAAATTCAATTTCTCTCAAGCTCTAAGATTCAAATTCAAATTTCTCCTCTTTGTAGCTTTCTCTGACTTTCCTTTTTGCTCCTCTTTATTCTCCCTCTGGCAGGATTTTACCATCTCCTTCATCTCTGCTAAGTGTGCATTCCTTTTCTCTTATAGCACTTCTCAAATTGCATTGTAATTATTTGTTTACATGTCTGTCTCCCTCACCAGGCTGTGAGTTCTTCAAGGACCGAGACAACGTTATACTTAATTCATTCGGTATACCCACAGCCTGTCAGTGTCTCTCACATGATAGGCACATAATAAATGCTGAAAGATAAAAATGGGGGGATTAATGAACAAATGTAAATTATTGTCATCTCTGATTTATTTGGCAGTCATATCATAGTGTGCAAAAAAGAAACACCCATCTTATTACTCTTTCAATGTCAAGTCTTTTTTAGAAAACTGCAGAGTGTTTAACAGTCTTCTCAACTCATATTGCATAATTCCATAATACTGATAACAGCACTGTAACTAAAATGTAAGCACTGTCAAATCATTATAAATCATACTGAGTTGCAATCCTGGAATCTATGAGTGTAGTTTTTGTTTAATTCATTTTATAAAAAAAATAAGTGATGTTTGGTTGGATATACAAAATTCGATAACTAATGATTAAGATTTTTAAACTCATTTGCATTTGCAAATAGTTTAAGTTAGAATTTATTCTTAGGAAAAAAAATAAAGGAGTTAAGTAGTCATTGAGGTGATTGAGTAAGCTTGTTGGTAAATGGTTCACTTGCTCAAAGACCTAGATTAACCCTCAAGGTTGGTGAGTTAAGTAGGATGGTACTGAAAAGCTTGTTGGGTGTTAAGTTTATCTTTTGAACAAATGTTTGGTTTCATTAAAAATGAAAATGCATTCCACCTAGATTCTCTTATTTTTATGTAAATTTATGTGTACTTAAGAGAAATTTAATTATTCTATTTTACTTATTTATACTTGAGTCATTAAAAAGATATTTGGTAGTGGATAAGAAGGGCCTCTTTCTTGGCTTTACTCTTTATTATTATAAACCCCTAAGACTTTTTTTTCTCTGATATCCAACAAACTTAACCAATTAAATGTTCTGACAGCCCATCACCTCCAATGCTTATTTTGGCTGAAGAAATGGAAAAATATTTCATTCACTGTCCTTAGTAAATGATGTCTGATAGGTTATGTTGTTTTTATAAATAACCTTATGTAAAATTAAACACATAAAATTGCAACATGGACATTTATAGATCTTTAAGAACGGGGACCATGATTTCTTATTCATGATTACATTAGTAGGTCTTAGCAGAATGATTAGAACAAAACAGAAACTCAATAAATATTGAATATGGATTAACTGATGGATGCACCAACAAATGTTATAGGATAATATAAAATTTTTTGTTTAGCGATTAAATCAGCAGAGGGAGAAAGCAAAGGTCATTTTCGTATTTGAGGCATGTGAGGAATTTCAATTATGATGGGAGGCCTGCAGAGAGAAAAACCTTGATTTATATGCAATGCATATTTTGTAACCTGGAGAAAAAATTAGGAGGGTCAGTCTTAAACAAAACAAAGCTAAGATTTAATTAAAATGACAGAGCTTTTGATTAGCCAGTATTGGGATTAGAAAAATGTTGGGATGGGAAGACTAGAAGTGCTTGTTTTTTTTCCCCTTCCACATGTTCTTAAATTGACCAACATATTTGTGGTTACCAGGGAATGAGCAACAGCCTGAATATGCATTTTTTTTCCCCACTGGACTAGAATTTTAGAATTCTCCAGAACTGTTGGCTGGGAGGATGTATTTTCTACTTACTAAGCTCTGGCTCCAGAATCGTGGTGTCCCAAAAGCTGTGTATGCTCACTGAATCACTGACTATGGTGTGAAAAGAAGCAATTAGTACTGTCATTTATTTTTATTTTTATCTAAAAAAATTAAGAAAATGAGTTAAGCTTTACTCATTCTGTAGAGTTTTTTGTTAAATATAGCATACATTTAAAAAATGAACAATAAAAGGCATCTAGTTAGATTAATTTTCATAAATTTCATATACACCTATATAACCAACACAGATCAAGGAACAGGCATTATCAGAACCATAGACGAACACCCCCCCAGTCATATGACCACCTCTCAGAGAAAAATCACTATCTTGACTTCTAATACCATATACTGGTTTTGCCTTTTTAAAAATTTTACCTAAATGGAATTTTTGTGTATTGTTTTTTAATCTGGCATTTTTCTACTCATCAGTATGTTTATGAGATTTACTTCCAATTTACATATAGTTGTAGTTCATTTTTAGTGTTGTATATTACTCCATTGTATGTACCATGGTTTATCCATTCTACTGTTGAACATTTGGGTTTCCTTGTCACCAGTTTTTGGTTTAGCACTGCTATGAATACTATTATCTACCAACATTTTTGTTAGATGAATACCTAGGAGTGGAATTCCTGAGTTTTAGGATACAGAAATAGTCTTTAATAGATAGCTCTAAACAGTTTTGCAAAGTGGTACTAATTTATACTCCCAACAGCCATTATATGAGAGTTCTAGTACTTCATATCCTTACCAGCACATGATATAGTTAATTTTTTTTACTGCAGTTCTTTTGTGTGTAGAGTGATATTACACTCCGGTTTTAATTTCTACCTCCCTCATAACTAGTGACTTAGCATTTTTTTTTTCCCAGGTGCTGAATGATCATTTAGATCTTGTTTTCCTGTTTAGGTCTTTTGTCCATTTTTTTGGGTAGGTTGTTGGGTAGGTTATTGATTTATCAAAATTCTTTACACCAATCTTTTACTGATGTATGTATTACAAATATCTTCTCCATCTCTGTGGCTTGTCTTTCACCCTCTTTATGGTGAAACATTACTAATTTGTTTTGTGGCGTGACATTGGCTCATCCTCACTGCACATGCACATAATACGGTCACCACAAACATGTGATGTGGAGGGGGCTTGGGAAGGGAAGTTGGATGGTGAACTTAACTGTGGTGCCCTCACTTGGACCCTTTTCCCCCCAAGATATTGTTATGCACTATAGCTTAATATGTGCATATTTTGCATTGAATGACTTGTTATCCAGTTTTCGCTAGACTGGTCTTTATAAAATGGATAAATGGCTTTAAAATACTCCTGCAATGCAGACTTGAATTGAAGATAATAGAGCAAGCATTTGGGCACTACAAGAAAACGGTTGATCTGACAACTTCTCCCCCAAATAAGAGCTATTCTTCAGGTAGATAAAATGGCAAACTGATAATATCAGAAAAGCTAGTCAAAAAATAAATTTATTGGAAAAGCTATTAATAATAAAGATATATCTACTCTAGTTAACAATGAGCTTTATCCGAATATATTTTTCCTTGGTATCCTAAAGTATAAAGCCACTATAATTAACAAAACATTAAATATGTTTATTTCATCTTTATCTCATCCTTTTAAATTTTCTAGTTTTTGTTTAATACAGCTATAATTTATAAACAAAATAATATATACCTATTAGGATCATAATCAAAATAGTCTGGATCACTGCTCTAGAAAATTTTAAAACTATGGAGGTACCATTAACTGGAAGTATTACCATGCAAACCTCTAAGAAACCTTTGGAATGGAAATTTACAAAGCACCTTTTCTGTTTTAGTTTAGACCTGGCTATTTGAGAAGCATGGCAGAGAGTTACATAGTGCATGCAGGGGAGTGGAGGTAGCTGGGACAGAATTTGGATAGATTTATAAATAATAGAAGTTATTGTTCTCAACTCGCTATTGTTTTATAAAAGCTGTCCTGAATATCCTCCTTTGCTCAGGAGAGGGCTGATTCCTGAGAATGGATTATCCCTACCAAGGACAGTAGATTTCACTTAGGAATGTAGGATTTGAAGTGTGAGCTGGGATGTCTGGGAATATCTAACTGTGTCTTAACTAGGGCAGCAAATCCCCTAGTAGAGGCGGTGGCTGCATTGTGGCCTCTGGAGCATTTTGAGGAGAACCCGTCTTCTTGAACGTCACCTTAAAGGTTTAATAAGCTTAAAGAGTCACATAAGTATTTCTTTTCTACTAATGAGTCTATATCTAAATATAAATGATGTAAAGAGAAAAAGACAGAGGATACACATTTTTTCTTCATATTCAAGAGATTTTATAAGACTTGGTGACAGTAACTGAACAAACCATTTTGTTTGCGGGGGTATGCATTATAAATGTCTCCATCTGATGAATGACAATGGCCTCATACATCCTGTGTGTTGTTGGCAGGCCTGAGAGAGGCCGCCCTGGGTGGGTGAGGCTTCAGGCTCTCCAGGAGAGAGGACTTTCCAGACCCTGTCAACAACCCCTTGCAGTTGTTTTTGGCTGCGCGCTTGGTGGACACTCTTCTTCCAACTGAGCCTCACATCATCCACTTGGAATGATCTGCCCTCCTCTCACTCCTATCCGAAAGGCTGCGGACACTTTGGAAGAAAATGCCGTGGAAATGTGAAGCATTATTTTAGGAACAAAAATCTCTGTAGCCGCAAAGCTTCTGCAAAGCGCTGCATCTACAAGTGACATATCTGCCACATCTGTTTTTGTGTGTGGGAGGAATGCTATATTTATCATCCAAGATGAGTCACCCTGTAAAGGAGCATAATCTACTTGAGCTTTTGTGTTTAAACTGCTCTTTGGTAGAGTGAGCTGTAGTATTTAAGCTTTAAGTGGTACATAGCTAGGCCTCCTGGTAGCACCCTGCCAAGAGCAACAATAGTACAGAGGAGAACAGCTCCTTCCTTCCGTTTTCTCTAAGTCTGTCTTTCTCGCGATATTACGGCTGAGACAAAGGCAGGGAGGATCCTGAAGGGGGCTGCCGTGAGAGACCAAGCCATCCCACACCTGTTCCAGCTGAATTTGGCAATGCTAGAAGACACAAAAACAAAAGGTGAGAAGAAATATTATAAAACATCAGTTAAAGAACTTTCACCAATCATTAAGCATCCATAGTCATTGATATCAGATTCTGAAGTATAAAACCCTGGGTATATCTGATCCATTCCCTAAAGATTTTTTCTTTAGTTTCCCAAAGTCTAAAGAAAAATGGTGACTTTAACCCTCTTTGCAATTCTGTCTTGCAGGGGAGGGTCTAAAAAACAAAACAAAACAAAACTTTTTCGTTTTAGAAAATTTCATTTGCAGACAGAATATTATTTTCTTTGACTTTAAAATGTTTGTAAGGTATTTCAACGGCTATTGGTAAGTGGTTTCCATGAAGTAAGCATGTCTTTCAAAAGAAAATATGTGGCTTGGGAACTTTCCAAAGTGGAAGTTAACACTTACTAGTTTCCCTTCTGTAGACTGTGTCTTCAGTTTGTCTTCTATACCCCAATACTTGGTTAAGAAGCCTTACTTGGACCAACAGAGCTATCTGACCTAGGTCATGAATCAAATAGCACTGGGTCTATGAGTGGGACACAGCCCATAATATTGTCCCACATATTAGCTCACTGTTTTACTTCTAGCTCTTACCTTCATATCCTGTTCAAGAAGAGAAAGAGATAATCCAATGGATAATCATGTCTCGTTCTCTTTAGAGTTATATAGTCAGTATATAAACACAGGGTTTAGCTGACACATTTGTTATAGTTTTGTTTTTGGTCTTTTGTTTTTTTTTTTTGTCATTTAAATTGAATGCTAAGGAGGTCTGGGGCATAAGTTCAGTCCACACTGATATCCAATTATCTTTAACAATGAGGAGCCTAATTGACTTTCTGATCAGGTCATTGCATGGCTCTAGTTCATTAGAGAAGCATAGGAATGTTCTTTCTGTTCCCACCAAGAAATACATAGGCAACATTTTCTTTATTCTTGTTCCTATCAGTCTCAACTTACTCTTTGCTATGAGTTTAAGTTAACAGAGTTTTGCTTAAAACATAAACGTAGTTCGGAAGCCATCAAATATTAGGACACCACCAACCCTCAAACTTTTCTACAGCATTCCCCCCTGCCCCCCACCCCCACCATATAGAAATGTGAAGGAATATAACTCAGGAGGGGCAGTTGTAGTAATGGAGTAAGAAGACAAGGAGCAGAAATGTATAACACCGTCTCCGAAGAAAGAAACAGTGATGGTTATCTGAGGCTAAGGGATGCACTTGGGAACTTGGTTTATGATTGCAGGAAGGCACAGATAATGAAAGAGCACGGAGGAGTGCCAAGGAGAAAGATGTATGTTTCCCTGTTTGCTCGCCTTTCCTTTTGTTAGGCATTCTTGTGAATGGATGGCCCTGTTGATATAAGGGGCCTGTGAAGAGATCTGTATGTCTCAAAGAAGAATATTACCACTAGTGGAAAATGCTGAAAGATGTCTGACTGTGGGTCAAGAAATGATAAGTGTTCAGAACATCATATACATTTTTGATTATGTGGTACATTCAGCATTGTTACAGAGCATGGTAAACATTCAGTCAAACTTCATTCAAGTTCTACTTCTCCTCCTCCTCCTCTGCCTCCTCTTTCTCTTCTTTTTATTGCTGCTTTTGTCAATTATTTTCATTACTTCCTCCCACCTTTACTTTTCATCCCAATTATACATGTGTTACCCAGCTATTAAGATAATTTCTCTAGTATTTAGGTTCTATTTTTTTCACTGAGTTTTCTCTAATCCTAACCCACACTGACCTTCCATTTTGGGATTAATACTTAGTTGCACACTATCTTAAAGTGTTCCTTTTTATTTCAAGTATTATTTAATCTTGTTAAATGAACAAGGTAATAAATACACTGAAGACTGAAACCATATCCTATTTATTTCTCTGTATTCACCACAGTAATTAAAACAATGTCAAACATATAGAATGTCCCAAATAACTGTTTGCCAAATAAATCATAGGTATTTAATAAATATTGTTTAATTGACTGTCTTCCTTCTGCATGCTTAGAAAAGTATACACAGGTTACTGTACTATGAACAAAAGGGTGAACAAAATTTATTAATGTTCATAATTTATTTGGCATACTCATTTCCATCTTGCCAGGTTAAAAAAATTTAGTCTATTCTTGACTCACCACTCTGTCCAAAACAAACAAAAACAAATTAATAAAGAAAAACTCTTAAGAGAAAAACTCCGAAAAACACCAAAAAAAAAAAAAAAAAAGAGCCAAAGACACCACCACAACAAAAAATCCAAACAGTCTTGAAATGAATAAAAATAATACATTTACAAGGCCAACATAGATAAATGTAGATTATAACTGGGAAAGAATTACTCAGTCAAGATTATGTTTATTATGTAGGAATTAAAATAAATATTTGAAATGAATTGAAACAAATATTTGAAATGAATTAATAACGGATAGAGCAGCATCTAATTTTTTGCACATAATCCAGTTTAGATCAAAAATACTTTGTAGCAAGAACATGAAATCAGTTGAGACCAACTGACCTTTGCAGGGAATTATGGCTGGTTAACTTCGTAGTTCATTTCATATTGTATTTGCAACATGAAAGAAAAATCTTCCAGTCCCCATCTGCTGAATTATTCCCCTCCCCTCCTTCAAAGCTCATGCAGAAAAACTAGCTCTCCCGCAAAACCTTCAAATGGAAACTGCATGGGAATTCTCTGCTCTGTCATATGAGAACAGTGAAACAGCCATTTTAACTCTTGATTAATTCAAGCAAATGAGAAACAATATGGTTAGATATGATTCAATATGCAGCAGGATTTTTCTTTTTTCTTAAAAAAAAAAACCTTTTTTTGTTGTGACTGTTGTCTGAGTTGGTCAGATCAGCTTAGAAGTATATGATAAAGAGGGACTGACTTTCTTTTCATCATGTTTACATTTTGGGGGTTAAAGACATAAATGCTGCCCATTATCTGTTAAGATTACAACCTATCCAGCCAGTTTTTTTTTAGTCAGAGCTTCTCTTTGGCTAAAACAAAGACTATTTTCTAAATGCTTGATAGCAGAACACTTCCAAGCACTGTTGTAGCCATAACTCTTGTGCCAGTTGGGTAGGATAGACTTCCCCAAAGCTGAAAAAAGTACTGTTCATTTATTTCTCCACTGGGGTCTGTCTCTTGATGTTTCCCAGGCATAGATGGATGGACACCAACCCTAGCATACTCCAAATATGAGACCAAATGAGATAGTTAGTAGAAACTCCACCATGAAGACATTCCATTCTTATGGTGGAGTTTGGGGTTGGCAGTATGCAGTGTGCTCTCATGTAGGTATTCCTATCTACTTCTTTTTATCTGTGAATTTAAATTCTTCTTCCTTTAACTCTTCTGTTCTATTGGACCTAGTGGAGTACTACCTCCTAAAACAATATTGTCTTTTTTCTTTTTTTCCAATTACTTCTCCTCTAACAGAAATATTGCTCTCTCATTAAGAATCCAAATTCCCAATATCCTCTTTCAGGCAGGATACTCTCACTGACCCTGATTAATGGGGGTGGTAGTGAGAACTGGCTTTTTTGGTACATCATTTCTTGATCAGTGAACCAGCTGTGTGAGCAGGTATGGAAGAAACCCAAAAGAAAGGCATTATTTTATTTTACTTTAGTTTCAAATGGTAACAGTTGGAGTGAAGGGACCCTACCTTCTGTGGCACTTCCCATTTTCATCACCTCAAGGCCTTTACTTTCTTCCATGGGGCCTTCCTTAAAACATCACTGTAATTTATTTCAGGTTATATGAATGATTGGCTGCATTTTTTTTTTCTGAGTATTCCCTGCAATCTTCCTTAATCATTTCATTACTTACACTTTTGACCCTGAAGCTTCCTTGAGCTGATACCTTTCTATTCCTGACCCGATAGACTTGTAGCTCATTGCTTCTTGAGCCACACAGACTGAATTTATCATCGTAAGTAATACTTTTCTTTCTGAGATCTTTAATTCAGCACTTCCCTGCCTCAACCACAATTGTTTTACCGGCATTCTTTCCCCATTTAACTCAACATTTATTCTCTGTTCTCTTTTGTGCCTTTATAGGTTCAAATAGCATCTCTTGTCTCTCTTTTCTGACACAGCCTTGTATGCTCGGCCAACATCTCAGTTCATCTTTCTGATCCCTTTCCTACCCAACTCATCAGAGCTCCAGCTTGGATAACCTCCACCAGGTGCTCTCCTAGCCACTCTTGGTGTTTTCTTTGAGATGACAGGATGTTTTAGAGAAGGAGGAAAAAAAATATGAAGGCTCACCTGGTGATTGAAGACGCTCTACTTCCACTCTCAATTCTCCCTAATAGGGAAATTCGTGTCTTCGTTCAGCTTTAGCATTGAATTTAGTAGTGTTTTTTTCTTTCATCTCCCAATACCAATACCATCTGGTTATTCCACTATTTTAGGGAGAAAGAGCATGCAGTTTGTCCCCTTTTGCATATTCTAATCTTTATTCCTATATCTTCCTTTCTCTCTGACCCTTCCCCAGTTGAGACTTCACTCTTCTCTCAGTGTTCTGGACTCCAGATGTTACCAGTATGTTCAGGATATTATCAAGTATCTACTTTTTCTCTAACAACCTTATTCTATCCCAACCTGTAGATACATACATCTTAAATAAAAACAAGAGCAAAAACAAAGATCACTCCTTCAACAGATCTTTAATCGACCTGCTCTGTATAGGCACTTTTCTAGGTATACAGGAGACAAGGATCTAAGATTCCATAAAAGCAGACTTTTGTATCCTTGCTACTTTTTCTATATACAAGTGAATTCTTTACTTTCTTCAAAAAATTTCCAAGTATGGTCCTCAAGTGACTTCTCTACTTCCTCCTAACAATTCTCTTCAGAAATCTCTTACAGTCTGGGTTTGTACCCATTGAAGCTGTTCCTTCAAGGATGAAGATAAAATGATGGCTTAGATCTTTTCTCTGTCCTTATTCTCTTTGCTCACTTCACTTTGTCTTATATTCTGCTTTCTCTTTTTTTTTTTGGTTCTCCTCTCATGCCTCAGACGTCTTCTTTATCTCCTCTAACACCTTAAGTTTGGTTGTCCTTTAAAATGTTATCATAAAGCTTATAGCATCTTTTCTTTAAATACTCTATCAAGAAGCAGCTGTATTTTAAAGATTTCTAACTTTCATCCCATCTCTCAAAATTATAGGCAAAGTCTGGCTTTGTATCTCCTCTGCAAGCCATGTTTCAAATGGCTTATCTAGCACCTCTCTTTGAACACACTGCCACACCTCCCATTCAAGTCCTCATAGTTATGAGGTAGGTCTGGAACATGCTGAATTACAGAAGAGAAGAATCCTAACCAGGAGGAGGGCACCGAGAGAGTTAATTCTTCTGTAGAGTCAGCCCCAACAATATCAGCTGGAAATGTCCCAAGGCATGAGTCCAATTGATATCGTCATTTTATGTGCCGTTCAGGCAATGCCAACCCAGTAGATCTAACATTATCAGGGACACAGTGCTAGGAATTTCAGGGAAGGGGTAGAAATGTCAGAAGCTGTTTATGTGTGGCAAGTCCTCAATTCATGGTTGGATACATGGAAAATATAAAACAAATTTACAGAAATGGATGAACAAGAGACACAGAAGGCATTTTAGATGAAGTTATTAGATGAAATTCATGGGAGGGCCCCAGAACAGATTTTATATAGACTGGTGGTCAAGGCAAAGTTCTAGTGATATGGATAGTGGCAATCAGAGTGTATGGTGCTGGGTAGTAAGGTAGTAAGAGAAGGGATCTGGGGAAAGGTATCTTTTAGCTAAGTGACAATAGCCTACCAAGATATTTGTATGGTGAGGGCCAAATTGCTGATGAATTTCTTGGGCTATTTCAATTGCTGTCTTGCTGGACATCTCTTCAATATGGATGCTATCAGCCAGGCATTGAACCTTTAAAATCTACTATGTTAACATCTATGAAGCACCTCTTTTTTTTTTTTTAACTCTTATTTCCCTGAATATTTCTTCTTAATCTTCTGCATGTGCTACTCCTCTTTTTCTGCTTTTGAATATGGGTGGCTCCCTTGGATTCTGTCTTTGGCTCTCTGCCATTCTCTCTATCTTCATTTTCCTTGGGCAAACTCATTCACTTTTTTGATCTTAACTACTACTATATATCCTGTTGCTTTGTAATCCAGGTCTACAGTTCTGGTATCTCCCTTCAGACTCATATATTTAACTACTTGCTAGTTAAATCCATTTAGATGTCTTACTCATTATGTTGAAATACAGCGTGTTCAAAAAAGATCTGAAATTTCTCTCCCTCCAAACCCACTCTTCCTTCCTATGTTTCCTTTGTTAATTAATTGCAACATTATTCACATAGTTACTCCAGCCAGAAATTTGGAGTCATCCTAAGCCACTTCCTCTTTCTTATTCCCCACGTATAATAACCTGCCAATCCTACTGATTTTACATTATGATTATTTCTCAATCTCTTATACTTTCCTAGTTCAGTCTATCATCACTGCACACCTGAAATATGTCACTAACCCAATCCTTGCTCTCCCTGACTGCTGACTAGCTTCTCTACATTAAATTACCCTTCAGATAGTCTGGGTGCTGTATCTGAAATACATATCTGGCTCTTGTCACTTTCCTGCTTCTAACCTTGTTATGGTTCTTCATTGTTTATAGAATCAACCTAAGCTGCTTCGTCCAACTTAAAGACCCTTCATGATCTGGCTCCTAGCTGGTCTCTAAGCATCATCCACTTTTATATCTTACCTTTCACTACTTGCTAAAACTGAACTCATGACTTATTTTTATCTGCTTCACACCCCCTAAATATATACATCTTCTATTGCTATCATTTTTTTCCAGTCTTCTAAACTAGGAGTAAACATACACTCTTTTACCTTTCTCACCAGTAACACAAAACAGTTTCTCGCTAAATTTGATTAATTTTATTCCAGAAAGTATGTCTCAAATCTGGACCTTCCATTTTATTCCTCTTTTAATATTTCCTACTTGAACAATAAAATCATCTTGACACTACAAAGTTTAGCTTTCTTAGCCTTTGATGATCCTATTCTGTGTTACAGCTTTGGGTATTCTTTAAACTGCTCCTAAAATCATTGAATATTTCTGGAGGAAAAGGACATATTACAGATATTTATTACCACTAGGTCCAAAGTAAATACTTTATATATAATTGGGAAAAAACACATAGATAGATTAAATATGTGGCCAGAATTACTCAGCCGTTACTCATGGATATAAGATAACATTTATTTCCCTGATTTTTGGTAGCAGAAGGGACTAGCATAAGAATGAAAGAATTTTCTTCTACAGAGTTCCATGGAGAATTTATCATAAACCAAAGGGATATGCCACATTATTCATTGTTTAAATAATCTTAGTGTTATCCATACTCATCTTCTTGCCCATACAGTGGTGTGAATATGCACATGGTGTTTTGAAATTATCTAGGCTTTTATGAAAAATAAGCAGCTGATTCCACAAACTGGAGAGAGAATTTTTTCAAGAGAATTTGTCTTTCTGGAGATTTGGTACTCCCTATCTTGGATTTGACCAAAAATGCTGTTCAAAACCAACTTTCTGGGAAGTAATTTCCATGAAAGGTTTCTTATTTTCCTTTTTCTTCCTGTCAATTCAGTAAAAGCAGCTCCAAAGTCAAGTCTTAAATTGAGGCCTGGTGAAAAACTACATGCTTTTAATAATTCAATAGCTTCATAAAAGTCCTTCAATGCGTGAACCTAACAGCAATATATACTGTTAATGAGAATGGAAAACTTGGAAAGAGAGTGCAGAAGTGAGCCTGCTGAGGAACTGAAGATGGTAGAAAGATGCATTCCACAGTTTAAGAAATGGTTATAAAAAGTGACTGATTAAAATGTTCAGAGGAAATGTTCCTGTTATTTTGTTGGAAGGTATACATAATTCACACTTTTCACCAGTTCTTTTTGGGGGGTCCTACTTTTCACCACACCTCTTACTGGACATTTGATCACAAAGACTCACATTTCACTTTTCACCAATGTAGCTACTAATTTGGTGGCTTCCCCTCATAGCTGACAGCACCCCCATAATCAAGAGAGAATAGGAGACCAGCCAGGGCTTGGCCTTGCAGTAATCTTCTTGAAGCTACATTTGCCTCAAACACATTGTGTCTAAAAGCAAGGTCTGCCTTTAATGTTGGCAAGTTGATGATGGGGAAGAAAAAAAAAGTGTCTGAGTTCTCCTAGAGGATAACCTTATCTTGAGTGTGAGTTTGTTTGGAATGTCAGCAGCCAGCCTGAAACAAAGAATTCCTTGTATGGTGAAGATGTCTTTTGCATTTATTTTTCCAATGGAGAACTGAGTTGAAGACAATAGTCTCTGGGGGAGAAAACAGAGTAAACTATACTTTAGGTCACTGGCATTTACAATTAATATGATTTTTCTTTTTTTCCTGGCGACCCAAACAGCAGGTATCTGCCGTTTTGATTCAATTATCTACTTGCAGCATTTCCCCCTTACTGTCAGTTTAGGTAGTCTAGACATTGTGATCGCTCTCTGGTAAGTGGGCTTCTTTCTGGGAACTGATTTCTTTTGGATTGTCGAGGAGGTCTCAGCAGACCTGGATAACTCTTCCCACACGTTTCTTTTGCCAATATATTTCAATATCTGTGACTCCATAATAAATTAATACATCTGCATCATATTAATACTACATTAAAGAAATGCAATAGTAACATGATACAATAGAAACATTGCTAACCCCCTAAGACTTTCACATGGCTCTGCTGGATAAAAACCATTACTGTCAATTACAACTCACAGACCTTCTATCTCTGAAAAGGCAAAATAGACTGTGTCCTGGATGCCTTTGAGTAGTATAAACTGTCTTGTTATCAACACCAACACTGCTGTCCAGAGATAAGGAAAGCAGACACTCGGACTGCCTACTCTGTAAGCTCTGCATTTTTTTTTTTTATAACCCTTGGCACTTTCCTCTTTAGCATTATTGGTTTGTCATTCTCTGGATAATTGTTCATAAATCATTGCTTAAATTGCTCATGGACTCCATAATGTTTCTTGCCAAAAAGTATTCCACTAAATATTTAATAGATTTTCCAAAATAATTTACTCATAAGATACTTAGATTTCAGATTTTCAAAATGATAGGAAAAAACATAAAAAGAAAAAAATTAAGACTTTTCCTATAAGCCAACTTTGCTGGATATAATTTTTATTTCCAAAGTAAGCAATACACATGCATGAATCTTAGACCCTTTTTAACCACATTCCTAAATATCCGTTCTTTCTAGTTAGGTCTGGGCACAGGACATTTCTTTTCTATGGAAGTTGACTCTTTTCACAGAAGAAATAAATACTATAACCTTTTGGGTTAATTAAGTCTATTGTTTTATAAAGACTTTTAAAGGACTAACCTAAACCTTTGTGCTCATTTGAAGTCACTGTCCTATGCTTCTATCATTATAAATAAAAATTAAAAACAGCTGCTTACCTCTGCCCATTCCTTTCCACATCTCTGAAATATATTGGTAGGTTTGTCTCTTCATATTTCTACACTTAATAGGCCCAGTTCCCGTGACCTTTCCTCAGAGAGACAATTTTCTAACCATTTAATCATTTTCATTGCTCTTCTTTGGACATGCTTCAAATTCTCTATCCTTGGGTGGGCCCCCAGTGGTCATAGTGTTCTGGTATGGACTCCTATGCTGTGCTCACTAACTAGGAAGTTACTTCATTGGCTGCACATAACAATAGCCTGATGTCATTCTATCCATGTGGCTACACCTCATTTTACGTAATTTCAGTACATGAAAATTCACATACAGCTTAAAAATATGCTTTGCAAGATGATTCATCATAGGAGAACGTCTAACATATGTCTAATATAGAATTTGTTTTTCAAAACCTATGTACTAGGTACAACTTTTCAGAGAATATTTATCATGCGAGGTAAAATACACAATATCCATCTATTCATTCACTCATTCAGTCTTTCGTTTATTCAGGAAAATTTGTCAAATGCCCAGTATATTCTGGTAGCCACTGGGGATGTAAAAACGAATAGCTCACTTACCTCAGCTCCTTACCTTGAGGAGTATGCTGCCCAGAGAGACAGTATGTAAATAGTTTGGAGTTTCAAATCAATCAGATATGTGCGGAAATTATGCTCCTTCTGTTGACTAGCTACACTATTATCAGCATGTACTTACTTTCTCCAAATTTTAATTTCCTCATTGTTATTTTATTTTTAAAGATTCGTTGATTTATATGAGAGAGAGAAGGTGTGTGAGCAATAGCGGGGAGGGTCAGAGAGAGAGGGAGAGAGAATCTCAAGCAGACTCCCTGCTGAGCTAGGAGCCTGATGTGGGGCTCTAACCCATGACCTCAAGATCATGACCTGAGATGAAATCAAGAGTCAGACACGCAATTGACTGGGCTACTCAGGTGCCCCTAATTTCCTCATTTTAAAAATGAACTTATTAATGACAATTTCTATTTCATAGGGGGTTAAAGAAGACATACATGTGGATAGTATGACAGAACAGATTGTTATATTCCAGAGCCTTCCGTATAGCAGGCAATTTTATTTTGGCCAAAATAGCGAATACAAGAATGAGTAAACAAGGCAAATATACATGAAAACTGATTTGTACAATACATTATAATGGGCAATATAATACAGTTATGAACAAAATCTTATGGAGGAACAGAAGAGCAAAATACAAAGCCTACATGTGGGGATTCTAGGAAACGTGCAGAAAGTAATATGTAAATATGTAATTAAGGACAAGGAGCTCTTTACTAAGTGAAAAATGTGGGAGAGGGCATTCCTGAGGGAAGGGAGAATATGTGTAAAGGCTCTGAAATACAAGTAGGTAAGGCAAGTTGGGAAACTGTGAGAGGCTAGATACATTTTCAATGCAGGGGTTGGGTGGCGGAGGGTTGAAAGTGGGAGGGCTGGAGAGTTAGGCTAGGGTCAGAGTTGAAGTGTCACAAGGGCAGACATAGAATTTATCCTTCAGGCAATGGAGAGAAGGTGAGATTTTGAGCAGGAGGATGAAGTTCTAAGAGAATGGAAAAAAAATTATTGGTATAATTGACAAGAGTGAAATGGGGAGGATGAAATGGGAAGAAAAAAGACTGGTGACACAGAGACCAGTTATGATATGATACGAGGCCTACTGTGGTGATCCAGGGGTGAGATGAGGAAGGTCTGCATGAATAGTGGTGGTAGGAATAGAGCTCAGATTTGGGATAGATTTTCTGGCATAAAAGTAATCAAATTTAGTGTACAAATGTTTAGGGCTATACATGAGGGAGGTAGAGGAATATAGGTTGATCTGTTTTAGTTTAAAAGATTGGATAAAATGGAAACAAATATGGGAGGATGAGAAGTGAATGAAAATAAATTATGAGTTCAGTTTCAGTGAAGTGGTATAAGTCTTGCTCTGTGGAGTTGGAAATGAAGATCTGTGACTTGGAAGAGAGTTATGGAACAGAAATATGGACTTGGGAATTGTTAATGCAGAGATAGTCATTGATGGTTGGGGATAGGTAAAGTCTCACATGGACTCTGACATCTTTATGGTGCCTATATAATTATCATTCTGTATCATACTTACAAAAAATGTTCTTCCTTCAAATACACATCCTCTTAGAATTATCTCTTTGGTATAATTTAGTCCTATTTCTTTGCGGACCTGTTATTAACTTGTTCAAAACTTCATTCTGTTTCTAAGAGACTAGACCTTTCACTAAAAATGCATCTCTGTCTCAAACACCATTTGCCAAAAGGGATTTAGTCCCAAAGTCTAGGACTACACAGAGGGCACTCCCTCTCTTAAAGCCCAGATGACAGGAATAGGTAGGAATTCCAGGCTTTATTACATGAACGGGGAGGCTTCACGAAAATGGGAAGAAACGATAGCTGCTTGTGATGTCACTGTAAAGAAACACATTGATTAAAGATCCTTTTGGAACCATTTAGAGCACACTACCCCTCCATCATCAGTTCTGCTGTTCCTGAAATCAAGATCTCTTGCACGCACACCTTCTCTGTCTTCCAAGCTAGTTCAGTTCTCCCCTCTGACCTGCAAGTTTTGGATTGCTTTGTCAACATTGCCAATCCTTTTGTTAGGCAGTCATATGACTGAGTGGCCAAAGAAATCCAGAGCCATTATAAGCTGTTGGCTTCTGTTAACCAGCTAGAATTATGCAGAGTCTTCTAAATGGCATCACTTCTAATTTACCAATACAGAATGTTTGAGAGTATTAGTTTTAAAAATTTAAATATGCTCTTGCGTTTCTCTAATTTAAACCTACTTTCTAAGACCTTCTGGAATTAAGAAAAATTTTTCAATTGTGATTGGAATCTTAGTACGGAATAGGAGACCTTCTGATGCATGTCCCATTTCTATTTTTTCTAGCCCCTGGGTAGAGAACAAACTCTGCTGCATTTAAAAAGATAAAGTTCTAAGGATGTGTCTAAAAATTATCATTAAAAAAATAAATGCTGAAGAGCTGGTCTAATCAGACAAGACTCTGAAGAAGGAATGTTTTTATACTGTTAAGCTGTTTCTTCACGATGTCTTATTGCCCCCATGCTCTAAACTCTCACAGCAAGGGATGGACATTTGTTTGTGTTTTTTTTCTAATTAAAAACAAACCCCTGATCTCTATC
The DNA here is from genome assembly GCF_002288905.1 of Enhydra lutris kenyoni. NCBI lineage: Eukaryota > Metazoa > Chordata > Mammalia > Carnivora > Mustelidae > Enhydra > Enhydra lutris. The sequence goes on from NW_019154140.1 coordinate 2,300,799, forward strand.
TAAGACAATAATCCATTTCAGAGGCAATAGTATGGAAGCTGTTCATTTCTTGAATGAATCATGTTTGGAAATCATTTCGCATTAAAAGAAAATTAATTCACTGGCTTTTCATTTTCTGATAGCCCAGTGACTCATTTCCCTAGCCCTTTTCTTAGCAGGTAAGAATTAGCTAAAGTTATAAACAAATTTATGTGAATGGGTGTATGGATGCCAGTGCACAAACATCCGGAAGAAAACGGCTTTGTGCAAAAGAGGGATTTCAAAGATGAGGATTTTATGCCCCTTGGATAATTTGCAAAAAGCTAATTCATGAAGTGATCACAGACTGTTTCTTCAATCAGACCACAGTGGTATGTGCAGATAGGTAGAATTGTTTTTAGAGCAATGCTGGATGCCGGTAACGAAGGCCTGCTGGGGCTTCCAGCCATCTCTCTTAATTGCTTTTTAGTTTATGCTTCTCTACCTTTTTTTCCTGTAGTAATTCAATTTAGACAGTTTTAATGGAAGGCTTCTTTTTGTATGATATTTTCAGACATAGATATATAATAAAACCAATAGAAACTGGGAACCCCCCAATTTTTTCCTACCACAGATAAGATTCTGTCATTTCTCTTTTACTATATTACTCCCCATTACAAAAAAAAAAAGCTTCTGTGACAATTTATGTATTCTAAATGAAGTTACAGGCATTTCAAGGTTTTAAATAAATTGATGCATTCTATCTTTTTTTTTTAAGATTTTATTTATTTATTTGACAGAGAGAGATCACAAGTAGGCAGAGAGGTGGGGGCGGGGGGAAGCAGGCTCCCCGCCTAGCAGAGAGCCAGATGTGGGGCTTGATCCTAGGACCCTGGGATCATGACCTGAGCTGAAAGCAGAGGCTTTAACCCACTGAGGCACCTAGGTGCCTCAGCCTTCCATCTTTTTTCAGTAATCACATATATTTCTCATTGCAAGTCTTCTTCAAATGCTAACATAAATTTTTGCATAATTATTTATTTTTTTAATGTTAAGTGTGTTTGTGGGGAACAGAGGTCCCAAGAAATCATTTAAATTTTATGTTTGCAGTTTCTGACTTTGTGTTTAAGAACTTTAGTAACCAGAAGATTTAGCTCATGATGCTCCCATGGATTAATCCACATCTGTTTTGTAAATCTAGAAAGATTCCTAAGAATTGTCCAGTATTTTTTATGGGAATAATAGACTAAGATCAAGCCTTTTCTTCTTTTTTTATGTATGTGATTTATATATATTCCTCTCTGGAAGAATCTGCTGTACCTAGAAATATAGTTATAATGTGGACTCTAAAAAAGGGTTATCAGAGAAATCAACAGTTAAATTTTTACTAATACCCTATAAACTATTGAGGACTGAATCAGTGAGATACATGGGGAAAAATTAGATATTTTAAGTTAAAAGATCTGGGTTAAGCATTCCAGATGTGATAGACACTACTTTTATTCATTGATTCATTAGTAATTATTTATTGAACTTTTATTATGTGTTAGGCACTGTATTAAATCATGATATAGGTTTACTCTATGTCTTTGAGCAAGTTACTTAACTGAGAGCTTCAGTGTTTGAATCTTCCAAAGAGGAATAATCATGCCTTCATAACAAGGTTGGAGAAATACTGAGTATGACAGTAAAATATAAAACCTGGCATAAAGTCCCTATACCTGTGCTCCCTGGCTCCCAGTTCAGGAGCCTGGGTGATCTTCTGAAGCAGGGAGTGTTATATGAAAATGTTCTAGGACAAAATTAGCAAGACAGGAAACAACATGTGTTGGAGGGGATGTGGAGAATGGGGAACCCTCTTACACTGTTGGTGGGAATGCAAGTTGGTGCAGCCACTTTGGAGAACAGTGTGGAAATTCCTCAAGACATTAAAATAGAGCTTTCCCTATGACCCTGCAATTGCACTACTGGGTATTTACCCCAAAGATACAGATGTAGTGAAAAGAAGGGCCATCTGTACCCCAATGTTTATAGCAGCAATGGCCACGGTCGCCAAACTGTGGAAAGAACCAAGATGCCCTTCAATGGACGAATGGATAAGGAAGATGTGGTCCATATACACTATGGAGTATTATGCCTCCATCAGAAAGGATGAATACCCAACTTTTGTATCAACATGGATGGAACTGGAAGAGATTATGCTGAGTGAAATAAGTCAAGCAGAGAGAGTCAATTATCATATGGTTTCACTTATTTGTGGAGCATAACAAATAGCATGGAGGACAAGGGGAGTTAGGAGATGGGAGGTGGGGGAAATTGGAAGGGGAGGTGAACCATGAGAGACTATGGACTCTGAAAAACAATCTGAGGGGTTTGAAGCGGCAGGGGGTGAGGTTGGGGGAACCAAGTTGTGGGTATTGGAGAGGGCACGTATTGCATGGAGCACTGGGTGTGGTGCACAAACAATGAATACTGTTACGCTGAAAATAAATTTTAAAAATTAAAAAAAAAAAAAAAGAAAGAAAGAAAATGTTCTAGGCCAGAACATAAAGGGAAAGTAGTTGATATTAGACTTTGGAGTCATGGTTATCTGTATCTTTACAATAAAGAAAAAGAGGGCGGCATGAGAAATGAGAGGAACACAGCAGGATTGTCCCAAGAACTTTGGACAGATCTGTGTTCGAATCCTAAACCCACCTAATTATTATCTGGGTGACTGTGCTTGTTACTGGGCCGCTCTGAGACCGTTATAGCACCTGTTAAATGGGATAATAATAGTGTCCCCCGCAAGATTGTTGAGTTAAATGTGGTGATTCCTGCAAGAAACCGAGCACAGTGGAGGGCAGTGATTGTTGTTGTTCTAAGTGTTGTTGTAATTAACAAAGAGGCTTTGGAAACTACTGCTTCATCCGTTAGGTTGCTATCTGGCCATTTTTTTTTTTAATTAATTTTATTTTTTTTAAACATATATTTTTATCCCCAGGGGTACAGGTCTGTGAGTCGCCAGGTTTACACACTTCACAGCACTCACCATAGCACATACCCTCCCCAATGTCCATAACCCCACCCCCACTCTCCCAACCCCCCTCCCGCTATCTGGCCATTTTAAACACACTCTTCCTGAGTTGACAGTGAAGCGACAAATGGAGTCATAAAATTGCATGACAGTTTGGGCAGTCTGTCTCTAATAAAAATTATTTTTCAGAAAATAATTTTCTCTTTTTTAGAGGAAAGGTGAAAAAAATTTTAAGGGAGAAGTATAATTGCGAGAACAATCTCTGAACAGAACTGCTGTTTATTTAAATGCATGTGCAGGCAAGGTCACATGTAGACTTAATGTTGGGCCTCTAGGTAGAAAAATAACAGCACTTTTCTACTTAAAATTTCATAGGCTTTCTTTGAACAAGTTCATGACATTTCATCAACTGAAGAAAATGCTATTTCCTCCGAGTTAAAGAAAAGCTCAAAACGTTCTTCGACATTATCTTCATAATTGTTACTTTTTCATCTATTCATATTTCAAGCGGTTTAGAAAAAAGACTATTCCCCCATGTCAGCATTCTGCTCTCTCATGTGTGCATTGCTTATCCATGGAAAACGATGGAAAATCCTCCATGGGAAAGGTTTAGTGAAAGTAACAGCACCAACATTCTTTTATCTGTGATGATGGAAAGATAATCCACATGTGAAAGCTCTTGGTGCTTCAGCTTATTTTGAGTGACGGAGGCATAATGGAATCTCCTAAGCATGAACACTCTACAATAGCACAGCATTGTCATCCTTTGTCTCATCCTGGCTCATACAAATCTCACTTGGTGTTTCAAATTCCCAACAAAAACTAGAGAAATACACCTCAAAGCCATTATGTGAAAATGGTTTAGGTATAGCTCTAAATCTTCAAACAAACCCTTAATGATATAACAGTCCTATTTATATACTTCTCAAGGGATGTTCAGGATGCAAATTATAAATCGAGAGCTCACAGGCAATTTGCATGTCTAAATCCTATATACATTTTTTTTTTTCTGAAAGTATTAGCCTTTTATGTCCTTTCTCTGCATTTGGTATTTTGGTTGCTGTTCTGCAAACAGCTTTAAGAATGCTGGGAGAAAAATTCTGTATCTATTTCAATTTAGAATTAAAGACATTGTATGCTCTTTTCATTAGCTCCAGATTTTTAATTTTCAAAAAACAAAAGATAGTACCTTTTGTTACATCAGGTATGGTGAATCTCTGGCAAGTTTTGAAATGGGAAGAATTTGTCAGCCATTTTCTCCCACATCTCTTTAGGTGCCCACCTTCTAGGAGCTGAGCTCTTCTGTACTCTTCCCTGACTGTCTTGAACTCTTGTTATATGCTCTGAATCTAGACTTTCCTTTCTAGACAGTGTTTTTGCTGCCAAAGTTATCCTGCTTTCTTTGCACCCATCAGATCTTAGCCATCTTTGTTCTTTTGCTCTTAACTCCTAACCAGTGCTCAGGGAGGCAGCATAATAGGAGTAGAAAGAGCATTGAACTAGAAATAAGAGACTTGAGTCAAAGTTCTGATCAATAGTTGGGGTATGCTCACCTCTGTCAAACACTATTGTAAGTGCCTGCCATGGGATAAGTCATTCATTTCTCAAAAACAGTTCTACAAAAGCCGATATAGTAAGGTTAAATCACTTGCTTAAAGTCACACCGCTAGCAAGAAGGGGAAGGGATATTTAGTCTAAGTGGTCTAGCTCCAGAGTCTGTGTGTTTAAATCACTATGCCATAGTGCCAATAATTGCTCTGTGGACTTCTCTTGGTCTCAGTTTCTTCTATCAAATAGGAGAGTTTAGATGATAACAAAGATCACTTTCCATCATAAAGGTATAGTTCTAAGTGGGAACTCAATTGAATCAACCAAGTTACATTAAAGCTAGATCTACAATTGTTCTTTGACTAGTGGCACCAAATAAATTTCGTTTGCTTAACATCAAATACTGGCAATATTGGCAATGGTCTTCACTTTCTTACCATAATTGGGTGCGCAATTGACAGCTGATGCCTGAGTATATAAATAAATATCCACACACCTGTGATTATGCAAGGTAATTTAATACGTAGTATCGGTTAGGATTTGATTTTTCTACATATAAAGAAACACAAAATATTAATGGCTTTCTCAAAACAGAAGTTTATTTCTCCATGTAAAATAAGTCAGGAGATAAGGGTTCCAGAACCTAAGGTAACTTAATCATCCAAATTCTTTCTATAGTCCCAATGTATCATCTTAACTCATGGCTTCCATCCTTGAGATCAGTACATGGTCCAAGATGACTGTATTCTATACAGAAGGAAAGAGAAGGGGGACAAAAAAGAGAGAAGGGACCAACGACCAAAAGCCTTCTTCCCATGTGAGTCAGCCATCATTAAACAGATTTTCCTGAAGACTCATCAAGGCCTTCTCCTCCACATTTCATTTATAAATCTGTCCAGGGTGTAAGGCTAATCTTATCCCCAAAGTAGGCTGGAACATGTTATCTCTTAGCTAGGTGCTTTGCAGTCCAGAACAAAATCACCATTCTATTATGAATAAAGAGAACAATGGATGTCGACTAACAAAAGGAGGGAGTTTTGATAACCACTTATGAGATAGTTGTAGAAATCTACAACAGAATAATAGTCGTGACATGAAGAAGTCCCATTTGGGAGTAGTTAAGGTAGAGTCAGTAGGACTTAGTGACTGATTGAATATGGGGGATAAAAAGAAAAGTTGGGAGAGTCAACATTAGGAACCAAGTTGAAGTAACAAAGTAGATGGAGGTAACATTTTCAGATAAAGAACATGAAGTTACATGGGGAAGATGACCAATACTGTTTACCTTTGTTAAAATTCAGGTATATATAGAGGAATCCAAAATGAACTTCAGGAGGAAGTTGGACCTTCAGGACTCAAGCTCAGTAAAGTTATCTGGCCTGGAACTATGTAGACATGTGAGTAGCTGGCATTATAGATAGTAAGTGAAATACCTGTAACCAGCAAGTCACTTGGAAAGAGTGTAAAGAATAAGAAGAGAATATAGACCAGGACTCTGCTTCTGAGAAACAACTACCCTTAAAGGTAGGGAGAGAAAGAAGAGTGAATAAAGATACAGGGAGACAGGAGGAAATCCAAGACAGCTTGGGATCATTCAAGCCAGCATAAGAGTTTCAAGTGGAAGGGAACAGTTAATGGTATGAGATGCTACAGAAGAGGCAAGTAAAATAAAAAGATATTTAAAAAATTTAATCCCAACAAAGTTCTCGGTGGCCTTGAATGGTAGTTTTGTGGACTCAGTGAAAAAACAAGAAAACAGTGAGATAAGAAGTACACAAAAAGTGGGAAAGAAATAATATGTGCAGACCACTTTAAAAAAAATTGTTGTCAAGAGAGAAAAAGAGGATGATAGCTAGAGGAAGATACGGAATCAAAGGTGAAGGAAATCGATACCGTAAGGTTTGCCAAGTCTATTGCACAGTTGGATTACTTTTATGCAGGAAGAATGATATTTAATTCACTGTAGTTAGAAGGAGGGAGAGAAGATTTAAACCAGCTCTGCCTATTTGTGGATAATAAGAACTTAAGAGTGTCAGTCTGATGCCTTTATTTTCTGTGTGAAGTAGCAGTTAACTCCTCTGCTGAGAGAAAGGAGGGAAGGTTAAAAGTTGTGGAGCAGGGGTGCCTGGGTGCCTCCATTGGTTAAGGGGCTGCTTCTTGATTTTGGCTTAGGTCAGGATCTCAGGGTTGTGGAATCAAGCCCTGTGTTGGGCTCTGTGCTGGGCACTGGCTCTGCTTAAGATTCTCTCTCTTCCTCTCCCTCGGCATCCCCCCCCCCCCCCCCCCCCCCGGAAAAATTTGTGGAGCAGTTTGAAATGATTCCGGATGACATGTGAGAATACTGACCAACAAAGTATAAGAGACGCTGGTAATGGTCAAGGGCATGATTAAGGTCAAAGACTTCAGAAAACTTGTGATCCTCCTCCTCTCTTCCTCTTCCTCCTTTTGCTTCTTGCCATTTACACTTTTCCATATTTCTTGTTAGTTTTTTCCTGGGTATTTCATATTTTTATTTATATTAGGATATTTTCTCATATTTTCTAACTAGTTATTGCCACATAAGTCTATTTCAATTTTCTGTATTAATGTCTGGCCTCCATGCTGAAATCTCTTATCTGGAGTTGTTCAGATAAAAAATATCTCTGCGAATAATGACCACTTTATCCCTCCTATCTAAAGTGTATTTCTCAGTCTTGTCCCTCTTCTATTCAGTGAGTACAGCTTCTGAATAATGATGAATAACAAAAGTTACAGAAATAATCCTTTTCTTGTTCCTGACTTTAATAAGAATGTCTCTGGTGTTTTACTATTTATTTAGATTCATTTATCCCATAAATGTTTATTGAGCACCTATCATTGTGTTAGGTACTGGTTATACAGTGGTGAAATAATTTCATACCCATTTTGATGTTACATTTAAAGTCTAGTGGAGAGACAAAAATTTTTAAGGTTATAAAGATATGGTCTCATAATAACAATTTGTGATAGGAGTTATGAATGAAAAAAGGGAGATGCCGTGAGAGAAACAAAAGCTAGCCCTAATTTAGATTAGAGGGCCAAGTAATTGCCCTTTGAAAAAGTAACATGGGGGCTCCTGGTGGCTCAGTGGGTTAAAGCCTCTGCCTTCGGCTCAGGTCATGATCCCAGGGTCCTGGGATCGAGCCCCGCATCGGGCTCTCTGCTCGGCAGGAAGCCTGCTTCCTCCTCTCTTTCTGCCTGTCTCTTTGCCTACTTGTGTTCTCTCTCTGTCAAATAAATAAAATAAATAAAATGTTTAAAATGTGCTTGTCTTAAAAAAAAATGTGACATGTAAGTTAAAACACAAAAATGGACCAACGGTTGTAGAAAAATCAGGTCAAGGTGCCAAGGAAGGGATGAGTAAGAGAAGTTGGGGTTTAATTAATGCAAGAAAGTTAAATGAGGTTACAGATGGTGATTACTTTTTACACAGAGAGGCATTTAAGAGCATATACTGAGTGCTTAATAAATGTTAACACTACATATAATTTTAGATGATAATTTGAATCCTTTCTTACACTTAGAAAGAAAATTTTAGACTTACTTTACTAAAAAGTTTTTAAAAATAGGAATGATTTAGAATATTATTAATAGCTCCTATAGCCATATCTTGAGAGATGATCGATCATGTGGTTTTTCTTCTTTTATCCATGAGTATGATAAATTATGTGAACTGTCCTTTCATTCCAAGAATAAATCTACTGGGTCATGATGTGTTTTTAAAGATTTTTTTTTTAAATTTGTTTATTTTGACAGAGAGAGAGCACAAGTAGGCAGAGAGGCAGGCAGAGAGAGAGGGGGAAGCAGGCTCCCTGCTGAGCAGAGAGCCCGACTCGGGGCTCTATCCCAGGACCCCGGGATCACGACCGGAGCCGAAGGCAGAGGCTCAACCAACTGAGCCACCCAGGTGCCCCCATGATGTGTTTTTAAATATAAATTTAATTTGTCTATAACTTATCAGAGATTTTGTAAATATATTAACAAATGAGCTTTTAAGAGAGTTTTTTAAATTATTTATTTGTTTGGGCTCATTTGATGTAAGTAACTGTCAAACATATCATTACCAAAGTTTTTCTAACTTCATAAAATCAATTGGAATATTTTTTGTTTTTCTTTCTAATGTTTGAAAAGAGCTTCACCAGCATACACATTTCTAAATTACATTCCTGCAAAACCATTTGACCTTTTGTGATTTTGAGGAGCACATGTTTCTTTGACAGTTTTATCAATTATTTCTGGTTACGTGACTACTAATATTTTATGTCTCTTTTTGAGTCAGTTTTGGTAATCCATGTTCTCCTCATTTGGGTGACCAGTAGTTATTCACTGGACTGTTTAAAACTGATTTCTAGATGGTCTGCCTCAATTCCAGTTCATTCCTTTCACTGCATAGTCAGTGAGATCCCTCGAAATTCTTATTCTAATTAACATCCTTCTCCTCTGAAAACCCTTCAACTCTTTATTCCTCTCAAGATAAGATATGAACTCCTTACACAAGATATGAGTCATGACTCTCTGCATTATTTCTAAAATAACATCAATGATCTTTCTCTCCTTTCATTTCAATTCCCAGAATTTTCTAGGTTCACCCTTCCCCTAGGCCTCTGCCTGTGTAATTCCCACTAGCTGAAATTCCCTTTTCCTTCTGCTTCCTGAATGCAGGATAATTCTCTGTGTCCTTCAGGTTTCTGCTCAGATGTAACTTTTTCCAGGAAGTCTTCCTTAACTCCCAAGACTATACAGTGCGTCCCTCCTATGGGGAATTGTACATATAGAAGGACAGTGAGAGTGTTTTGTCACCTATGTCTGTCTCACACAAGCGACCGTATAAGCACATTGAGAGGAGAAACATTGCGTTATTCATCTCTGTATTTTCAGTGTCTGGGATAAGGCCTAGCACTCAGAAAATACTCAATAAATATTCATTGAGTGTTGAATGAATGACAGGTGTGAATGACTTCTTGTTACACTGAAATTTTTAACAACTCACATTTCTTTAGCTTTTCCAAAATATTCAACTTAGTTATCAGAGAAATAACAGATTTTTCCCATTCACATATCATGAGAAGGTATAACATTTAATTTAAAAATTTTTTAGATTAAACATTTTTTTAAATTAAACATTTAATTTAAAATTAAAATTATTTTAAAATAAGCAGAACTGACATCAAGAAGTTTAGGATCAAAACCTTGACTCTTGCAAGGCACATCGCTGAAACCAAGAGAGCAGAAATAATTTTCTAGGTATTTCCTAGGTCTAAGCACAGAGATGGGCAACATTTGTTCATCTGTCAGTTGGTTAAGTGGAAATCTCTCAGAGTTTCTACTAGGTACAGAGAGTGCTCACAATTTAGAAAGTCATTGAAGTTTATTTGCAAGTTTCATGACTTAGATTCAAAAACATTTTTTGTCACGCAAGATAAAAAATAGTTAAGGCTCACAAGATTGGGCAAAATGTCCTCATTGACATGGAAGTTGAACTAATACTGCATTATTATGGCCTGATTTTTAGATCCAAGGAGCTGGAGACTGTACAGTACAGAAGGGAGGAAAAGAAATCATAGCAAGAGGACTTTTCTTTCTGTTGGTACTGGAAACACTCTGGGAAAAATTCCATAGTACATAAAGGAATACTTTATTTGTGAGCTCAAATGCTTCTGTACATTTCTCCTATCTCCTATTTAATCTCTGTGTTGGGTATTCCAAAATAATCTATTTTCTAAAAATTTTTTGGAAGGTCCTGATACTTAGAATTGATTTCTTTTTTCTCCTTTTTGTTTCTTATTAGCAAAGCAACACTTAACTATTCCACTGATACATGTCAAAAATAGACAAATGTTTATACCTAAGCTGAGTATAAGTATAAAACTTCTGTTTTAGAAAATACTTGGCCTACACATTTTGGGATTTACCTTTGAATCATTCATTCTATTACTGATCCTAGGGTCATATGCATTTTATTTGGAGGACTTAGAACTCAAGTCACCTGCCAAAGGAATAAAGAAACCCAGGTGGAGCTGATTTACATGGTTTTATTAATACCCTTTTGTCCATTTTTCTTTGCAGTATTAATTTATTAGAAATGCCTAACCAGTGTTGCCATTCTCACACACTACTCTAAGATAATTTATCTCCCGTTAAATGTCTGGTGAAAAACTTAGCCCTGGAATGTGGCTATCTGCTCTCCGCTGGCCAGTTATATAGGGTTTGAGGTGGAAACCTCACTCGTGTTGGGGTGTTTCTCTTTCCCCACTCTGTCTTCCTGTCTCCCCTAGGAATTGGCAATTAGCACACTGAGTCAGTTTGTTGTGATACTGCACTGGACAATTACGTAGAGCTGGACTTTGAGTTGGTACCAAGGCCAATAAAAGGTACATTTATGGAAAAGCCAAAACTTTAAGAAGATTTTAAGGAAACAGGTTAAAAGCAAGACAGACATGCAGAGAAAAGCAGAGAAGGGACGTGGCTACAGAGACAAGGAGGCAAAGTGGCTTCCTGATGACTTTTAGATCTACCCAAATCCAAGTCAACTGCAAGTACCTTATTTCCTTGAGATTCTCTAATATCTTTTCAATAAACTTGGTAATTTTCATATTCTAAGTGGGTGTATGTCTTGCAACCAAATGATTCCTGGCTCATTTTTGGTACCATATTGAGAATTTGAAAACAAGTAAACTTTCAGATGGAAAATGTGACTCATTGAAATGACAGGGTGAAGCGCAAGGAAAACATCGCCCCCTCAGCCCCCACGCACACTTTTGATATCTTTTTCCTTGTAAATTGTAATGCCCAAGCTCCGTACGGGCAGATATCAAAGTCAGAATTTTGTCTTTGATGCTACATTCTTTCCTTTAATCCATTCTCTAGCTTATAGAGGTACTACCTTTTCTTTTGGTACCTAGGGACTTGTGCTTTCATTGTTCTTCCTCTTTTAACCAATTTCAGAGAAGTATCTGACACATTTACTTACAAAAGGGAAAAATAATTTAACGCTATCTCCCTCTCATTCTCTATGCAAAGACATCAGAGAACTTCCCTTTCACAGTATTCCAAATGTTAAGACACAAAATAAATCTCGAATTGGGAAATTCCAGCTGGCAAAAGGACTTATACTTCAGGGGCCACCTGGACATGTTTGAAGTCACAGCTGAGATGGTTGTCTCCTGTGTTTCCTCCATGTAAAGTCTCGCTCTGATTTGCGTTTGTCTGTGGCGGTGTGTGGAATGTGACTATTTGAGAAGAGACCACCCTGCCTGTTTGGATTAGTGTCTGTATCTATTTTAACAAGTATGGTGCCTGGGAGTTCAGTTATTATGAGTTCAACTCGAGTTTGGGGTCTGCATATATTTCAAGGGTAAAGGGCAAAGTACTTGCAGTCTTTTCTCTATGCTTCGTAAGACTCTTTGAAATATAATATTTTCTCGTAAGTGGACGTGTCTTCAAAATGAGCCAGCTAGTTGACAGATAGCTTGCATATGCTTATGGATAAGTACATTCATAACATACAACTATTCAAAAATGCCAGAATTGTTTTCTCAAAATTCAATTTTGCATAGTTCTGGTAATTAACTCACTGTCAAACTCTGCATAAATTTCCAGTGCTTCAGTCTGCAATTTCCAAGCTCTGAGAAGCTTGAATGGAGACCAAACAAAAACTCTCAACCTCACTAATGCCAATGACAGTATCAAACCAACTCCAAATTTGTTTCCATCGTGTAATCAATGAAATCATATGAATTTGTAAACAGTCCTGTCAAATCTCTGGACGTATATATCCTCAGACTTGAGGTAGCCCGCAAGGTCACAGGAGTCTGAGGAAATTGGTTTTCTGTTAAACTCATCCAGACTCAACTTAAACCTGATGTGCTCAGATTTGTTTACTTTAAGGTCTCATATCACAATTTCCTGCTACTGAATAATGATGCTGAAGGAGTTTTATTAGAATCTTTATTATGGAAGAGAGTACAGAGCAGAAGCACAGAAACCCAAGCAGGATAATTAGAAATGGGGACTTTATTTCAAGCCAGATTCTTGACTCGTGATAGAGTCATATATTTTATTCCTAAATCTTTCCATTTAAAAAGCAGGATAATACATTAGCTATGTCTACAGCTCTCCAAGGAATTTCAGGGCCGGGTGCTCTAATGAGTGCAGATCTTAACCCAAAGTTAGGGGCCTTGTTTTTGTCCTTAATGCTCCTTGGTTTGTTGTGGCTGCTATAAGAAAATGCCATAGACTGAGTGGCTTATAGACAACAGAAATTTACTGTTCATAATCCTGAGGGCTGGGAAGGCCAAGATAAGGGTGCCAGCAGATTCAGTGCCTCGTAAGGACCTGCTTTCTGGTTCATAGATGACCATTTTTTCCCTGTATCCACATATGGCAAAGGAGTGAGGGATCCCTCTGGGGCCTCTTTTATAGGGCACTAATCTCATTCACGACAAGTATGTTCTTATGACCTAATCACCTTCCCAAGGCTCAACCCAAACATGCTTGCATTGATGATCAACACATGAATTGGGGGGAAACACATTCAACATATGGCAGCTACTCCTAAATTTTCTAACACGAGACCATTAATCCATTCGTTTATCCACTGATCATTTTTGAATTTCTATTTGGTAACGGGCTCTATGCTACGAGGAAGAAATTCAGAGGGAGAATAACTTAAAGTCCAAAGAGTTTGTGGTTGCCAAATAATGTGGAATTACAGAAATAGGAACATGTGAACATATTATGTAAACCCCAAGGAGTGGCACTTACCCCGTTTTAGTGTGAGTTGGGGGGGGGTCATCGGATGGGAGGGGAGGAAAAGGGAAGATGAACTGAGGAGGTAATAAGGCAGGAGTGCTGAGGGGCTGGTGAAGCTGGATAGAGAGGTAGGGGGCAGACAATGGGGGACGAGAGGTGCCACCAAGGCCCATAAAATTCCTAATCTGGATATCTTTCACCAGATTATGGGAAGATATACCATTTCCTAATTACCTTTCTAGCACCCAGGCACAGCACAGGCCTAGCACTGAGTAAATGCGTCATAAGGCTTATCTGATAGGATTCTCTCCCTCCAGCTCTTTGTATTTATTTATTTATTTTGTTCGTTTTCTAAAAAAGAGGCATTTTTACTTTTCAGATGATAGGTTTTAATTAATCAGGTAAAACAGGCTGAAAAATTTGAGTACATAAAGTAATGTCAAACACAGCTTCACCCATTAGTTCATGTCTTAACAGAGTACAAAATAGTTAGGGCAACACAGACTGATAAACAAAAATGAACACCCCTCCCCAACTTGAACAGTGTGCAGGTGCTAAGCCTTGCACTGGCACGTGGCGTGTGAATTATTTGGTATCTACAACAGCTTCCTCAAGTACGTTCTACTGTCCTGACTTTACACGTGGGAAAGTGGGTGTCGGAGACGTGACATGAGTTTCCTGTGTTTGGTTGATATGTACAGAGGCAAGGTGTGCACCTCAGTCTGCTGGCTTCCGACCCTTCATTTACCGCAGCACTTCCAACACTAGGTACACAAATACATAGGACACAACCTCTATTTAGATTAATGCAATAAGTCTACACACAAAAAAGATAGACTTTTTCCCCCCCTGCTTTTGCCAATATTTGCATTTAGATTACTAAATCCTTTCAGGAGGTGTTTGACCAAAAAGTTTAATGAACACTATGTTTTATATCACATTAATAGATCGGGACCTTCTGATTTGGGATTGCTGAAAAAACCTCAATATATCACTCCAGTCTTTTGAAAACACCTTTTGACTGAAACGGCTTTAAATTGACTTGAGAGAGGGAACTTTGTTTTTCCTCCTGTAGTTCTTGGAAGCCTTCTACTCTCTTTGTGGTTAGACATGCCCTTGGCATTTTTTTCCTTTCGGGGAGACTGTCTGAATAGCGGCATTCAGGTTGTCAGAACTTCCTCCCTGCCTGGGACTGTGAAGTGAGGGCTTAGAATGCACAGTTTGTTACTGGGCTCAAGTGATACAGCAACACACCCAATGCCCGTTCGAAGCAGAAATGAATGGAAAAATAAATGCAGGATATCCTACCAAGACAGGAAAATAATGGTAGCCAGACAAGATATCTATTTGGGGGAAAAGGTATGTAGGGCAATTGTATTCACACCTTTGAGTTGTTTATAGTGTCTGTGTTTTGTTTCTCCTAAGAGAGATAGAAACATCTCTATCCTCTTTGTATGGGGCTCAGTATATTTCCACTTGTAGATACTTCTCCCATTACAATGTTTGAACAGAGGGAGTAAAGAAAAACTTTATTTTTTAACCTGCTAATTAAAAACTTTATTTCTCTTCAGTGATTTTAGTGATTAGTATGTTAGCTAAAGAATGATGTATTCCTATTTGCCTGTCCTTAAGCTTTTCTAACTTACCTGGTCTTTCTTTTCTCTTGGTCTTTTTTCCTACTCAGACTTCTCAACATCTGCTGAGAAATCAGCCAGGTGTATCAGAGCCTCAGTGGGAAGGCCCCCTCCATTCAGGAGTCACTGGAAGATGGAGAATGTTATTCGTTTGTTTTGTGTCCATTGGATTGGGACACTGGGGGCTGGGTAGGGGAGAGAAGACTAAACATTATTTCTGGGTGTGTCTGTGAAGGTGTTTCCAGAAAGATTAGCATTAGAATTGGTGGACTGAGTAAAGCCCTTTCCCTCCCCAATATGAGTGGGCATCATCTAATCCACTGAGGGCCTGAATGGATCAAAAATGTGGAGGGAATATTTATTCTCCCTGCCTGATTGTATGAGCAGAGGCTTCCGTCTTCTCCTTTTCTTGGATTGGGACTTACACCATTGCCATTCCTGATTCTCAGGGCTTTGGACTGGGATTGGAATTTGCATCACGGGCTTTCTCGGGTCTTCATTTTGCAGATGGCAAATTGTGGGACTTCTCAGCTTCCATAATCATATGAGCCAATGTCTTGCAATAAATGTCATTATATGTGTAATATATCCTACAGGATATATCCTGTTGGTGCCATTTTCCTAAAGCATCCAGACTAAGACAGAGCACGTGTGCATCTTTATAGATTTGCCAAGAAAATCTTTTCTCTTTTTGGCAATATTTGGGTTTGAGTCTTTAGCACGCAGGTCCAAGATGGCACACAATCTGACAGGCTTCTATACTCTTAAAGCCTTTAGCATTTCTTGTCCTAGCTGTCTTTTCTTCCTTCAAAAGTTCAGACATGACTAGAAAGTAAACCAATTCTATTGCCACCTCTTTTCTCCTTCCTTTCGTCCTTCACCTTTCCTTTCTTCAAAATGTCCCCATGCTGAAAACCTTCTGGAATACTAAGCCTCTCTTTCTCCATTATCATTATTAGATACAGTATGCCTAGCAATCTCATTTTCTCAAGTTCAAGAGAAGTTCATTTGTAAAATAATTTAAAATACATTATTGATAGCTGATAACAATATATTAAAATTGCTTAATCTTCCTAAAGAAATGAGTGGTATGAAATTTTGACACCCTCTCACAAGTGAAAGAAAAGGACCTCTGAGAAGCAACAGACATTTCGCACCATAAACATCAGGAAATAGCCTTCTCTGGACCGTCATGTACTCAGTCCTGCCACTTAAACATCTCAAGCCTCAGCCCATAATGATTTCTCCCTATCTCTCTCTCTCTTTAAAAGATTTTATTTGTGTATTTGTCAGAGAGAGAGCACAAGTGGGGGGAGCAGCAGGCAGAGGGAAAAGCCGGTTCCTTGCTGAGCAAGGGGTCTGATGAGGGATTTGATCCCAGAACCCTGGAATCATGACCTGAGCTAAAGGCAGGCGCTTAACTGACTGAGCCACCCATGCATCCCTCCCTGTCTCTCCTTTAAGAAAAAAGTATTTTTCAACTTTTCACGTTGATGAAAAGCATTCATCAACATGTTTCTTCACTGGAGTTTTGTTCTTTTTAAGAAAGATCAAATCAATTTTAAAGAATCTATTATCAGATAGCATCTATTAATGTTCCACAATTTTTTTACAAACACTGAAACATTTCAATCAAAAGTACAACCCCTAAAGCAACTGTAGAGGAATATGTTGCTCTTACATTATGGAAAGAATGAGGGATTCAGATTGATATATTCTATTTTATCACATAACACATAAGATCCCAGCATTAACTTTTGGTCCAAGTGGCCCTTGTCCAATGTGTGTGTTTATATTGGCATTTCTTTTTGAATTTTTTAATAAACAATTGACTTCTCACCATCACTTTTCTCTTAACATCTTTAAAAAGAACTATGAGCCATATTAACATTGCTTATAATATATATAAAAAACATTCTTTTTCCTGTAACTTGGTAAAAGTATTGGATTTACAAAAAAATATTCTAATTTCAAGAATATAAACTGTACATATGATATAAGGTAAAAGCTACACCAGACATTCAAATACTTGTATTTTCTCTCTTGAAAAAGGATACATTTTTAAAAATGTTCTTAGAATGCCTTAAGTATCATGGCCCTTTAGATTTAAATTTATGCAACAAGCTACTCAGTTTCCACTTTCTATTTTACTTTGTTCTGGGTGTGTCACTGAAAAGGATAGTTTGGTACTTAACAGTAATGGGAATGCCAAAAGCTTGGTCAAACAATTTCAGGTTTTCTGATAGCAATTTCCAGTGATAGCACAGTCATGCATGAGAAATCATTCAGGGCACAGAAACTGAGAAACTAATTTATGTACCACAGCAACTATTTATTATGCAGATCAGACCAGGTTAGACACATTGTTGTCTCTAATCTTCATAACAATTCTGAAGGGTAGGAATTCTTGCTGTGATTTTACAGAGTAAGAGAAAAAAACAAGAAGTAAAGCAACTGATTTAAGGATCTAGAGTTCCCAAGTTTCAGAACAGGGATTTCAAGTTTAGTCTACTGGCTTCCAAACCCATGTTCTTGCGACTAAGCCAACTTGCCTCCTGAGGAGTAAGAAAAATGTGGCCCTGATGCAGTTTTTGGTTCTTCAAAAAATGGAATCTGCTTTCATTTTTATATGACATAATTTCTGGAATAAATGAAAAAATAATGGTATCTGGGATAATGTTCCCGAATCCCAGCAAAACATTTTTAAGTCTTTTCTTGGTGAAAGATATTAAAGTCCATAGTAACTCAAATAATGATTCATCCACTTCTTTCCCCTTTTTCATATAGATTAATTTGCTTTCTCATCCATTTTGTGAGAATACAATACTAAAGTCTTCTGCGATTTCAGTAATAAAAAAAATCTGGGAGGAGAAGCACTTCTAGAGTGACATCAGGAGGAACTCTGCTGACCCTCTCTTCAGTGAAACAACCATACCTGGTGAAAATCATAAAAAGTCATTTAAAGTCTCTGGAATTTTTTCTAAGGGTACACAGCAAGTGGAGAAATACGCAGGAAAATATATTAACTCAGAAAAGTGAGAGTCTGTCATTTTAGTCATGACCAACTCCCCTTCCACCCCTCAGCTCAGTGTGAAGTTAGCTCTATTCTGGGTTTGTGTAACCAAGAAGATGGGGGCTCCCTCTTCCCCCAGCTTGTAGTCTATGATTACATTTCCTCTCAGTGAGGAATAGGTCACCAGTATTTCTTATCCTCCCTGGTTCTGTGTTGTAGATACTTTATTCAGGCAATGTAAAATAAGAGGTAGAGGGAATATAGCAGTTATAGAAGTCATATTTTTATCTCTCACTGGAACTAAGTAGTATAAATCTAAGGTATATTCTGATAAACTAAGATTTATATTATGTCTTAGAACAATTACTAGAAAAGTAACTCAAAAATATAATGAATAAATAATTACAGGAATTAAAATAAATACTTTTTTCTTTTCTCAACTTCTTAAAAGATATACAATTATATAAAGTAATAATTAAAATGGTGTATTATTGGGTAACATAGCCATACTATGTATAACAGAGCATGAAAAGAGGGAAATAGTACCACAAAGGAGTACATTTCTATATCTCACTAGAATTGTTAGTATACATCTGACATAGATTCTGTTGTCAGTATGTCTACTATAAGCCTAGAAAGCCATGAAGAAAGTAACTTAAAAATATGGTGAAATAACAAAAGATTTAAAATGATCCATCAAAATTATTAATGAAATATTAGTAAAATTAATGAAAAAATAAAGAAGGAACAGAAGAACAAAAAAGACATGAAACCTGTAAAATGAAAAGTAAATTAGCAAATGTAAATTCAAGCATCAATACTAACATTAAGTGTGAAAGGATTAAACAATTCATTCAAGGTTCAAATATTGTGAGGCTGGATTTTTTTTTTTTTTTTTAGTTTTTTAAAAATTTTTATTTAAATTTTAGTTAACATACAGTGCAATATTGGTTTCAGGAGTAGAATCAGTGACTGTATTTATATACAACACCCAGTGCTCACATAACAAGTGCTCTGTGAGGCTGGATTTTATTTTATTTTATTTTTTATTTATTTTTTTTTTTAAAGATTTTATTTATTTATTTGACAGAGAGAGATCACAAGCAGGCAGAGAGGCAGGCAGAGAGAGAGAGGAGGAAGCAGGCTCCCCGCTGAGCAGAGAGCCCGATGTGGGGCTCGATCCCAGGACCCTGAGATCATGACCTGAGCCGAAGGCAGCGGCTTAACCCACTGAGCCACCCAGGCGCCCCGAGGCTGGATTTTAAAAGAAAGATCCAATTATATGTTGTCTACAAGAGGCACATTTAAGATTTAAAGATTTAATAATAGCTTTAAACCATTTGAAAGTATAAGTTTGAAAAAAATACCGTACAAAGACCAATAATAAGAGAGCAGGAGTAGCCATGTTGTTATTGGGCAAACAGACTTAAATCACACACACACACACACACACACACACACACACGTTACTAGAGATAAAAGACATTTTACAATGACAGAATTGTCAATCTGTCAGGTATTATATAATAATTACAACTTTTATATATGTACTTAAAACAGTACTCTACAACATAAGACATAAAATCTGGTAGAATTAAAGAGAGAAATAGAATATTGAATAGTAATAACTTGAGACTCTGATAATGGATAGAATAACTAGGCAGAAGATCCACAAAGATATAGAAGACTTACACAGCACTATAAATCAACTAGAGCTAATAGAAGTCTCTGGAAATAGCAGAATAAACATTCTTCTCAAACACACATGAAAATTTCCTAGGACAGATCATAGACTAGGTCACAAAGTGAGACTCAATACATTTAGAAGGATTACAATCATATAAAGTATGTTTCCAACCAAAATGGAATAAAATTACAAACCAATAATAGAAGTCAATTTGGAAAATTTACAATTGTGTTGAAGTTAAACGATATACTCCTAAATTACTAATGGGTCAAAGAAGAAATCAGAAGAGACATTAGAAAATACTGTAAAATGAATGAAAATGAAAACACAAACCTTTGGGATGCAGCTAAAGCAGGGTTTAGGGGGAAATTTGTAACTATAAATGCCTATGTTAGATAAGAAAGATCTCAAATCAAGATCTAACTTCTACTTTAAGACCCTGGAAAAGAAGAGCAAACTAAACCTAATGCCAGCCAAAGGTGAGAAATAATAAATATTAGAGCAGAAATTAATTAAAGAATTAAAATACAATAGAAAAAATACTAGTGAAACAAAAAATGGTGCATTTTGCTGATCTTTTTAAAAAACCAAATCTTTAGGTAGACTGACTAAGCAAAAAAGAGAAATTAAAATTACTAAACTCAAGAATGAAAGAGGGCACATCCCTACTGACTTTACAGAAATAAAATGTATTATAAGGGAATACTGTAAAGGACTGTACATCAATAAATTAGACAACTTAGATGAAATAGAAAAATTTTTAGAAAGACACAAACTGTTAATATGACTCAAGAAGAAATAGAAAACCTGAACAACTTATAACAAAGAGATTGGACTAGTAATTTTAAACTTCCCACAAAGAAAAGCACAGACTGGTATGGCTTTATTGGTGAATTCCACTAAACATTTAAAGAAACAAAACCTATTTTTCATAAACTTTTCCAAAAAATAGAAGAGGAGGGAATATTTTCCAACTCCTTTGACATGGCCAGAATTTTTGTGATATATCTGATAAGGGATTTTTCATTCAGAATATATTTTAAAAACCCATACAATTTAATAATATATAAATAACCCAAATAAAAAATGAGAATGATCTGAATAGACATTTCTGCCAAGAAAATATACCAATGACCCATTAGTGCATGAATAGGCATTCAACATCATTAGCCTTTATGCAAATCAAAATCTCAACAAGATACCACCTTACATCCACTATGATGACTAAAATAAAAAAGACCGTTTAAAGATGGTAGCAAGGGTTTTGAGAAATTGAAACTCTCATTTATTGCTGGTGGAAATGTACAATGGTACAGGCTGCTTTGGAAAATATGCTTTGGAAAACAGTCTAGAACCCTCTCAAGGGTTAAATACAAAGTTAACATATGACTCAGTGTTTTCATTCCTAGGTGTATCCTCAAGAGAAATGAAAACAGATGTCCACACAAAATCTTCTACATGAATGTTCATAGAATCCTTGCTCATAATAGCCAATTAAAAAATTCATTCAGTTGATGAATGGATAATGTGGTTTGTTCATACAGTAGAATATTATTTTCTAAAGAAATGTACTGAAGATATAACATGGATGAACATTATGCTCAGTGAAGGAAGTTAGTCACAAAAGACCACATATAGTATGATTCCACTTATATAAAACATCCAGAATTGACAAATCTGTAGAAACAGAAAATAATAGCTTGGTAGTTGCCTAAGCCTAGGGGAGGCAGGAGAAAGTGGAACTGGGAGATTACTAATTGTACAGGAATTTTAGGAGAGGAGTGGTGAAATTTTCTGAAATTGATTATGATGATGTGGCACATGAAAAAGTATTGAAATGTATATTTGAAATAGTTGAATTGTATAGTACGTGAATTATATCTCAAAATGGTTTTAAAAATCCTTAGGAAAGCTAGTGCTAAAGCATACCTTATATTTTCAAAAAGTGCATGACTATTTTCTGTTGAGCATACATTGCTAGAAATTCATCTTATGACTTATGTGCTGGACTAGAGTAGAAATGAGAAAAAACAGGGATCAAAAGAACCACATTTATGCTTCTTAGCTGGTAGTTTACATGATGAATTGTGGAATGTTGATGGTTTCTTTCTCTTATAGATTATGCAGGCAGTAAAATGCTTGTGATTCAGAGGATCTTAAAGATCATTGAGTGTAGCTCTGCCCCCACCCCTACCTTTTAAAGTAGTTATGGAAAAATACAAGGCCTTCCTAGATAAAGTGACTTATCTAAAATGCTCTGGTGTTTGAGTCTGAACTATAACCCAGGTCTTTTGCTTCCTAGATTGGGATTTCGTCAGTCCCAATTGTGATAACTCATATTTAACTCCTCACTATTTGTTTGTGCTTGGCTTCATCCACATTCAAAATACCTATGTCTAAGAATTATAGCGTCACTCCTAGCAACAAGATTTGGTCTTCACTCCTTTATTTTCTTATGCAAGATTTCCTATTTGTCAATGAAACCACAGCATTCATTCACAAACATTCATTTTATTTATAAAGCATTGTTGAGCCCATACTATGTACTAATTTCTGTGCCCTGAAATTGCTATCTTTGCATGGGACCACAAATATGAATAAAATAGATACTTTGCATATAACCTGCACTACTAAGGTAAAAAAAAAAAATACAAAATAACAAATAATAAAAAATAGTAAAGTGGGAACGTAGAAAGGAAGCAACATTGTTTAAAAGTAAGACTATGGGGCTACAGGGTGGAAGAAGGCAGAAAATATGTTCTAAGCAAAGGAAACAGCACATCCTAAAGGACAGAATCGTGTTAGAAATATAGCCAAAAAGCAGGATGGGGAGAATGAGGAAGTACTTGCCTAGGTGGCTCAGTGGGTTAGGCTTCTGACTCTTGATTTGGGCTCAGGTCATGATCTCAGGATTCTTGGATTAAGTCCAGTGTTGGGCTCGGTGGGGAGTCTGTTTAAGATTTTCTCCTTCCCCCTTTGCCCCTCCCCCTGCTCTCTTTCTCCTCCCTCTTTCAAAAGAAACAAATCTTAAAAAAAAAAAAAAAAGATAAAATATAACATACAAAAAGTCACATACCCAAAGGAAATCCTTGGTGCATTTTCACAAAGAGGGCAGGCTTATATAGTCAACAGACAGAATAAGAAACAATGTTTTCAACAGCCCAGAAATACCCCTCCACCTCTCTAGATACTTCATTCCTACAATCAAATTAAAAGGCTTAAAAAGAGAATGAGACAATTAGTGTAGAAGATCAACCAAAATAGAAAGGGATTAATGGAATAGAGAAAAAAAAATTAGCAAGCTATTGGAATAGTCTAGGTAGGAGATAAGAATTACAAGTAATTCCAATAGGGATGAAGAGACTAAAGGAAATCAGAAATTTTTAGGACATGTTTCTCAAACCTGACTACACAAGAATTATCTGGGAGCTTTAAACAGAGTATAAATCTAATACCCACAAATCTCTGGGTTTGGGTACCAGGAATAAGCATTTTCAGAGTCCTCTTCATATGATTTCTCATGTGCAAGAAATTTAAGAACTTCTAACTTCAGAGAACTCACAGGCTATGGAGATTAATTAACTGTAGGAAATGAGAAAGAGGGATAAGCCCATGGGACCATGGAATTTTTGTCTTGAGCAGCTGAGAGAACAAAAACAAGAAATTTGTTGAGTTTGGGGTGTCTTTGCAACATCAGAAATTGATAGGTAAGCTACTGAAATTGTTACTCTCCAATTAAGAATGGACTGTGATCTGAAATGTATGTATGCATGTATGTGCTAGTTGATGCAGTTTCATTAGAGTGGATAATGGGAAAGTGACTACACTTTATCTTGAACTAAGGGTCTATTCCTCTTTTCCAAATGGGGTGTTAGGTGACTTAGATTAGTTTAGAAAATGTGGATTTCTATGATGTCTTTGATCCTAATTAAGAACCATGGGTAATCTGAATTGATTTCCTCCTGCTGTAGCTGTCCCCAGTATTTTGTAAAGAAGGGAGAGGTAATTGGAGAAAAATATCAATGTCACAGCAATATTATACACACAGATACATTTTAGCTTGAACAATTGGTGACCCTACATAATTAAGCAGTAGAATAAAACAGGCAACAGGTGTAACTACTGCTCCTCCATATGCTGTGGATGGATAGTGACAACTCACTTTAAGGAAAAAATTTAAAGGGCAGTTGCTTTCCTCAAAATATGAAAGACAGGAATTTCTTGGTCTCTTTGCTATGTGACTTGGAAGGGCCTTTCAAATTTGCAAATGTGCTTTGTTTAACCACTTAGAATTAAACTAACTGAAATGAATACAATCACAAGAAAAAAATTGCAGTCCACTTCCAAATATTTTTTTTTATAGTTAAGATATGTGAAGAAGCTTGTAGGCCTAGTTCTAGAGTTCTGCATTTGTTGATTTATAACAAAAAATGCCCTAAACATTGGAGAACCCAATCTGACTCCTATTTATTGCTAACCCAATAAAAACTCAAAAATCAGAAGACCTGCTCTACCAGAGAATCATAAATCAGATAAGGTGGGTCTGTGCTTTGTCTACTGAGAGTGGATTCTCCAATTTATGGTGTCCTTAGGTACTAAAGGGCGCAAAGGGCACCTATCTTTTTTTTTTTTTCCCCACTCTTTCCCCCTCCCCTGATATTTACTGAGACGAAGAATAAATAAATAAAGGAATAATATATGAACTGAGTGGAAATAGCTAGGCTCTGACCAGGGGATATTAATCCTTCTCCCTTCTTGAGTCTGTTCAGAGTTCTGTTAATCTCAGCTGTTGGAATTCAAACTGCTATCACTCTCTTCAACTTTCAGTGAGTTTTCTTCCCACTTTAGCATGATGTAATAGTTTATCTGTGGTCAAAGGGTTTTCAACTAAGAACAATCACCTGAAATTACAATACAATGTCTATGAAAGTATAATTTGAATTTTTTCAAGAATTTTCTTTAAACAAAAATTTGTGGTTTTATTTTATTACTTGATAGAGATTTCCCATGTGTGTTAAACATAGGTACAAAATGTGTGTTTAGTAATAATTTAATTAAGCCCAGCTGTGTTATATATATTAGGATAAATGTCACCATTCCTAAACTATATTATCAATATCTGTGTATTTCTCTGGGCTCATTAATTCCCTCTGTCCTATTAATGAAAGTAAAAAGCTCCAGGTAAAATCCATCATTTTCTGTCTCTCCTCTACACTTCCCCGACACTCTGTGCTTATTCCTAGCCTGGTGCTTATCCCCAGGGCCTCTTTGCTGCCCAACTTAATGAGGCATTCACACTGAGGCCTTTTGAATAACCTTGTGTTCAACTCTAGAAGGTATCATTCCCATAGGTCTCAATGCCATTGTACCTCTGGAGTTGTACAACATGGTGGCCCTACCTATGTCATTAAACTGTGACTATTAGCCTAGGTATCTGTTTGCCCCACTAGACAGAAAGTGATTTGAGGACAAGAATCATGTCATGTTCAATATTGCATCTCTGTCTCTAGCCAGCTGCCTAGCAAGTGGGTATGGCTGAATCAGTGTTTCTTGTGCAAGTGAATAGACAAATGCTTTTGATTCATGAAATAGTTCTCTAGATAGTCACATTGTAAGTGTAGCATGTGATTCGCATGATCCAATTGTCTTTTGTTGTTAGACTAACAGTGAGTGGGTGAAAAGAAGAATGATTTTATCATATCATGCAATTTTCCTGAGCTAGGAATTCAGGCAGGGTTCAGCTGGATGGTTTTTTAATTCTGCATGGCAGCCTCTGGGGTCTGGCTTAGCTGGTCTGGACTGGAACATTCCAGAAAACTTCACTGAGAGGCTTGGCTCCAGTGCGGAGGTGGCTGGAGTAGCTGGTGGCCAGGATTGCTTTCTTGTTCCTCATGGCTGACTTGGGCTTCCTCACAGCAGGGTGGTCTCAGCACAGTGGGACTTCCTACACGGCAGTGCAGGGCTTTAAAAGCAAGTGCTACAAAAGATCAGAGCAGAAGATGCAAGGCTCACTCTACTGCCTTTTTTGGTCGAGCAAGGAGCTAACGTTGGCCGAGATTCCAGGGGAAGGGGATTAGACTTTACCTATCAGACTTCTCCTTGGAGGAAAAGCAAAGAATTTTTGACCATCTTTAATGTGCCAACATCTGTTTTTCAAGAAAGAAGTTAGGTAAATTGATAAGTAATTGATACTAACAAGGGGTATGTTTTCATGACTTCAAAGACTGTCACCTCTTTCACCCAGTGTCCTAAATCATCTGCATCTATAGCTGTGCATTTGTAAATAAGGAAACGGAATCTTAAAATACAAATAAGGGAAGGAATCTGAGTAATTTTTGAGGTCATTTTCACCATTATAAATTTTCTTTACAAGTTTCCTAAAAATTAACTTAAAAGTTTAAAATATGTTTTATGTATTCTGTTGAATAATGCTGGAGACAGCACATTTCATAAGTATTTTCATTAAAATTCAAGGGGAAATGTCAAAGTTAATCTTCCACTGTCTGTACATAGGAATTTTAAGGTGTACTTTTAGGAATATCTGATTTTTTCATATTTCCTGGCTAAAAGTATTATGGCCAGTACTTTATGGAGTTGTGTACGCTCTTGTTAGTTCATTTGTCTCTGTTTGAAGGGTTCAAATATGACTTTCTGAGGTTAATCTTGCCCTGCATATTTGTTCCCCTAACTCACTATAAAGTGGTCCTGTGGTGGTCTTCTAGGCAGGGGCTTAGGCTTGTTTGTTTTCTTAGTCTTCAGGGGAGAGTATCAATCCTAGCCACAGCTCAGTTGCTAAAGCCTGAACTCCACTGGCAACAGAATACAGCTGTTTCAGCTACTTGGAAGGAAGTGTAGATAATCCTTTACCACTGAATACCTTTAAGAGCTCAACTGAAAGAAATATTTGTGGACAACATCCTGGAACACATGTCCTATCATCTAGAAACTCACTGCTCTTCCCCTTGGTTAAGTCAAACAAGTTAGAATTACCTGTGTTAGAATAAATCATATTGAATCTGATAGATTTGCCTATCACAACAGACAATTTTATAAATTCCCTGCAACAAAATAAGAATGTTGAGTACATTATACAAAGTTCTCATCACACATATCAAATGAAAAACTACTTTAGTTTCCCTATCAAGATTAGTTGTTTCCTCCTAACTGACTGGCTTGTTTCTGTATTGTGGACACCATGCATTATATCCTTGGTCAGACTTCTTTCTTCTGCTAGCTGACTGCAAGTTTACAGTGGCTCAACTCTACCAAGTGTAAGTGACTTCACAGCATTAGGTGATCTGATCTGCTTTCAGGTCACTCCAGGTCTCACTAAACTCTTCTAACTTTATTTTTTTCCATTTGCCTTTTTTTTTCTTAATTTTAAAAACATGGATTATCTTGCTGTGTTTTTTTTTTTAAAGATTTTATTTATTTATTTTGCATGTGCACACATGCGCACAATAAGGAGAGAAAGAGCACACGAGTGGGGGAGGAAGGAGCAGAGGGAGAAGCAGGCTCCCCGCTGAACAGGGAGCCCAATGCAGGACTTGATCCCAGAACCCTGAGATCATGACCCGAGCCAAAGGCAGACACTTAATGGATTGAGTGACCCAGGTGCCTCTATCTTGCTGTGTTTTAAATGAATCCATGACTTGATTTAAACCATTTTGAGAAAACTAATGGGTTACAAATTAATAAAAATTAACTGGATGATGAGCACTAAGGAGGGCACATGATGTAATGAGAACTGGGTATTATATGCAACGGATGAATCACTGACCTCTACCTCTGAAACTAGTAATATGCTGTATGTCAATTCATTGAATTTAAATAAAACAAAATTTAAAAACAAATTTTTAAAAATTAAAAAAAAAAAATGAACAGGTCCTGGAGACTTGTTGGTCTATTTTTTACTTATACTAGGATAAGGTAGCTGCTTCTGGATTTGAATTTAAAATCTCTTGTAGAATAGCATTATTATTATTGTTACTATTTTTTTAGGTTTATTTATTTATTTATTTGACAGAGATCACAAGTAGGCAGAGAGGCAGGCAGAGAGAGAGGGGGAAGCAGGCTCCCCACTGAGCAGAGTGCCTGATGCGGGGCTCGATCCCAGGACTCTGGGATCACAACCTGAGCTGAAGGCAGAGGCTTAACCCACTGAGCCACCCAGGTGCCCCTTGTTACTATTTTTTACTTATTGTAAATAGATATACTACTCCTATGGAGGACTCATGGAAAGAGATACCTAGTTCTATTATGCAATTATGTAGTCACAGCGAGTTAACAACTTGGACAGTAGGGAAGACACCTCATCCCATTCTCCAACCACAAACCTTACTATGCTACTGCTGGTCTAGCAGAGGGAGTGTCTGATGCTGCTGCCTGGGCCTGGGGGAAGGGATTCCTGGCATCCCAGCCTGGCACAAGGACTTTAACTCCCACAAAAACAATGTTCTAACTTGTATGTGGTAAAAACATTACTACCATTATATATAGTATATGCACACATAGAAATATCTATTTTAGACACAGAAGTAAAATTTTTGAACTTATGTGAATATCTAGTCATAATTTTGCAACATTATTTCTACGAAAAATGTACTCCAAGTTTTAAATAGCCTTATTAGTAAAATTTCTGAGCAAAATTTATTTGTGAGCTGAGGACTTCTGTTGCTACATTTGTACTTCTAATGAACAAATATTGGGGAGGTTAGAAAATGAATTTAGGCCAGAACTTCATTTAACAGATAGAGGAAAAATAATATTAAAAAGGGTGCTTTTCAATGGAATTTCATTCAGCCATCAAAAACAATGAATACTCACCATTTGCATCAAGGTGGACGGACCTGGAGGGGATTATGCTTAGTGAAGTAAGTCAAGCAAAGAAAGACAATATAATTAGACATACGCTAATTGTATGGTTTCACTCACCTGTGGAACATAAGCAATAGCATGGATGACCATAGGGGAAGGAAGGGAAGTCCAGAAGGGGAGAAATCTGAGAGGGAGATGAACCATGAGAGACTATGGACCCCGAGAAACAATATGGAGGTTTTGGAGGGGAGGGGGTAATAGGGTGATGGGTATTGAGGAGGGCACCAGCTCTGATGAGCTCTGGGTGTTATACTTAACTAATGAATCACTGAACACTGCATCAAGGACTAATTATGTACTGTATGTATAATGGCTAACTGAACATAAAAAATGGGGTGCTTTTTATAATTAGTAAAGGACTTTTCCTCCTTGGTATTTTTCGTGTGTGTTTCTTTACAAAACTATAAAATCTAAATCTTTATTTGTAAAGATTTTATTTATTTATTTTAGAAAAAGAGAGCACTTGTGCGGGGGGGGGGTAGGGGTAGAGGGAGATGAGACTCTTAAGCAGACTCCACGCTGAGCACAGACCCCAACCTAGGCTCAGTCCTGGGACTCTGAGATCACAACCTGAACTGAAACCAAGAGTCAGACACCTAACCCACCTGCGCCATCCAGGTGCCCCCTCTAAATCTTTACTTGTAATTTTCTTTGTACAGCATACCAAATAAATATATAGTAACTGAATTAGAGGGGAATTGAAAAAAAATATTTAAGTATCACTCATTTAACAAGTGTTCACAGAAACTGCTTAATAGTGAAGTTAATACTGCATAAAATTACATTGGGGACTGTATTTAACCAAGTAAAAAAAGTAAGAAAACAAGAATGATTTTAAAAATTAAGATTCAAGGGAAAAGTAGAAATTTCCAGAGAAATGGCTCCCAGCTGTGTCTATTTTGAATATAGAATGAAATCAAATTAACTTTTCTTCTTCATATGCCAACCCTACTTACCTTGTGACAACTTCTTTGCCACTCAAGGAATGAGAGTGGGTGTTCAGAAAGGTCCTTAATAGCCCCCCAAATGTAAGGATCTGAAGAAAAGAGGCAGCAGGGCATTGCAGTGAGCTTCTGGATATACTTGAGGAAGGAGTGTGTGAGTATGCGTGTGTGTGTATGTGTGTGAGAGAGAGAGAGAGAGAGAGAGAGAGGAGAGAGGAGGCAGGGAGGTGAACAAACATTTATCTATTAATCCTATCCTGGCAAGGCATTATGCCAAGAAATCCAGAGTGAGAAAAAAGGCCAAGTGAGACAGAGAAGAAGGAGGGAAAATAAAAACCAGGAGGTCCATTACCAGTCTGACCACAGCATCCTAAAAGAGGCACAGCTGATTGCTTTGTCTGATGAGACATCTGAGAGGCCATATACTGCATCTCAAAACAATGCATTATGGGAGGACTAGGGGTAAACCATTTAACTGCACGTTCTTTCCAATTTCATATCTCTCATTGGTCAGCTCCATGGAGCACTATCACCCCTGAAACTTAGCCTTGTGTTACTGGGCAGCTCTCGGCATGTGACAGCTGCATGTGAAGAGCTTTTCAGTGGTGCCTGGGTGGCTCAGTGGGTTAAAGCCTCTGCCTTTGGCTCAGGTCATGATCCCAGAGTCCTGGGATAGAGCCCCGCATCGGGCTCTCTGCTCAGCAGGGAGTCTGCTTCCTTCCTCTCTCTCTGCCTACTTGTGATCTCTGTCAAATAAATAAATAAAATGTTTTTTTTTTTTTTTTTTTTTTTTTTTTAAAGAGCTTCTCACTGGGCGGAAGCAGACATTTAACAGGGTCTTTGTGACTGGCAGGGGGCGAGGGAAATGGTGTGAGCCATCTCTAGGGTCACTCTCATGAGGAAGTTGGCAGGGCCAAGCTGATCTGGGGTTGTGTGTAAACTGAGGTCAGTATATACACTTCAGATCATCTCTAGTCTTAAATTTTGCATAGCCATCAACAAAAATACCAACATTTGTTTTCTGCGTACCATATTCCAGGTTTTATCCTAAGCATTTGATTTCCATGATCTCTTCTAATACTCAAACACATGTAAGAAAGGCACTCTTGGGTGCCTGGGTGGCTCAGGTCGTGATCTCAGGGTCCTGGAATCGAGTCCCGCATCGGGATCTCTGCTCAGCAGGGAGCCTACTTCCTCCTCTCTCTGCCTACCTCTCTGTCTACTTGTGATCTCTGTCAAATAAATAAATAAGTTCTTTAAAAAAAAAAAAGGCACTCATTTCTATTTAATAGACAAGTGAACTGAGGCAGAATGGGTACAAGTGGAGTTGGGAGGAGTTGCCTAATCGTGATCACAAAACATCTAAGCCTTACTCTGACAAAGCTGGAGAGAACCAACTAAATCCATGGAATGAGGAATGTGCTTTAATTTTATTACTTTCCAAACAGTAGACTTCAATAGTTTCAGATTTCATAACCACTTTACGGGTAACAATTAACTTATAAGGACAAATTCCAGTTGACTATCTTTTAAAGAAGTGCTACAATCAGTATCTTCTTGGCCAGAACATTTGATATTTACTCTTCTCTCCAAATGTCTTCCGTTTGATGATTTCATTGCAATGTAGTATCTCCTTCAGAAGAAAAAAAGGAAAAGAAAAGAAATTCAGTGGGCCTTCATGCACTATCAGATCCCCCAAAATGACTGAATGTAAAGAAGTGGTCTAAAGAAAATCCTCAGGAAATCTAGAGGTTTTTATTTAGTGACCATCTTCTATTGCCACAAATAATTTTGATGAAAAATAGCATTGATGGCATAAAAGAGTACTTTAGTAGGATGAGCTTGAAATACTGAATGGAAAATTACTGCACTCTGATCATTCATTAGTGACTTTTCAAAGAATGGGCTACTGCAGATAACTTAGCAGCTAACTGAAAAAAAAAAAAAGCCATAAGCCAAGCTGATTATTTTACTGTCATTCAGCTGATGAATAAAGTGGATGTGGGCTTGGTGTTATGATTAATAATAAGTCACTTGGTTACGTGTTATGTGCACAAAGAAAATTCCACATCTTGACCTTGGGAGAAAATAGGCTTGTAATTTGGGGGGTAGTCTTAATGTAATTATTACCATCTGGGCCTTTCACTGAATTTCCCCCCCATTTCTAACACTGTTAGCAGGAATATCCTTGATTCTGTTATTGAGGATCCCTTGGCCTAATAGTGACCTCACAGGAATGATTAATGACTCTTAATCAGAGAATGGGGGACAGGATCCCAAGCACCAGTTGGAACACTGAATATAATTAGCATATTCACTTCTCAAGAAGACAGTCACTTTTTTGTTAGTTTGTGCTCTAGTGTTTTGACTGAAATGGGTAAGTAATGATTTCACATCCCTTTATTTATTGTAGTGACCTCTAATACGAAGCATGCTTTTAATTTTGGGAGAAGACTGCCTGTTGCGTGACTTCTTAGGGTCTACGCTTTTGATGTTGGATAGTTTGTCCTCAGTAATAGTCTACTTATCCTTCTGGAGGAGATGTTTTGTTTTCAAAGGGGATTTTTCATGGCTTAAATCGGATACCCCAAAGCTGCCAAGTAATAAAAGAGATGGTTAAGATTCTAAATCTTCTTGCCTAACTACTAACTAAAAGCCAGAAGTGTGGGTGTCATTTTGGTGACCACAGTATTGCATTCTTCTTGCAAAACTGCATAATTGAAGGGGTGGGGTCTGGTTTGCCTTCCATCGAAACTGACTTTTATAGCCCTTAGAAAGCTGGAAATCTGCTTCATGTTTAACATCTCTTTCCACAAAAGGTTCATCCTTTTTTCATGTTAAGTCATTGAAAAAAAACATCGATGTTCAGGGTTTTTTCAAATCAAAGTGATGAATACCCTTAATATCTTTTTGTACTGAAATACGTTCCAATAGTATCTTCTGTTGTTGATCTGTTACTTTTTTGTTCAGTCGTCATGTGCCAAATAATTTAGTTCTGACTTTATCTCTTAATAAGTAATAAATAACATTTCATTGGTGAACAAACGCATGTCTAACATCTGTTTTGATGAGCTGGAGATTTCCCACCTTGTGGGAAGCATTTCAGAGCGTTTCTCCTCCCTATGTTGCACTTAGCCTGGAAGGAAGTTCTTAATGCCTGGATACAGTTTCTGTCCCTGCTCCCTTTCCCCCCACCTAGAATTGACAGAAGATGGGATCCAAAGAAAAAAAATCAAACAATGAATCTCAAAGAAAGACCCAGAAGTAAATATCTGAGCCAAAAAAATCTGAGTCGGAGATAGAATTAAAATAGTTACAGTTATGGAATGAGGAATTAAAGAGAAATGGCAAACACGACAAAGTCCCCTAGACTCTGCCATAGCCCCGTGACTGACAGTCCTGCCAGTTTCCAACTCTCTTCCCCAAACCATTCCATATGGATGTCTAGCTTGTGCTGGAAGGAGGCAGATTTTTGTACCTGCCTTAATAACATACCTGGGCCACCCTTATCTCCCTGTTCTGTCCAAACTCAGAGCCCACTGCCACCACAGCAATTTCGTTAGTCTTCTTTTCCTCCAGGTGAAATAAACAGTAATCACTATTTATGAGAGAATAGCTCTTTACCGTCCAGGTTAGTGACTTAATTATCCCTCAAATACTTTCCAGTCAGGGTCTACTAACTTGCAGATATAATATTCCTGGGCCATATGGGCTGGGTTCTCTGTACAGCCAACATAACTATCATTGTGTGGCAAATTATAATGTAAAATTAATGTGACTTCCAGTTTTAGTCAAATACAGATAAAGATCCTTCAGGCTTTATGCCACCTTCCCCATTAGCAGTATCTTTTCATTTTTCCCCTTTATTCCTAAATGCAGGAAAATTCTTTCTTGCAGTTGTATGTCAAATGGCTCAGATATCCCTGCCCAAGTGAATAACTCTAGACTTATTTTCATTCCAAATTACCCCTCTTTAGTGCCCATTTGTTTCATTTTTTGCCTTGTTTCAGCTCATTTTTCATTGCCCTTTTTCCCTAAAACTATTTTTAAAAACTTGAATTTTTCTGCCCTTTTATGTCTTATTAAAGTCTAAACTGACTATAATCCCTTTCATGCCACTAAGCAGGGAATATTCCCTGAATTCTAAAAACAAAATCATTTTCCACTTCTAAATTCATTTTTCATTCAAATTTTGGAAATATTTCTTTACCTTCTATTTATAAGTAGATAATTATCAATTCTTGGCTAAAAAGATAGGAAATTTTGTCTACATTAAAAAAAATCTTCTATAGAATGGAATTATTCTTTTAGTCTTACAAGTTATAGTAAAATTAACCAGTTCCCACCCAATTTATTGCCTCATACTGGAAAATGTCACAAATCAGGCATCTGACTTTTAAGAAGTGGCCACTGCCCAAATTCTGTGCCCAAGAGTGAGTATGGCTTTAAGAACAGTTGGCATGGGGATTCACAGACATGTACCCCTGGGGATAAAAATACATTATACGTTTTTTAAAAATTAAAAAATTAATAGTAAAAAAAGAACAGTTGGCAGATTCGGCTCTGGTCATGATCCCAGGGTCCTGGAATCAAGCCCCATGTGGGGCTCTCTGCTCAGTGGGGAGCCTGCTTCCTCCTCTCTCTCCCTCTCTGCCTGCCTCTCTGCCTATTTATGATCTCCATCTGTCAAATAAATAAATAAATAAATAAGAACAGTTGGCAGAGCCTTGAGAATGAACAGGACAGACATAAATGCTTGTCTCTTAAGAGTTAACTCAAGGTCCACGTGTCCTATCACCTACCCATTATATGAAGTTACTTTGTGAATAATAGAATTATATAAGTATAAATTCTTCTTTTCCTTTTTGGTAGTCTTTTTTTTTAAATATTTTATTTATTTATTTGACAGAGAGAGATCACAAGTAGGCAGACAGGCAGACAGAGAGAGAGGGGGAAGCGGGCTCCCTGCTGAGCAGAGAGCCTGATGCGGGGCTCGATCCCAGGACCCTGGGACCATGACCCGAGCTGAAGGCAGAGGCTTTAACCCACTGAGCCACCCAGGCGCCCCTTTGGTAGTCTTTTTTAATGATAATTATAATTGCTACGGTTACTGTTAACATTTCAGTGTAACAGAAGAAGTTTTGGAGCCAAACAGACTTGGGTTTGAACTCCAATTCCGCCATTGTGTGGTCTTAGACAAGTGAGTTGGCTTCGGTAAGTCCTAGTGGCCGTATCTGTGAAACAGCACATAAGAAAACCTACTTAATTGTGTGGATATAATTATATATTTAAAGTACTTTTCTACTATCTGACACATAGTATTTCCAAGTTCTTTAATAAAAATTATCAATACTTCATCTACTTCAAAAAAGTGTTTTAAGACATAAAAGAAAGAAGTGATTTAGCAATATCAAATCAGAGTTCAAGCACGAGAAGAATATTGAAACCACTGATTATAAAGATTTCTTCAGTTTTATGAGCAACAGGAATTAACTTTCATGTCTTCAGAACCTTCAGATTACCAGGAAGACAAGATATCTGAGACATTTCTATAAGCCCAGAAACTGTGTAGAAGGTACCTCTCAGGGAGGGTTATGAGTGCTCTACAAGATGAATATCAGTCTCATTGGAAAGTCCTACCCACCCAATCTCCTTACTTTAGAGATATGAGGAATCTGGATTTCAGAGAGTTTATGACAGCCAACTGGTGGTATTGCTGAGAACGGAAAACTAGTTTGCTTCCCAAACTAGTTTGCATTGAATGATCTTTCCATATGTAGTTATTTTGAGTCAACTAGAAAATCTGCAAGAACATCAAAATAATGTTCTTTCTTCCTCTGGTCTCAGTAATGACTGGTTAAGAATGCTTTGGAGCAAATATCAAAGCAGTTGCAGATCCTCAGTGTTCCAGAATAGCTATTTTAAGTTCTCCAAGGAAAAATTCCTGATAAAGACCTTTTTTCACAGTAACTAAAAAGGCTTCTGGCTCTCTTGTTAGAAAGTGGCTATTGAGACCTCAAATACAAGATGATCTCCTTTGAAGTAGCAGGAGGGAATGAACAGAACTCTAGAATGGACATCAAAAAACTCCTTGATCCTAGTAATAACTCAAGTCTACCTTTTATGTGGCATAAAGTGAACTTTATATATCTCTGAATTTCAAGTTATTTTTGACTCTTCTTTTTTTCTAACACATACCATACTTGGTCATGCAACAAAACGTGAGGGTGCTATCTTTAAAATATCTCCAGAATCTGATTACTACTCATCATTTCCACTGCTACCTCCTTCTTCTAAGCTGCTATCATTTCTTCTCTGGACAGTTAAAGAAATCTTCTAATGAATCTGCCTGCTTCTACCCTTTTCTGCTCAACATATTAATTAGTAAGGGTAACCTCAGAGTTTGTTAGCCAAACTTCCATAATGGATCTGTCCCTTGTTTAACAACCTTAATTTGTCCCTAAAAACCCTGCTACTAAGTGAAACCCTGGTCTTTTATAAAAGTATTTTCTTTAATTTAAATTTCTTTAATTATGAT
The DNA here is from genome assembly GCF_002288905.1 of Enhydra lutris kenyoni. Lineage (NCBI taxonomy): Eukaryota > Metazoa > Chordata > Mammalia > Carnivora > Mustelidae > Enhydra > Enhydra lutris. Next base: position 2,336,783 of record NW_019154140.1, read on the forward strand.
TAGTTCCATTGCAGCCCCCAATACACAAAAACTGTATACAGATAGGAACCTATTTTAATTGAAAAATAAAAATATTGTTCAATTGTCATAACAATGTATAAGCAATTAACATCAAGTTGAAGATAAATTGTGCATAAAATATAATGACATGAAGGTTTATTTTACTCAGCAAAGAGGAAAAGACTTGGTGGGTTCTCCTTGGTGGACATGTGTTGAAGGTCGTTGTTCTTTGTAGGCTATATTCTTCCTTCTGAACAATTTTCTTTAGTAATGTTTTCAACAATTTGAAGGATCATGGTTATTTTGTACTAAAAGTACACTTAAAGTTATGGTATAGAAGCATGCCATAAAGTTGTGGTATAGAAGCATAGAAATATACCTTTAGTCAAAATAATAGCTAAAGATGAAAGCACTTGGAAAGATTAAATAGTCTATGTAGGACATATAGAATGAAAAGTGATAAAAATGTTATCTCTTCATCTTTCTGACTAGGCATACTTAGGCAAAATAAAACATCTTTAGTTTATCTGAACATGGTGCACAGTTCAAAATTTGTTCTGATGTTTGATGACTAATAGCTGTTGAGTCACATAGAATAAATAGCATGTTTTCTTCAAAAATGGCAATGTCAAAATATATTTCTTACACTTATTTGCTTTCTGTGCTTTAGGAAATAAAGATCACTATATCAAAAGAAGAAAGAGTTGTTTAGAAAGTGGGACAGCTTTTCAAGAGTCATTATGGCAAAGAGTGATTAACTGAATGGGCACTGCGTATGGTAAATCTGGGTTTACTGGTCTTTTACTAAGGTCCTCAGTACTTTGTATGGCACTGTAGAACAGTGGTGGCTCATTTATAACCCAAGAATCAGAATACAGGGAAGGGTGTTCACCTAACATATTTCACAAGTAATTAATTCAACATGCATTTTTAAAGTACCTGTTATATAACAGGTACCCTGATCGAACAGGTAAGCCAAAAAAGAAGAGGGTTATCCTCATTCTCAAGGATTCCTCAGACTTGGGGAAGGGGAGGGCAGATGTATAAACTCTGCTATAATAGTACAAGCACTATAATATGGAGCACTCTACACATCCTTGCCCACACTTGTTATGTCTTGTCTTTTTTTTTAAGACACTCAAACAGGTGTGAGGTGATATCTCACAACAGTTGTGATTTTCATTTCCCTCTTGAAGAGTGATGAGCATCTTTTCATGAGTCTCTTGGTCATTTGTAAGTCTTCTTCAGAAAAATGTCCATTCAGGTCCTCTGCCCATTTTTTAGATAAGATTTATTCACTTGTTTGAGAGAAAGAGAGAGAGAGCATGCGGGGAGGGGAAAGGAGAAAAAGGGAGAAACAGATATCCCGCTGAGCAAGGAGCCCAACATGGGGCTTGATCCCTGGACCCTGAGACTAAGGCCTGAGCTAAAGGCAGATGCTTCACTGACGGAACCACGCAGGTGCCCTGGTCCTCTGCCCATTTTTGAGTTGGGTTTTTGTTTTTGTTTTTGTTTTTTTTTGGTGTTGAGTTGTATTAATTCTTTATATATTTATTCCTAATCCTTTATCAGATATATAATTTATAAATATCTTCTTGCATTCAGGAGGTTATCTTATTGTTTTGTTGATAGTTTATTTCACGGTGCAAAAGCTTTTTATTTTGGTGTAGTCCTAATAGTTTAATTTTGCTTTTGTTTCTCTTGCTTAAGGGGACATGTCTAGAAAAATGTTGTTATGGCTTATGTTAAAGAAATTACTGCTGTTTTCTTCTAGGGGTTATATGGTTTCAGGTCTTTAATCCATTTTGAGTTTACTTTTGTGTATGGTGTGAGAAAGTGGTCCAGTTTCATTCTTTTGCATGCAGCTGTCCAGTTTTTCTAGCATATTTGTTGAAGAGATTGTTTTTTTCCCATCGTATGTTCTTGTCTCCTTTGTCATAGATTAATTAACTGATATACATGGGTTTGTTTCTGGGCTCTATGTTTTTTTCCATTGGTCTATGTGTCTGTTTTTGGGTCAGTGTCATACTACAGCTTTGTAGTACATCTTGAAATCTAGTATTGTGATACCTCCAGGTTTGTTCTTTCTCAAGATTGCTTTGGCTATTCAGGGTCTTTTATGGTTACATACAACTGTGGTATTATTTGTCCTAATTCTTTGAAAAATGGTTGGTGTTTAGATGGTTATTGCATTATATCTGTAGATTGCTTTGGGTTGTTCAGACACTTTAATAATATTGGTTCTTCCAGTCCCTGAGCATAGAATATCTTTGTATTTGTTAGTGTCATCTTCAATGTCTTTACTCAGCATTTTATAGTTTTTGGAGCACGGGTTTCTTTTATGTTTTTGTTTTTTACCTTCTTGGTTAAGTTTATTCTTGTGTATTTTATTCTTGTTTGTGCAATTGTAAAGGGGATTGTTTTCTTAATTTCTCTTTCTGTTACTTCATTATTAGCATAAATAAATGTAACTGATTTCTGTATATTAATTTTATATCTATGACTTTATTGAGCTCACTTATTAGTTTTAGTAGTTTTTTGGTAGAATCATTAGGGTTTTCTACACATAATGTTATGCCATCTGCAAATAGTAAAAGTTTTATTTCTTTGTTACCAATTTGGATGCCTTTTTCTTCTTTTTCTTGTCTGATTACTGTGGCTAGGACTTCCAATACTGTGTTGAATAGAAGTGATGAAAATGGACATCTTGTTTTTTTCCTGATTTTTGAAGAAAAGCTTCAATTTTTTTTTGCCACTGAATATGATGTCAGCTGTGGGTTTTTCATATCTGGCCTTTATTATGTTGAGGTATGTTCCCTGTAAACCTACCTTTTGAGTCTTGATCATGAATGGATGTTGTACTTTATCAGATGATTTTTCTGCATCTATTGAGTTGATCATGTGATTTTTTTATCCTTTTGTTAATGTAATGTAACACGTTGTTCTGTGAATATTGCACCACCCTTGCCTTCTTGAAATATAAATCCCACTTGATCATGGTGAATATTTTGTTAATGAGTTATTGGATTCAGTTTGCTTATATTTTGTTGAGGATTTTTTATCTATGTTCATCAAAGATACTAGCCTGTAATTGTCTTTTTGTTGTTGTTGTTAATTTGGTAGTATCTTTATTTGGTTTTGGTATCAGGAGAATGCTGGTCTCAATAAATTTGGAAGCTTTCCTTCCTCTTCTGTTTTTTGGAACAGTTTCCAATCGTTTTGGAAAAGGAATTCTTTTGCACTGTTAGCAGGGATACAAATGGGTGCAGTCACTGTGGAAAATAGTCTGGAAGTTCCTTGAGAAATTGAAAAATATAATTACCACATGATCCAGTAATTCTGCTACTGGATATTTACCTTAAGAAAAAAAAAAACCAGTAACTTGAAAAGATATATGCACTATGTTTATTGCAGCATTATTTACAATAGCTAAGATATGAAGGAAACCAAGCATCCATCCTTAAATCAATGGATAAAGATATGGCATGTGTGCACACACACACACACACACATGCATGCACACACTGGAATATTACTCAACCATGAAAAAGAATGGGCTCTTGCCATTTGAAACAAGATGGATGGACTTAGAAGGTGTAAAGATAAATGAATTAAGTAAAAGAAAAATACCATATTATTTCACTCATATATGGAATTTAGGAAACAAAATGCATGAACAAACAAAAAAAGAGACCAGAAAAACAAACAAAAAACCAAAGTCAGACTCATAGAGAGAACAAATTGGTGGTTGCCAGAGTGAGGTAGGTGAAGGGATGGGTGAAATAGATAAAGGGGATTAAGAGTACACATATGGTGATAAGTACCAACTAATGGATAGAATTGTTGCATTATTATATTGTACTCCTGGAACTAATAACACTGTATGTTAGTTATACCTTAACAACAGCAAAAAAAATACAGAGTGCTCTGGGAACAGATAGGAGGGAGCCTCTAATTCTCCTGGAGTAGGGTGAAATTTTTAAGGAGCAATACAGAAAAAGAAACATCTTAAAATGAGCTTTGAAAGGGCAAATAATCTGAAAATAGAGGTGAAGTTGGGAACCTGGGTCGTCCAGGTAGAAGAAGAGTATCTGAAATGGTATAGAGTCATTAAAAAGAGTCTTTTCCTTGGAGCGCCAGGGAGTCTCAGTTGGTTAAGCGTCTGCCTTTGGCTTGGGTCATGATCCCAGGGGTCCTGGAATCAAGCCCCATGTTGGGCTTCCTGCTTCTCTTGTTAGGAGCCTGCTTCTCAGAACCTCTCCTTCCTGCTTGTGCTCTCTATCTCTGTCACTATCTGCCACTCACTCTCTCAAATAAATAAATAAATAAATAAATAAATAAAATCTTTAAAAATAAAATAAAATCTTTAAAAAAAGTTTTTTCCTTAAGGTGGCACCTTCCATTTATGAGCTTTCATCAGTGTTGATGTGCTTTGTTTCGTATTTAGACAATGAAATCTACTGAAAGGCTAAATAAGGGGAAAAATGATCATGATTTCTACCCATAAGGATGTTGTTGAAGTATCACTTACTGTTCGAGTTATCTATGGCAGCAAAACAGTTCACCCAAAACTTGAAGGCATAAAGCAATAGCCATTTGATTATGCTTATGAGTTATATAGGGCAGAAATTTGAAGAATAGCAAGGAGGGCTTGACTCAGCTTCATGATATCCCAGTACTCAACTGGGAATATTGGAAAGCTGGGCTAATTTAAATGGCTGGGAGTTGGAATCATCTGAAGTCTCCTTCACTCAGATGGGTAGCACCAAAGCTGAGATGATTTGAAAGATGTGTTCAATGCAGAACATCTATACATGAATTCTCTAGATTGCCTAGGCTTCTCCCAGCATAGATACTTGGTACAAAATTGGAGTGTCCTTAGAGGAAGCATCCCTAAAATCAGCATTGTAAAGAATCAAATGGAAGGTGTGTGGTTTTCACTGAAAGAGCCTCAAATGTCGCAGAATATCACTTTCTCTGTCTTTTATTGGTTGATGTAGTCCCAACTGAAATAAAATGGTCATATACCCCATATTTCCATGACAGGGGCATTAAGGAATTTGTAACCATTTACTTAAATCCCCACATTTGACACATTATAAAATGTTTAATAATTACACAGTGGTATTTTCTCTATAGATTATAATGGGAGAAATTTCTTTCTGGTTTGTCAGGTAAAATCTTTCCTCTTTTGAGCAATTGGTATATATTTTTTTAATTTTCAATTTTTTAAATTTCTTTTCAGTGTACAAGAATTCATTGTTTATGCACCACACCCAGTGCTCCATGCAATACGTGCCCTCGATAATACCCACAACCGGGCTCACCCTACTTCCCACTCCCCACCCCTTCAAAACAATTGGTATATTTTTACTTTCTGACCACTTGAATCATATAATTGCATTTCCCTCTGAAATTTGGTGACTTGGAATATTTTCGTGTTGTTATTTAAAATATTTCTAAAGAAGACAGAGAAAACTGAAATCTGTTTCTAGGTGACTATAATTTGAGTTTTATATGCATATGGACTAGGGGCAGGGGATGAAGATGGGAAGATAGGGGCCAGGTCAGAAGGGGCATATATCTCTGTGAGGACTGATTTACTTTATGTTATCTCATTTAAACTTTATATTTATCCTGTGGTAGAGACATTGACATTTAAATTTTATAAAGAGAAAATATTAAAATTTATAAAGAGAATTTTATAAAGGATAAATTACCTTTTGATTTTTGACCTTTAAAGATCAAGAGCAGCATGATGGAATTATAACTACAAATTTTGATTTTTCATTTCATTAGAACATTGTAATTTAAACACTAGCTTTTACAGAAGTTCCTACTGAAGTAAATTAGACCAGTGTGTCTAGAACTATATAAAGAACCCATTTTATTTTTTCACTTTCGATTTGCCTATCACTGACATTCCATAAAAATAAATTTTAAGAAAAAGAAGAAAAGAGCTATAAATTACAAGCCCCCCCCCTCTTTTTGGTTATTAGATTCAATAGGTATAAAATTACTTCGTCAAATTGCTGTGAAGTTTCTAAACTCTTATTTTCAATTTCTGTACTTTACTTGGTAACAGTTTTTGGACCACCACCTATCTACAGACAACTTCGAGTAATATTGACCTAGAGGATTAGATTTATGCAGAAAGAACATTTTTCATGCCTTGATCTCTCACCCAAAACTTAGTTACTAGTCTGAGCTGAGTGGCCATCTCAGCTTTTTTAGCTTGGGTTGTTTTTTTTTTAAGAGTTGAATACAACTGTCTTTCAGTGATTTATGCAGAAGGGTCAGCTTACTCCCAACTGGCCTGGGGAATTGTCAGTGCCTTGCCCATTGTTTAGCTGCAGCCAGTGTTCAAAGACCAGAGTGATTAAGCAATGGCATATGCATGACATGCTTATAATTTACAGGCAGCCGGGCCCTTCCCCCAGAGCTCTTGCTTGTGTTGAATGGTAAAGAGAGACTGGATCTATTTGAATGCTGTCTGTATATGGGAAGTAGAAGGTGGCTCTATCTTGATACTGTATTTGTGTTTGCCAAAAAAGTACTCTAAAAATATCATGTGTCTATAGAAAATGTGTGTGGATTAAGAATTCTTCTTTGCATAGCCTGGCTGAAATTTTGTTAGGATTTTGTGGTAGACTGTATGCTACATGAGTACTTTCTAAGCTTCTTTTCCAAGAAAGAGAAAGGAATGCAGTTTCAATTTAATATCAGAAGAATTTGCCAGTTTTGGATGTCTCATGAGGTTTGGCAACATCAGATTGGCATAACATTTTCCAAAGTGAATTTAAAGGGATTAGAGTTTGCTTGTCCTGATTCTTATCCTTCAGCAGATGATTTCTCAGAATAAGGCATTGTAAAGAAAACTATGGTAGACCAGCCCAGCTAACACAAGTAGACTGTCAACTTGTTCAATATGTTAGTATCCCTAAGTGTAGTTGTCAACATTTATTGTACATTGAAAGCACTGGAGGAGCTTTTTAAAAATGCTGATTCTTGGACCTAATCTAGATCTAAATTCATTATTCTGGATTAGCACCTACACATGGATGCTTTTTAAAAGTTCACATAATAATTCTACTGGTCATCAAGGTTGGGAACCCCTGCCCTCAACTAAAGAATACCATGATGGCTGAGTCAATATTACTGGGGTCAAATTCTGTTCTCATTATGTTACAGGAAAATTTTGCTTCAATAATTGATGAAAGTAATATATGTGCTTACTACCTTTTTTGTTGTATGTAAAAACCCAATCTATTTGAGAAATAAATATATGACAAATAAATAACTAAAAATAATTTGTTGAGCACTGATATGGACTAATTATACTATCCCAGTTTATCCTCACAGTGTTAAAGAAGTCAGCTTATTATTTTGGTTTTAGAATTACAAACAATTACAGAGGTACACATAGCTTATGAAAATTATCTTCGGTCCTAACTGGAAAAAAAAAAAAAAGACAGAGCCCTGGGTGTTTTGGTTTGAGATCTAGTATCTTTTTATTTATTGACCACTTAGCATTTTAAAGTCAATGTCTTCTCCCCACTGATACTTTTTTGGCCCAGTATATTTCTCCACTCTTCCACAGGCTACCTTTCCCCCAGTACCTCTAGATTCTAAATTAAAATTTAAGCTCAATTCCCTGCCAGGTTTTGGATTGTCCATAATGTGTTCCTGCTGTATTCTCTAACATTAGCTCTTTTTCCCACTATTTCCCATTTCAATTTGTCATCTTTGAGTTATGCTTGACTTAGAAATGCTACCAATTTCTGGATATTAATTTTGTATCCTACCCTTTACTGAATTCATATATTACTTCTAGTTTTTGGTGGAATTTTTAGGATTTTCTATGTATAGTATTATGCTATCTGCAAATAGTGAGTGTTTAACTTTTTCTGGTCTGATTGCTGTGACTAGGACTTCTGGTACTATATTGAGTGAAAGTGGTAAATAAACATCCTAGTCTTGTTTCTGACCTTAGAGGGAAAGCTCTCCATTTTTCACCATTCAGTATGATGTTGTTATCTGTGGGTGTTTTCTATATGGCCTTTATGATGTTGAGGGTCTGTGTGTGTGTGTATGTGTGTGTGTAATATTATTGAGATATGTTCCTGAAAGAAAATATTAAATAACAGAAGTTAAGTGCAAAAAACAACTTTCCCAAACCCCTATGTAGCTATTTAAGGCTATTTCTAAAATGATGATTTGTTTGTATTCTTTTTTTTTTTCTTGGTAGTTTAATGACACTTTAAAGGTAATGCACACATAATAATTTTTAAAGTCTCAAACAACACCTAAAAAAAAATGATGTATATTGTAAAGAGTCTTCCAACCCTGTCAGGTTCCCAGTACCCCAACACAGTGGCAACCAAGCTTACCAATTTTTGCATTTTCTTTAAGACATATTTTTTTAAATTAACATATAACATATTATTTGTTTCTGGGGTACAGGTCTGTGATTCACCAGTCTTCCACACAACTCACAGCACTCACCATAGCACATACCCTCCCCAATGTCCATCACCCAGCCACCCCATCTCTCCCACCCAGCTCCCCTTAAGAAACCCTGTTTGTTTCCTATGATTAAGTCTCAAAAAAAAAAAAAAAAAGTCTCTTATGGTTTGTCTTTCAAACCATTTAATCTCTTTTTAATTGATGTTGAGCATTTTTTTAATGTGTCTGTTGGCCATCTGGATGTCTTCTTTGGAGAAATGTCTGTTCATGTCTTCTGCCCATTTCTTTTCTGGATTATTTGTTGTTTGGGTGTTGAGTTGGAAGTTCTTTATAGATTGGATACTAACCCTTTATCTGGAAAAAACATTTGCAAATATCTTCTCCCATTCCATAGATTGTCTTGGTTTTGTTGACTGTTTCCTTTGATGTGCAAAAGCTTTTTATCTTGATGAAGTCCCGATAGTTCATTTTGCCTTTGTTTCCCTTGCCTTTGGAAACATGGCTAGCAAGAAGTTGCTGTAGCCAAGGTGGAAGAAGTTGCTGCCTATGTTCTTCTCTAGGATTTTGATGGATTCCTGTCTCACATTTAGGTCTTTCATCCATTTTGAGTCTATTTTGTATATGGTATAAGGAAGTGGTCCAGTTTCATTCATCTGCATGTGGCTGCCCAACCATGTGTTGAGGAGACTCCTTTTTCCATTGGATATTCTTTCCTGTTGTGTCAAAGTTTAGTTGGCTATAGAGTTGAGGGTTCCATTGATCTATGTCTGGTTTTGGGCCAGTATTACACTGTCTTGATGATTACAGTTTTGTAATAGAGCTTGAAGTCCGGAATTATGATGCTGCCTGCTTTGGTTTTCTTTTCAACATTCCTTTGTCTCTTCAGGGTCTTTTCTGATTCCATACAAATTTTAGAATCATTTGTTCCAGCTCTGTGAAAAACTTGATGGTATTTTCATAGGTATTGCATTGAATGTATAGATTGCTCTAGGTAGCATAGACATTTTAATGATATTTGTTCTTCCAATCCATGAGCATGGAATGTTTTGCCATTTCTTTGTATCTTCCTCATTTTCTTTTATGAGTGTTCCAGAGTTTTCTGAGTACAGATCCTTTGCCTCTTTGGTTAGGCTTATTCCTAGGTATGTGTACCGTTTTGGGTGCAATTGTAAATGGGATTGACTCTAATTTCTCTTTCTTCTGTCTCATTGTTAGTGTACAGAAATGTTGAGGTTTTGATGTGAGAATATATATCTTGCAAGTTGAACTTAAAATCTTCCATGGTAATAATTTTGCAAGTCACAATTATTGTATTTTTTAAAATTATGTGTATTACTCTGAAGTCAGGTCTTTATGATGTCAAATGTGTGGTTATCTGAAAATATTTTCAATTACTTGATCAATACATACAAATAACCTGGACCAGAGAGAAAGCATAGATTTGAGAGTTTCAGCAATCTTCTACAAGTTCAAAATTAAAAAAAAAATAATTTCATACTTACACATTACACAGTGTCACAAGTTTTGTAGACAATGTGAAAAAACACTTCCCTAGAACTGTGATACTATTTAGACATTCATATCATTTCAATCCCAATTGTTATGAAAAGAACAGTTTCTATAGTTGGTGAAGTTTGAGCAAAAGTATAAAATAGGATGTAAAGATTTTACTAGGTTTTGTTGTTACTAACAAAATCAGATCTGAGTCTTGTAGGTAGTTAATACAACATATTGATCCAGCAGAAGGAGCCAGTATCATTTTTTAGCTAATCATTTTGGTCAATTTGTTAATAAATTGAACTCATGAGTGTTTGTGAAACAGAAGAGATTGTCTTTTCATTTTCAACCAGATGATACTGATGGGATTAAACACAGGAGTGAATCAATTCAGACAAAAAAATCAAGGAGATAAAATTAGAGAAAAATTCTATGAAGTTAATACCCTATTTAGAGAAGGACTAACTTGATATCTTTATAAGGCCATATTTTCCAGGAAAGAATATTTTTAATTTTAATAGATTATATGATGTAGTAACAAAATTAATTTCAAAGTCATTAGAAATACATATTTTTTATTTTGCATTCCCTAATTCATGTTCCCATATTCCCATCATAAAATATTTTTTCCCAAAATTGGTTTATTTGTGAAGATTTTTAAAACTATTCTTCATCTCCAAGGTTCATCCTGTGACTTATCATTCATTGTACCAGATAATGTTTAATTTAAAGAACACATATTTCTTTACTAATATTCCATAATATATTTCTCAGGCTCATTGTTCAATAAAATACTGTTTATTATATAGGATAGTACTTAGTGGTTTGTTAGTAATATTTGAGTTCAAATACTGCCTCAATTTCTTTTCCTAGCATTCACTTAAAACTAGACAGACTTCAATTTTTTATACCTTTTCATCACAAAACTGCCTATTTTAGGTTTACCACAAGACAGATAATAATAATATTTTAAAAACAGAGAAGTACAACCAGGAATACAGAGGCCTCAAAATGTCTCTAATAGAAGATGCTGGCAAGATAGAAAATTAAGTTAACCAGATGCTTAGCTTTCCTCCACAAACAAATAAAAAAACGTAAGTAGAAGATTTAAATTAAAAACATTTTAATTACATAGGTTAACTCAAAAGAAAGAAACCAAATTAAAAAATCTAAGCCAAAAATGTAAGTACATTTATATTTTACCTCCTCAGGTCTTACTCTAGGTCTTGGGCACTGGAGTTTTAGTATTCAAAGGGACATAGGAAATGGCTCTCAGAGCATGTGGAGGCAGAAGCTGGCACTGAGTCCCCTACAGAAAACCTATAGCCTTCCCCAGCTGTCCTGGCCCTAATAGGAGGGTAGGAAAATGCCACACAGCAATCTGGATACGAAGAAATACAGCTCATCTCTGTCAAAAGCTTTTTGCAAAAAGAGAAAAAACAAGACTCCTAGGAGAAATAAAAATTCCAGTTAAGGTGTGAGGGTAGGATTGTCTTAATCCAAAGCTCTTGTTCTTTGCTTTGGTTTATGCTGGCTTTCCTTTCTTTGAATTGTCTTGATATTTATGTAGACTAGAGTTTTTCTCTTGAATCCAGAGCCAAAACTTTGGATCCTCTATGTACAGACTGTTCTTATAACATATTTATGCATGTCACCCTACCAGCCTTGTTGGTAAAGATAGGCTATATCTCCTATTTTTTTCCTGCAATTATTTTCTAGCATAGATCTCAAGGTTCTGCAAACTAGTGAACATCATACTAAAGCAGTGACAATTTTAGCCTCCTGCCTCAAAGCTAAATTAAGCCAGAAACTGAATTTCATCAGGTCACAGTGTATGCTCCAGAGGAGAATTTCATTGATTCTCCCTAGAACTGCACTTGGGCTTAAAGGTATCATTGTAACCACAAAGCTTCCTGGCCTGGAGAAAGCCACAATTAGAGAAAGGATGTAGGTAGATATGAATATTGGATTTTGGTTACAAACTTAAGAATAATCTAGATGTTACCCTTGTGTTTTTAAAAAATGGGAAGTTGGAGACCAACTTGTTGCTCATGGAACCCTGAAATACTTCTTGATTGACCAATACTGTACCACATAAGGAGAGTCACCTCCAGAACTGTGCATTCAAACATGTATTAAAAGTAACAAGATTATTTATTCTTCTGTTGTGCAAACATTTTCATGAACTGCAAAGATGAGAATGTGATGAATGCCATAATACAGCCACCAAATTTGTGGTTGAAGAGGTAAAGTTTGTGGAAGATGGGCAATGGAAATGATCTTTTTTATTATTACTGTGTCATGTTAGTCACCATACAGTACAACATTAGTTTTTGATGTAGTGTTCCATGATTCATTGTTTGTGTATAACACCCAGTGCTCCATGCAATATGTGCCCTCCTTAATACCCATCACCAGGTTCACCCATCCCCCCACGCCTTTCCCCTCTAAAACCCTCAGTTTGTCTCTAGGCTAAAATCTGTAAGTAGATGTAAGCATTATAGACATCTTTTTATTTCATCTCTAGTAACCAGCCCCTTACCACCAGGCTTTATCATGAAGTTGATGGTTGAAATATGTATCCCCAAGTACAACAAAAATATTAAATTTATCTGATAGATTGAGATATAACAGAGTTAATGGGTAATTTATAAGCTAAGGAACCTTAAAGTAGCGATCCTGATCAGAAAGAAGTATGGAATAGAATAGTGTATTCTAATTGTAGTCATTAGAGTCATATTTTCATGATTTTCCATATTTAAATAAATCCTGAGCTATTGTTTCTTTAATATTTTCCTTTAAATCTACTCATTTAAGAGATATAATAAATCAATGCCTTTTTCTCCTCAAAATTTTTATCAAAAAGCAAAAAAAAAAAAAGAAAGGAAAAAGGAAACAAAATACTGGAAACTTAATGGTTCTAGTAGGGAGAAGGGAGTGGAGCATGGAGCTGAGGCTCCAAGTCTCTCCAGAGACAATCCTTATTCTTGAAGTGTCCTCTTTGAGGAGGAGAGTCGAGCCAGGGACAGTTCCTCAGCCCCAATGCCCAGCCTCCATCTGGAAAATATATATATTCTCCATATATATTCTTTCTAAATATTCAGACCACCACAGTGGTCTGAGGGCCAGAGGAGCTGGAGGAGCCAGAGGATCACTAGAAGTAGTTGGCTACAAGCTTCTTGGTGAGGACTCCCCATGTCTCTTGTGAGACAGCCTAGAAGATGATGTAATCTTTCTAGATGCTCATCTAGCTCCCAGATGGCTGCCACATTCCCACAATGATAGAAAAAGCACAGGGAGCACAGTTTCATTGAAGTACCACCTGTAACTTCCTCTCACCAGTTAGTGGGCATACCAGATCATGCCAATGTTGTTGGCTGCGTGTTACTGCCAAATAGGTAGTCAGTCCTATGGGCTGTCTTCAGGATTAGACTAGAGCAGACCACACAGGGCCCTGTCGTGAGGCACTCCTTGCTTTTAATCAAATCATCTGAATCTGGTCTAGGGTCTGGATGGAGGAGAGAGCATACATGTATGCAAAAGACTGACAGGCTAAGCTCGTCAAAGATCTTAGGTCAGCAGCATCACATGGTCACCAAACCATATTTGTGCAGGCACTCATCATAGAAGCCATATGCCCAGGGGATCTGGTGGCTCTAGTGTTTCCCCAGGATCTTGGTGATGTGGTCAGCCTATTGAACATTAAGTACCAGCAGCAGGAGGAATGTTTCAATGTCCAGAAACTATAAATCATAAATCTCCTATGAAAAGGTCATTGGTCTCAGGGACTCACCACCCACACTGAACAGCTCCTTGAAGTCACAGAATTGTCCAGGGATATCACCACATACTGTGACTGGTGACTCCACCCCCTGCACATTGCCCTCTTCCACCACAGTCTCTCATGCCTGAGTGCACAGGCTCTTGACTTCACTCCCCTGGATGATTTTAGGGATGTGCCCATCAGAGTCCAGTGATCTTCACCCTGGTTCCAGAACTAGGACCCCTACCCCTACGCAGGTTAAAGCCACCACACCCCATCACAGGCAACTCTGACTCTGGCTTTCGGGCTCTCTGCCTTCCTTCCTAGCTTCCTTGCCAAGTTGCTTAACCTTCCATCCTGTATCTTTTTGTAGTTTTTCTTCCTTCTTACCTCTAGTCATCCTCACGCTGCTTCTCTTGATTTCTGTTCATCTCTTCTTCAGATTTGAACTATTTTTTCTTGCTTCTTTTTTTAGGTGGGTTTTGTTATTAGTCCACATTCAATGTCCTACATTCTATCTCTTGTTCATCAATTCATTTCCCTTTAAAAGCCAGTTAACGCTCTAAAAACTATTCACAGATGTCTACCTACATGCGAATATTATATTTAATGGAAATATTATAAATGATACATAATATAGTAATTTAGTAGAAGTGACAGGAACACATATTATGCATTCTATCAAAGCCATTACAATGGGGAATTATATTCCTTGGAAAATGGTTTCCTGTAAGAAAAAAGAAAACAAAAAAATGTGTAGACAATCCTAAGTGGGTGATTAGGCAATAAATTAACAAATATGAATATAAAGGATGAAACTTTGTTTTACTTTATTGTCTTTTGAATTTAAATGAGTTCTTCTGAAAATAAACAACAGGATGGAACAATTTGCCTTTCAATTGAATTAATGAGTTTGGCCATATTTTTCAATGAATGTTAAAAATAGAAAGTATGATACATTGTATATACATTCTTCTTTTCCTTAATTACTAATTTGCAGAGGAAGAGGGTTTAATAGGTAATTCAGAATTTCAGAGAATTGAAATTAATACTGGAAAGTAATTTTGTATTGTTATGATTAACTTTTTCAATAGGGTCTGTATGTGTATGTGTGTGTGTCTATCATTTGTAATCCTCTGGACCAGAAAGGGGCACCTACCGTTTGTCTAGGATGGTCTACACTCAGTATCAATAACTATTGACAAAATTTACGGTAGTCAAATACAGACAAAACAACTCTAAATTCTGATAGTAACATGTTTCATGCAATTTGACTCGCAAATTGGATAGACAGCTTCCTGAAGGAGTATTTTTAAAATGACAAAATCATCTATGCAGCCTCTAGAAAAGGTGTTAAAAAGCTGAGTTAAGGGAGGGAAAAGGTGAGAACAATTATCCATCTTTAGAACATAACAAATAATCATGATGTAAATTAGGTTCTTTACATAGGGAATAAATTAGCACTCAACTTTACAAAAGAGCAAGCTACCCTCATAACATCAGAAGTAAGAGAAGATGACCGCATCTCTTTGCTTTGCTGTCTTGGCCAGATCAGAGTGTACAATGATGAAAAAGATTGGTGGTGGTTATACCCCCAGTTTTTCCATCTTCCTTTTATGTACTGTCTTCACGGGAGAGTGTCAATATGTATTGATCTATCTTCACTACTGTGTTTTCTCCTTACCGCTCTGCCGTGAGAGACAGAATTCAATACGTTAGCCCACTCCAACAAAAGAACAGCCTAACCAAAGTCTAATAATTCTGCAGTGTGTTGGAAAGTATGTTTGTTTTAAGGGATTCTTCCTAATCTGCCAGAAAACATTTCTCACACAAGACAGTGTTGTTTCTATCAGAGCGAGCGTATGAGTTTTTGTCTTACTTTTCTAGACACTTAATACAAATTTAAGGAACTTTTTGGAGTTTGGAAGTCCCTGAATATGTGTGATTCAGGCACATAAACAAGATTTGTCTGGTTCTGATGTGGATATGTGATTAATTTCAGAGACGTGGTGACATTTTCAATATGCACATCAAGGATTAGGAGATATATGAGATAGAAAGCAAATGCCAAGGAGAGAACAATTATGGTTTACTAAACACTGCATAAAACATGGGTTTTTATGCTGTTTGTATATCTCTGACTGCTAGGGTCTGGAATCATATGAAGTCATAAAATGTCCCGAGCTGTATTAGTAAGTGCTTTGTGCGGGTGGAAGAAAGTCCTTTGAAAAGTATCATCTTGCAAGAGAGTTAAGTTTTTAATTATCAGTGATGGGAAAGTATAGTGACAAAATTACCTCACTTGCCGTGAGGGAAGACTGCATTTTAACAAATTTGAAATATTTGCATTTGACATCTAAAGCCCGACTAGACGGCAGACAACTCTGTATGGGGATTAGAGTCAAAGGCAGAGACATCTGTCTTTTCAGCACTGGAATGTTAAAGTACCCAAATTTAAGCTGATTTTATAATACTGAATATGTCTTACATGCCTGGCAGTGAACACTGCAGTAATTTGATAAAGTGTCATTTCATTATAGAAACCCCATTACTGGAGTTAAACTTCCCACGGAATTCTGCACAAACACCTTTCTTTAATGTTACTTCTTGCCTTGCCTTAGAGGATTAAAGATACTGTAATATATAATCTGATTCTGTCAGAGTATATGAGCCTACTCTCATTTGTTTCAAACTTTGATATAGTTTAAGTATTTTTTACTGTAATTTGATGTTCATAGCAAATTCACAGTTGAATTTCTATGAAGCAGAAATTTCCATTATTATGTGATTCTAGATTTCTGCTCAGTATTCTAGCTAATAATTCATAATACTTTATTTTTTTACAGTTTTTTCTTTTTTAATGGCTGTGTGATCCGCCAGTACATGAATATATCACATATTATTTATCTCTTTGGCTTTTATCTCTTTGGCTTTCCTATTGCTTCCCAGCTTTACTGAGATATAACTGACATGTTGTATTATATAAGTTTAAGGCACACAATATATTGATTTGATTATCATTATCATTAAATGAATGATACATTTATATATTATAAAGTGATTATCAGCATAGCATTAGCTAACGACTCCATCATGTCTCCTAATTATCATTTCTTTACTGCGGTGAGAACATTTAAGATGGACTCTCTTAAGTACATAATACAGTATTGTGAATTATAGTTCCCATGCTGTATGTTAGATCCCCAGGACTTATTCATCCTATAACCAAAAGTTTGTACCCTTTGACCAGCATCTGCCCATTGTCCCCATCCTCCCATAATCACCTTTCTACTTACTCTATATTTCTAGGAGTTCTTTTTTTTAGATTCCACATGTAAGTGATATACTACAGTATTTGTCTTAATCTGACTCATTTTACTTAGCATAAAGCCCTCAAGGTCCATCTATGTTGTCACACCTGATCTTTCTCATGGGCTGAATAATAGTCCATTAGATGTATATTTGTATATACACATATATCTTTATCTATCTGTTGAAAGTCAATGGTAGGGAAGGGTAAGAATAAAATACAAAAAGTACAGCTAGGCCCTCCCATGTCTGAACATTTAAAAGTACACTAGAAGTTTAGGGGGTTGTAAATATTTCCATTCTCAATTAAGAAATCTTCATTTAGATTCAGGATTTATAAGCTCTGTTTCTCAATGTGTTTTCTTAAAAAATATTTTTTATCTCTATACCTAATGTGGGGCTTGAACTCATACCCCCAAGATCAAGAGTCACATGCTCTACCAACTGAGCCAGCCAGGCACCCCTCGTTGTGCATTTTAGAAATTTTACGGGGCTCACAGTTAAAATTTCTTTAGGAACCTAGAATTCTATTTAGGACTTCCTACATAATTAGTGGACTGCCTATTACTGAGACAGGTAGTAGCTTAAGAATTTTATAAAAAGTGAGTATGAAAGTATGGGTTTCGAGGACAAATGATATAATTAAATATTTAGGAATTCTAGGGATATTGCCATGTTGATTGATGAATTTCAGGATTCGTCTAAAATGTGATCGAAACTATACCTATTGTCTAATTTTACCACCAAATAAGTAATGCCAATCTTTTTTTGTTGTTGTTGTTGTTATTGTTAATGGGGAAAATGGTAGTAAGAAGGATGGGAGGAGTGTAGCAAGCATAGACATTTAGGTAAGGATAGATTTGGGACTGAAAAACTAAGAATGCCTGGCACATACTACTTCATACTAAACAGTATATTTTATAAATATGAATAATTCTTCTTCATAAGGAGACAAACCACAGTTAAATACTTTCCTTCCTTCCACCTTTTTTTTTAATCTCCATCTCTCTCTTTCTCCTCCCCACTATAGCCAAACATTTAAAAATGTTTAATATATACCCCTTTGTTTTGTAGCTATTTTATAATAGGCATATTACTTTTAAAATTTTAACTAAACCCATATGTGTTACCAGTATCCAGATCAAGAAATACAATATAATCACCCCGAGTGCCCCCAATTCTCCCTCCCAGTCACTTCCTCCCATAAAGGAACCATCATCCTGACTTCTATCACCTAAATTAAGTTGTGCCTATTTTAAACTTTATGTAGTTGGGATCATATAATATATATAAGCCTTCGTTACTGTGAAACATTATGTCTCTGTCATCCAGACGGTTATATTTAGAAGTCTTGCCTTTGCTTTCTGTACAGTTTTCTATATTATGCCCATGCCACACTTTACCCGCTCTATTTTTGTTGGACTTTAAGATTTTCCAGGGCTGGGGGCCGATTACGAGTAGCCCTACTCATGCACGTGTAGTTCGGTAATCACATGCACTCATTCCTCCTGGCTATACACCTGGTAGTATCATTGTTGGTGGATAGTGTATGCTACAAGTTCAGCTATAGGATACACTGTCAAAGGATTTTCCAAAGCGGTTTATTTTGTTTTAATTAATTTATCTATTTTTGAGAGAGAGCAGAGGGAGAGGGAAAGAGAGAGAATCTTAAGCAGACTCCACACTCAGCACATGGAGCCCACCGAGGGGCTCGATCTCAACAATCTTGAGATCATGGCCTGAGAGCAAAATCAAGAGTCAGATGCTTAACCGACTGAGCCACCCCGGCTCTGCCAACATGGTTATTGATTAGGCTTTTATAACTGTGGGTGAGAATTTCACTTCTGCTAATACCTGGTAGTGTTTTTTTAATTTTATCTATTTTAGTGGCTATGTAGTAGTTTCTCATTATGAAGTTATGAATAGTCTTTTTGACATATAATTGATATACAATAAGCTGCACATATTTAAAATGTACAGTTTGATAAGTTTTGACATGTATACACCTGTGAAGCCATCATCACAATCAAAGCAATGAAGATGTTTATCACCCCTAAAAGTTTCCTTAATGTCCCTCTGTAATTATTCCATCCTGTCCCTCCTTTCCTCCCCTCCCCCAGGGCGATCACTGATATTTCTGTCTCTATGTACAAAATGTTGCCATTTTTTTTCTTTGTGTGGCTATTAAAGTTTTTCTAGTTGTAAGTCATTTGATTGTGATGTGTCTTGGTGTCAATTTCTTTATATTTCTTGTGGTAGCTTTGTTGTACTTCTATGAAGTATAAGTCTATTATTTTTATCTAATTTGAAAAAAATTTTAACCATTGTTTAAAAAAACCTTTTTTTTCTGGCTTCCCTCTCTCTCTCCTTCAGGGACTTCAATTACAAATAGGTTAAGCTGTCTGAAGTTGTCCCATGGCTTTTTTTTAAACCATATTTTTTCTTTGTTGAATATTATTGCAAAGTTTATTATTAGGTCTTCAAGTCTACTGTTTTTTTCTGCAGCGTTCTAAACTCTATTAATCACATCGAGTTTATTTTTCTTTACTGAATTTTTTTCTCTCTAAATTTTAAAATTTACATTTTACTTAGTTTTATCTTCCAGTTTCTCATTAACATACTCATGTTTTCCTTTACCTTCTTAGACATATGAAATATGGTTTTAAAAGTTGTTTCAGGAGCGCCTGAGTAGCTTAGCTGGGTTAAGCATCTGACTCTTGGGGTGTCTGCTTGAGATTCTCTTCCTCTGCCCCTCCTTACTTTCTCTCTCTTTTAAAAGAAAAGAGAAAAGGAAAGGAAAAGAAAGAAAAGGCTATTTCAATATTATTCTTTACTATCACTTGAACAATTTAATTTCTGGGTCTATTTCTACTGATTGAGTTTTCTCTGCATTCTGGATATTTTCTGTTTCTTTGCACACTTGGCAATTTTTGATTGAAAGCTAGATTGAATTTTAACTTGTCAAGTGCTGGCTATTTTTGTATTTCTATAATTATTTTGGAGGTTTATTCTGGGACTCGGCAATTGATTTGGGAACATGTTTAATCTTTTTAAGGTTCCTATTAAGCTGTGATAGACATGACCAGAATACGCCTGTGTTGTAAATGTCTATTCAAGCCAGTTGCCTATTTTTTTGTTGGGTTATCGCTCTTTCCTTAAATATTTTCGCTATATTCATTCTATCTGTGAGCCATTTATGGAATATATATAGGACATATCCTTTCCCACTCTGGGATGCTTTTGAACTTTCCCTCAATCAAAATGTTTCCTGAAAAAGAACATAATAAATATTTCTCTCCCAGAACTGGGCTGTCTTCATTGTAACAGGGAGTCAAAAGGATATATATAGGTCTAATGGTAGGATCATTATTATCAGTTCATTATGTCCAGAAGTTCACTGGAGCCCTTCCTGTTATCTCTCCAATCATAGCACAATTATGCCGTCTTCTTTGCTTGCTGCTGGGATTGATTGGTTCTGTGTATAGAAAGTAAAGACAAGTTTTCCCTGTGACACATGTTTGCCTAGAGACCTACAGACCTTAAAAAAAAAAAAAATCTCTGGAACTTGTTCACCAAGAAACGTCTTACAATAAATGCACCAGTCTTTTTATTAAAAACATACTTTTGAAGATGAATGTTTATTCAGAGATGAAAACGCCTATAGGAATATTTTCCTAGAAATATGAATCATCCAGTGCTTTGGCTTTTCATTTAAAAAAAAAAAAAGAAAATGAATATTTCTGCTTAAATGCATCTAAATGGGAGCTTGTTATATCAGCAATCTGTGTTTCAAAGGGCAAAGGGTCAATGAAATAGCTTCAATTTAATCACTGTAAATTAAGTAATTTTCATTTCTTTGTCCAAATAATTTCCAAATATTCATTATCCCCAAATCTTAGTGGCTGGGGAACTGACCTCCTTATTTTTCCCTACTTTCCATCCCAGATAACATTAATTCATTTATTCTTTTAGACATAACTGCCTACTGTGATGCAAGACACACTGAACTAGACACAAACTCTCCTCCGAAGGAGATTAGAATTTAGTGGGAAGAGGTATGAGTAAGTAGGCAACAGAGACCAGTATAGCCTTTGGACACCAGGTGCTGGTGGTCTGGCTTATTAGGGACCCATGCCTAGAGGAAGAGACATCTAAGTTGACTACTGTAAGATATTTAAATGTTACATCTTAGCATGTAGGGAAGTCAGTGAAATCTCTCTAAGCCAAGACATAGTTGTCTTTCCCAAAGAAATGAATGTTGCAGGTATTTAAGTATGGTTCTATCTGATGTACTTGTAAAGGGAAAGATGGGGGAAAGGAGTAGGAGGAAGGAAGAAACCTGTAGATAATTAACTAGGTTCTTTTGGGGAAAATTATGTAAAACAAAGGAGTTTATGAACTCTTGCCATTGTCATCGTCATTATCACCACCATCATCATCATCAAAATTACACCATTTATTGAGCCTCAGCTCCAGCCTAGGTGACATATACGCTTTGAAATTTAGTGTCCATAATGGTTCTGTTTAAAGTCTTGCTGCTGGTATCCAGCAGAGCAAGGGCTGGATTCAACATCTTTCTCCTTAAAGACGTGATCTTTGTACTTCACTTGGGTTTCTCAGAGATCAGCCTGTGTCATACATTCTAATCCAGTAAACTGGGAGTAAGGGAACTTGTTTGATCACAGAATTTGAGGCCATAAAGTCCATAAGAGATACACAAAAGGCTCAGATAAGTAGAATCTTTTCCATCTAGAAACTGAAAGAATTAAAAATATTCCATAATTTTGAGGTGCCTGGGTGGTTCAGTCCATTAAATATCTGCCTTGAGCTCATGACCCGCATTGGGCTTCCTGCTCAATGAGGGGTCTGCTTCTCCCTCTCCTTCTGCTCTTCCTTCCACTCATGCTCTCTCTCTCCCTCTCTAATAAATAAATAAATAATCTTTAAAAATTATTAGATAATTTAAAGATGACAAGTAAAGCTGTCATGTGGAAACTTCAAGTGGCAGGACCTAGAAAGTATACCCAGAGATTCAGTGGTGGGGCGGGGAGCTGATGGGCAGATGGCTGGTGTCTGTGCCTGGAAGGATTGTTTAGTAAGTTCACAGTTTAAGCTAAGAAACATGAAACCATACTGGTTATATACCCTCACTGTTTATAGCTTAAAGAGGATCAGACTATGCTACCCCAAAATGCCACTTTGGCATAATAATTACTTTAGGTTGAAGGCAACTGAGAATTAACAGATGCAAGAAGAGTTCTCTGCCCTCCCTTATCTGTCTAAAATGGATAAGGGATTCTGCTTTGACAAAAGTGCCCAGGAAGAAAAGTCCAGTTCTTACAACCAGAGACAGGGAGTCACACTGAGATTAATCTGTATAAACAAAACTTACTAAAATAACCTTATCTTCCATTATGTTTAGTCTCCGTATATTTCCTAATCACTTTCCCACGGTTTATCACCACTAGAAGCCCGAATCCCCTTTTTACTTTCTAGTCACTTCTCCACAATTTACTGCCCTTTGTTAAAATGGTATATGATCTCCTTGGCTATCCAGTTCTCACTTCTTTCCTGTTACTTCTGTGCACACATAAAAAAATATTAGTATCGATAAAAACTGCAGCTTTTCCCCCCTGTGAATCTGTTCCATGCCAGTTTAATTTGCAGGCCCTAGCTACTCAGGATAAGAGGGTAAAGGAAAGCTGGATTTCCTCCCCATCAGTCTGGACCCTCGACTTTTTTCAGTCAGGAGGTAACATAATGCAGTTGGGAAATATCTGACTGGCAGCTGAGATATTTATTAGTCTTATCCTGGATGCTCCTTACCTCTGTCACTAAGTCAAAGAGTTCTACTACAAGTCTTTGTGCCTTAATTTCCTTATGAGCATAATAAAAGATTTAGAAGAGGATGGCAAATAGGGTTCACTTCCTGACTGGAGGGCTTTGTCAAAGAAGATTGAGAAGCCACCTGTACCATGATTATTAATGTCTACAGTAGGCTGTGTTGGAGCAAAGCAATTCCAGCATATGTACAGAACATATATCCTCTCTGGAATAAAAGATGCATAAAATTTCTTCCACTTCCGGCCTTCGGTGAATCTGTTTGTACCCTTTTATGGGTTGTTGATATAGAATGGGAAAAAGTTAGCATGCTTCAAATTCCGCCTGAGGAAGAAGTGGGCAGATGCCTGATGTAATGATACAGAGTTTAGGGGAGAATGAAATCCCTTTTGAGTTTTAGCTGGTAAAGCAGCAATCCGAGATCTACCAAGAAGGCAATATCCCATTCATCCCATGCTGTCCAAAAATGGTGTAGGTGTTTCAGATGCCTATAATAATGTATAATTAATATATAGAGGTAGACCCTCCCACTCCAGTTTTAATGTTCAGATTAACTGGCTGACCTACGAGCAAAATCGGTATAACTATGAAGAATGTATTTAATATTATCAAAGACTCAGTTCCAACAAACTGATAATGGACATTTAAGTTTCTTCCAGTGCACAACAGGTTGTAGTTATTTAAATATGACCATCTCTGTAACATGTTGCCTTCAAAGTTTCAGAAATTTGTTCCCACATAATTTCACTCCCACCTCTTTCTTCCAGATGCAGATGTAATTTATGTAGAAGCAGACATTAAAATAAGTCACTCAGGGCAGACTTGCTTTCATTTACATAATGTTCTTTGGGGGGAAAGTATTAAATCAATTTTAACCTGTTTGAGCCTGCATCCAAATAGTGTGCAGGCCTGTTTAAGGAGAATCAGTTTTGAAATTTGTAAAAGAGATCATATGAAATGCATTACTCAATTAAATAAAGGAATTTAGATTTTATTATAGAATATTGTACCATCTGCCAGATGAATATAACTAATTAAATTTGACTTGGTATGCGATTTTAACAAACAGTTGAAAAATGAAAATTCTAGAATGAATTCTTCAGCAGCACCTGAAATGACAGATACCCACTGGGAAAGATCGCATCCAGCCCTGCTCAGGTTGCAAACAGACTTTCCATTGTCTGGTTGCAGTCTGCATAATGTTTGCATTAAAAAGCAGGTCAGATTCAGTAACTACTCATAAGCAACAGGGAAAGCCCAAGTGCAGTTATCTGTCTGCTAGCGTCAAAGAACTAGCGAGGTAATTCAATGAAATCAAAATGGTTGCAAAACTTCCCTGGCCCCGGAAAAGAAATGACAACTTTGCTCTAAAGTATACTGCCAATTCTCTGCCCAAAAGAGGATGCCCAAACAACGCTGTTCAGTACCCACTGTTGGTAATAAATGCCGTGACAAGTTGAAACGCTCCAGGGACAGATCAGGCTAGAGCCATCCTGCTCCTTGGATAGGAGGCAGTCAAACCTAGCTGGCGCTAGAGCCGTCAGTGGCATCTGTCAAATGCAGATAGTATTATGTCCGGTTGTCAGGAGAGCTGTTAGGGGAACCAGAGTGTTTAGGAAAGTGCTTTAGACCAAAGGCGGTTAGCTTATTAATATAGATGCTAAGATAACAAGATGATTTTTTCAAAGAGAAACATTACTGTCGGAAGTGTGACGACTTGGTGTCAGCTACTGAAACATCATGATATTTGGCTTTTTCGCTTTGTACCCAAAGGCTCTCGTTCTGCGTTGACACAGCCTTGCTACCCTGTGTGGGTCAAGTGCTTCATTAATTGAGCACTGCCAAGAGTGCTGGTGTTACAGCTTTCATGGGAACTCAGACTTTTGAAGATTTAGTCATCATTTCTCTGGTAAAATCAATACATTTTCCTATTTAAATGATGCTATGTCTTTTTTTAAGAAATAAAATTACCGTATATCATTTTCTTAAAGAAAGGGGCATCTCAGAGCATTCATTTGTTCTAACAGTTGAACAGTAGTCCTTAATAAGAAGGAGGAGATGAATGAGTGTGGCTGGTCTGGGATCCATCAACGTGAGAGGATAGTGTCAAGAAGCTGATCTATATAATTGGGTGATAAAGGCTTCTGAGTAGCATATTCCATTCGAGGCCGGTGGTATTTACGAAGCACCCAGCATCATCACTTTTCCGAAGAGAGCTGGGGTTGAACAGGAAAGAAAACAGAAGATTTGTCTGAGAAACAGAAGGAGTTGATACCGTTAGGGCCTGTATGGGGAGAAAAGTTTCTCAAGTTTCATCTGTGCAGGAATTAAGGCTCCATGGGAAATGAACACGTTGGAATTCACTAGCTCATTCGAATACTGAAGTGATCTTTCTGTAACTATTTTCGCTGGTATGAAAATCATGGTTATCTTGGGGGCCCATAGAAGATAGCTGAATTTAAAGTAACCTGTTGACATATGGAAATGATAGGAGCAAATGCCAAATTGTGAAAGAAGCACAAGGAACATATGAAATAAATCACTGGAAAGCTGAACACATGTAGGTAGAGCTGGCCCAATTAGACTTCAGAAAATCAAGAAAAAACCAAATGAGATAAATGCTTGTGGTAGCAGTTGGGAAATATAATGATTCTCCTGAAGTCAGAAGAAGCTTCAACAAACAAACCCGGGCTCTCGGATTTGAAGGTAGCTATAATAAAATTCCATCTAGAAAAGCCATCAAGCCCAATTCCTTAATTGTATATTTATTAAAGACATTTTACAGTATATCCCTGTTAAGCTGACCTGCCTGTTTACAATATGTGTCCACTTAAGCATGGCTTTATAAACATACATCATTTGCCAAGGTTCAAAATCTCCAACATCTTTTATAAATACATTATCCAGGCATTAGTCACAAACTGAACTGTTGTCCTGGTGCGATGATTTCGGGCAGGTCTCTGTGGGATTTCCTGTTCTGATGTTGTCTGAGGAGGTGCTGACCACACTTCAGTCAGGAAGAATGGTGACATGCACCTGTACTCATTGACATGCACCTGTATCAACCCTGGCCACTGGGTCTTCCTTTCTGTAGCCCATCTGAGGTGGTGCTGACCTGAGATGAATTTTGTCTTAACTTTAGAAGTTTCGCTTGAAAATTGTTTTGCAGCAGTCCGTCAACAGGCATTTGCTTTCTCTGCCAGGGGGCAGCAGTGAAGATAGGAACTGCTATCTCCTCGACTAGAGAGGGGCAACGGGAGGCCAAGATGGACTCACTGAGTGCCGTTTAGGTTAGAGGCAGCATCTGGGTTGCTGGAAGGAACTGGTTTTATCCAGTTTCGCAGTTGATCTGAAGGAGAGACTGGCGTCAAGTGACATTTTCAGGTCACAAGACGGTAATGTGGAACAGAACCTCAGAAAGGACTGTCATTAAGATCACTCTTCCCACCATGACTGGATATAACCACTCTTGTCTCTGCTAGAGAGGTGGTTTTGAATTTAAATATTAGAGACACCCTTCCGATTGTTATTGGATTTTAAAAACTATTTTCTCAGAACTTTGACATGCATATTTTAGAAAAATATACACTTTTGTGGAGTTGATATAATTTTGCTTTTTCATTTCTTAATTTGATGTGATCTACCCATTGACATTTCAGGAAGCACTATTAGCTAGTAACCCCCCCCATTCCTACTGCTTGGTTCCTTTAAACCAGGAACTGAAATGATAACATTATTAATTCTACTTATGACTATATTTAAGTGCCTACTATGTGCTTGACCCTGTTCTAGGCACTTTAACTGTGTTAACTCATTTAATCTTCCCCTAAAATACTGTGAGAAAGGTACTATTATTGTTCCCATTACATAGCTAAGCTGAGGAACAGAGAGTTGATATTAGAGTACTCCTGTTCATGTTTCTAACTCCAGCTAATGGATTTCTTAGTGCACAATTGTTAGGTGGCAGGATTATGTTGTAAACTCCCTCTGGAGTCCTACTTTCAGTCCCTGCCATGGGTCCTAGCCTATCAATTTCAAAACCTATGCTGAATCAATTGTTTTAAGACTCAACACTGCCTTTAACCCCTGGCAGCCGTAACATTTATTATTCAAATTTAATAAAAAGGTAGGATATTAGCATATTTCTTAACATTCACTCACAAAATTAATCAAGTGTGTTTCACTTCAAACAGCACTGATTCATCGCTTCCCTCATTGTTCATCAACTCAACTATTCATTGAGTGGTAAAACCCAGAATGTGGGAGTCAAGATCTCACTTTAAATCAGGTTTCTGCCATTTACTGGTTATGTGATCTGAGCCAGGCTCCTCTAGCCCAAAGAGTCTTTGGAATCAGACAGACCCCAGTTCTTAAAATTAATTGCAGGGCCTTGGATAAAGGACTTGAACTTCTCTGAGTTCAGTTTCTTTATCTTTAAAAAAAAAATCGCTGGAGAAGAAGCTGAGTACTTGGCATTGGGCCGAGCACAGAATGTACACATTACATTGCACATATTAATATATAATTTTCAGGGAGAAAGTTGTGTGTCAAGAGAGCTTTCAGGGAGAAAGCTGTTGTGTCAGGGTAGATGCAAGCTGGTTTCCAGGGAAAGGCAGAGGTGGTGTGACCGGGATTCCACGATCCATTCCACGCCCTGCCTGCCACATACTCTTTTGAAGGGTCAGGGCCGGGAATGAGTGAGCACTGGGGAAGACATGGATGAGAAGGAAACTGCTCAGTGCTGCTCCTGGCGGGCCTACCTTCTCACCCCTTTTCAGCTACAAAATAGCACATATTTCTTCCTCCCAAGCAGCTGTGTGGGACATTCTGGATTGTGCAATCCAACTCAAATGTAAAGCAGCCCCCAAATCCTCAAAGATCATTCACAGGGATTTGGCTGATTGTGAGGTTTATCATCAGCTTGTACAGATGTGGCAATTATTGGGGCTGCTTATCTGAAGAGAGCCAGGTGTGTGGAAAGCCAGCCACAGACAGTCATGTGTACAAATATAGAATGAGAAGTTTTGAGGGAAGAAAAGAAAGAAATGAGATAATGCTTCTTTCCCTCCCTTTCTTATTGCTCTCTGCTTTGGAAGACATTTAACTGATCAGAAAATAAGCTTTCTGTCTCACTTTATAAATACACTGTATTCTGTATATGTACATTCTACACAATAGTTTCTTCTTAGTATTCAGTATTCTCTAGAAGAGATGTGTTTGTTTTTCCTTTTGTTTCTTCTGGACCTTGGGTAGAGAGGCTTGAGGTGACACATTCCTTGGTTTATGACTTTCACTATCAATTGACAAAGGCTCTGACGTAATGAACTGATTGCCTTCTGTTTCCTTTTCCCACATGCACTTGCTTCCCTCCACCCACTGGCTATCATTCCAATATCATTCAGAGAAATTCTTTTAGTTAGATGCGTTCTTATAAAACATGGGCCTGCATTATTCATTTAATGAATATTCCTCTACTTATGATCTTTTATGTTACATGATAGAATTACTGTCACATGATAGAAATTATATGATGGAAGTTTCTGTGTTCTTCATGACATTAATGCCTAGATATTTTATATCTTTCTATTTTTATGTAGGAATATAGTTTTGATTGTTAGGAAGTATGGAATCTCATTTTTTATTATATTTTTAGCTTGTTGCTGGTTGTTTCATTTAGCTATTGCTACAACGACACTAGTAACAATCTAAGTAACAACGAGCTCAGTGACTAGAATATGGATTTAATTTTTATTTTTGATTATAGTTCAAATCACATTTTGCTGGTTTTTTAGCTATTCCTCCAGTAATGTGGTGTAACAAGCCAATCCAAAACTCCATGTTTCACGAAAGTAAGCGTGTCTGTTTCTCTCTCAAGTGTCCCAGGTTGGTTGGTTAGGGCTCTGCAGCTCAGGACTAAGAGCATCTGGCCTTGGCTCTGGGCTACAGGTTGGCTACAGGTCTACTCTACATGGCTTTTCCTTCTCTTTGGAACCTGAGCTACCCAAGGAATATTCTTTTGATAACTAGCTGGAGTGCATGGAACTAAACTGAACCATTCAAGCAGGTTGAAAACTTTTGTTCTCATTCAGTCCACTAACAGGCTTTCAGCAAAGCAAGTCACATAGCCAAAGCCAACATCATTTTGGAAGGAAGTACCCTGTGCCATAATGGGGCTGGAGGATGGCAGTGCCTCATTATATGACAGAGGGTGTGGATATATAATTCTGATATATAATCCCTCTTGATGTAGATAAATTCTATTGATTTTTGTGAGTTGTTTTTTTTTTTTTAAATCCTTACTAAATTCTCCTACCATTATTAGTTGTGGAAACTTGTGGGTTTTCCAAAGGCAGGTAATCATATGGTTTGTATGTAATGAAAGTTTAATGTCCTCCCTTTCAGTGCTTTTAACTCTTCTTTCTTTCTTTTCCTATCCTGTTATCCAGGATCTACTCTGTTGAAGAGCAGTGGTGATAGTGGGCAACTCTGTCATATTCCATATCTTAGAAGGAATAAATCATTCTCTATCAAATATAATGTTTACTGTAGGTTTTTTATATTTAATCTCATCAACTTAAGGAAGACCCTCTCCATTCTTAGTTTTCTGAGTTTTATTCATAGTTCTTGAATTTTAGCAGTATTTCCTATGCATTGATTGACATGGGATTTTTCTCACATGGTTGTTAATACAGTGAATTACATTGGTAGTATTTCTGATGATCTTCATTTAATTCCTATTGGAAATGTATCGATTTTTAAATAACCTGAAAGACTGAGTTAATATTTTAATGATTGTTTCGTGTATATTTTTAATTGAGTATAATTGATACACAATGTTACATTAGTTTCAGGTGAGCAATTTAGCAATTTGACAAGTTGATGTTATGCTATATTCACCACATAGCTACCATCTGTCTCATTACGTTGCCATTAGAATATTATTGACTGTATTCCTTATGCTCTGCTTTCTATTCCCATGATTTATTCCATAACTAGAGGCCTGTATCTCTCTCTCCTCATCTCCTATTTCCCCCAAGTCCCTCCCCTCTGGTAACCATCACTTCTCTGTATTTATAGTTCTGATTCTGCCTTTTTTCATTTTTTTTTCAGATTCCACTTAAGAGTAAAAGTGTATGGTATTTGTCTCTGATTTATTTCACTTAGCATAATACTAGATCCATCCATGTTGTCTCAAATGACATGCTCTCATACTTTTTATGGCTGTGTAATATTCCAGTGTGTGTGTGTGTGTGTGTGTGTGTATTTACATCACATTTTCCTTATCCATTTGTCTATTAATGGTCATTTAGGTTGCTTCCATGTCTTCACTACTGTAAATAATACTGCAATAAACATAGGGGTGCATATATATTTTTGAGTTAGTGTTTTCATTTTCGCTAGGTAAATACCCAGTAGTAGAGTCTTTGGATCATGTGTTATTTCTAGGTTTAATTTTTTGAGGAACCTCCATACTGTTTTCCACAGTGGCTGCTCCAGTGTACCTTCCCACCAACAGTGCAAGGGGGTTTGTTTTTCTCCACATCTTCACTAATACTTCTTGTTTCTTTTTTTTCTTTTAGCCATCTAACAGGTGTGAGGTGATAACCCATTGTGGCTTTGATTTGCATTTCCTTGATGATGAGTGATGTTGAGCATCTTTTCATGTATCTGTTGGTCACCTGTATGTCTTCTTGGGAAAAATGTCTAATTCAGGTCCTTTGCCCATTTTTTAATGATTTTTGGCGGGTGCTGAGTTATAGAAGTTCTTTATATATGGATATTAATCCTTTATCAGGTATACCCTTTGCAAATATCTACTTCCATTCAGAAGGTTGTCTATTTTGTTGATGGTTTCCTTTGCTGGGCAAAAGCTTTTTATTTTGATGTAGTCACAATAGGTTGATTTTTGTCTTTGTTTCCTTTGCCTTAGGAGACATATTTAGAAAAATGTTGCTATGTTTGACATCAGAGAAATTACTATGTTCTCTTCTAAGATTTTTATGTTTTCAGATTTCATGTTTTTATGTTTTCAGATCTCATATTTAGCTCTTTAATCCATTTTGAGTTTATTTTTGTGTACGGTGTAAGAAAGTGGACCAGTTTCATTCTTTTACATGTAAGTGGTCCAGTTTTCACAGCACCATTTGCTGAAAAGTCTGTCTTTTCCTATTATCTATTCTTGTTTGCTTTGTCATAGATTATATGACCATATAAACGTGAGTTTATTTCTAGGGACTTTATTCTATTTTCTTAATATATGTGTCTATTTTTGTGTCAGTATCACATACTACTTGATTACTACCGCTTTGTAGTATATCTTGAAATCTGGAATGGTGACACCTCCAGCTTTGTTCTTCTTTGTCAGGACTGCTTTGGCTAGTTGGGGTCTTCTGTGGGTCCATAGAAATTTTAGTATTATTTGGTCTAGATCTGTGGAAAATGCTCTTGGTATTTTGATAGGGATTGCATTGAATCTATAGATTGCTTTGAGTGATATGGACATTTTGTTAATTTCAATTCTTCCAGTCCATGAGCATGGAATATCTTGCCATTTGTTGGTATTGTCTTCAATTTCTTCCATCAGTGTTTTTACAGTTTTCAGAGTATAGGTCTTTCACCTCTTTGGGTAAGACTATTCCTAGGTCATCAATGTTCATAAGTGAAATTAACCTTTATCTTCTGTTACTTTTATTGTTTTTATCCCATTGTATAAGTTATGCTAGTCTGATAAAATGAGCTACATAGGCTTTCACTCTTACTTTTTTTCTGAAATAACTTTTTACAAAACAGGACTAAGTCTTCCTTACAAGTTTGATAGAAAGTACCTACAAAACCATCTGGGACTGAAGCTCCTTGGGAGCAGAGATTTTTTATTACCATTTCAGTGTCTTTGGACTTTTCTTTCCTCTTCCTTCTCTTCTTTCTCCTGCTTTTGCTATAACCTCATGCCAGCTTTACTTAAATTATAAAGACCAATTCTTTACAGCAATGTTTACTATTTTTTTTAAGAGAGGGAACAGGGAGGGGGCAGATGGAGAGAGAGATTCTTAAGCAGCCTTCACACCCAGTGAAAAGAGTCCAATGCTCCTAACCCTGAGATCATGAGTGGAATTGAAATCAAGAGCTGGATACTTAACCGATTGAGCCAACCAGGTGCCCCAACTTTTACTAATTCTTCTGACCAGCAAATAAACTTCCTAGAGAAATATGCTCTACACTTGCCTTTGCTAATGTTAATTAGCTACTGGAGAACTTCTTATGCCACTTTGGCATTTTGATAATTTTCTACATATTGACCCATTTCATTTAACTTTGAAATGTATCCCTTTCATCTGAGTATCACATTTATTAGGTAGTTATTCATAATACTCTCACCATTTTTAATTTGTATTGTGTCTGTGGTTGTTTCTGCCTTTTCATTCTGTATTTTATCTTATTGTTTTCTTTATTAGTTTTGCCAAAGGTCGATCTTAATAAACTTTTCAGTGAGCCAGCATTTATATTATCATGTTTTTATTTTAGCCTATATATTCATTTTCTTTGTTTCCTTATGTTTGTACTGCCTCTTCACAACTTCTTGAGTTGATTTACTTGTTTTAACTTTTATTTCCTGATATATTTAAATGCTGTAGTGTATTTAAATGTAGATAGAGTGTTAATTTGAATCCAACATACTTAGGAAGGTATGATGGATACTGTCATTTGATTTTATGTATTTTGTAATTTTCCTTATGTTCTTTTTGAACTCAGGAGGTACTTAGTATTATTAAACAATTTTGAATATTGCATGGTTTTTATTAATAATTGTATATTGCAATTTTTTAATTGCAAAGTTTTGAACTTTGACATTCAAACTTATTAAATAAAGAAATGAGGGTGTAAGGTGCATACAGGGCAGATGAAAATGTGATAGAGAAATGGATTGTAGTTCCTTGTAGGGTTGATGAGTTGAAGAAACTTGGAAATTAGGCTGAGCTGGAAAGAGTGAAATTTATGGCTTGGTTTGGAAATAGGATGCTTATAACTGAAATTAGAGTGGTTGCAGTTATCAATGATGACAAGATCCAGAGAATACTGCCAGCAGTGAGCATAGAGGTGGAGGGAGGACACCCTCCTCATCCGAAGAGAAGCAGTCTTGGTTCTGGAAGCCCAACTGTTATAAATATCCTCCAGGTGCGTATTGCAGCGGTAATGTTGGATAAAAGGGCAGGATCCAGGAGCTAAAGCTTCAAGGCATGACGAAGTGGGAGATGACTATAGCAAAAAGAGATAAAGGGTTGACCTGAGAGTCGAAGCTGAAAGTATTTGAGGAAGGGAAAAGGACTGGTAACTAGAAGCAACAATGAAATGTTAGGAAGACAGCTACAGTATCTCCATATACAGAAGTAAGAGGGGTATGAGAAAGAAGAGAACCACCAGCGAAAAAGCTTTGGGACAGTGTCCTCAAAGGAGACCCAGGTTTTAATTAAAGCCTAAAGGTGAAGGAAAGGTATAGCAAAAAGGTCAAGGATAAGAATGATTGCTGATGACTGATTGTGACATCTTCAGGGCCCAGGGGAAGGGCTTCAGGACTTTAGGAAATAGTAGGAAATGAGTCAGAGCTTAAGGAGATATAAACTATGGGAGATATGGAATAAACTGGGAGTCCTAGGATTCTTATAGTGACCAACATAAACAAGATACATGGCATAAGGATATCAGTCTCTAAGTTCTTTAGACAAGGTATCTTTAGACAAGATATAGTGGGGAAGGCTTAGAAAAAGGAGGATAGCCTTATAAAGGTGGGGAAGTCTGTAAAAAACATTAACAGTTGTATTCAAGGGCTCCTTCAGATTGCTAATGTCCTTTTCATGCATACTTAAAATTTTTGTTCTTTTTCAATAATTTTGTTTCAGGCATCACATAGTGTTCAATTACTGTTGTTTACATATGAGTTGTTCGTATTAGACAAGGGCCAAAGCTCATGTCCCTCCTGGTGTGTTTTGGGAGAAGAGTTCAGGCTGTGAGTCCCAGGCCCAGGGCAATTCAACCTGTCACACCTCAAGCAGAAATTTCCTTGTCATGGATTCAGCCTTAAATCCTAAATAGAAGCAACAGCATTGGCAAAGCACTCTCCTTTGGCTGTAATCCACCAGCCCTCGGGATCTGGAGGGGGAAAAGTAGAAGAATGGCTTTGGGCTTCCTCTGGTTACATGGTCCTTATGCACTGTTTCCTCTGTCTGGAATGCTCCCCCTTCCTTCTCCCAGTTACCTCCAGCTCAAGGGTCACTTTCCAGAGAAACCCTCCTTTCCTCGCCAGTCTACACCTCCTTGTTTTATGTTCTCCTAGAATCTTGTTCCTTTCCTTCAGAGCATTTACCTCCGTTTGTAATTACATACTCATTACCCTGATTATTTGATTTATGATGGTGTTCCCACAAGCCTGTAAACTTCATGAGAGCAGAAATGGTTTCTCTTTATATTTATCATATTATCTCTAGCATTGGTGTTGGTATACAGTAAATAAATGAATGAATAAATTACTCAAAAGAAGAAGAGATGATGTGGAGGACAGTTTATATTGGAGACAAGCAGTTGAAAATCTTTTAAAAAAGGAGGGGGGGTGGTCTTGATAATTTATTAGAATTACCACTGCCTGTGCTGGGTGGCGATCTAAGATAAAGCACTCAAAATTTTCTTTCAGTTGCTATCTATAATTTTTACTTTTATATTAACTTTCTAATCTGATACTTCAGAGTAGAAAACTCCAAACAAATATGTTAAAAACTGTTATAGATAAATTGAGATATAACATATATATATACACATGTATATGTATATATATTTATGTGTGTGTGTGTATCTAATTTCAAACTTTCATATGGAAAAATCACAGGGTTTTAAACTCAGCAAAAATATTTTGGGAACTGCTGAACTAACTACATTGATATGATTGATTACAGATGGTGACATGGACAAATGCAAGGCATAGTATTTCAAGGTTAAGTACTTCTGTGTTTCAATTAAATTGTGGATCAAAAGAGCAGAACATCTTCCTTTGAATTCTCTGAAGTATCAAGTCTCATCTACCCTAAACAGCTTCTTCTATGAGGCAGTCTTGCTAAAAGAATGCTTTCAGGGGTCAAGGTAAATGGTTTATGATGAGATAGAAGTGAAAACATGAAATACATTGATTAGTCTGTAGTGTATCATGACTAATTCTACTTAAACTGATTCTTTGACTGGGTCAGTGCTATAGTTTGCATACAAACCCACTTTGGCTTTACACACAAACCTTTCCCATCCCCTTTCACTCTCCCAATCTGACATTCTGGAATACCTTTTTTTTAGTTTGTTGATAATGTTGTATTGCTAACTAAATGGCACTTTTGTCCATTTTGTCAGGGTCCAATCAACACGGTTAGCCTGATATTTAGGGATCATAACAGTATGTTAAGAGTGAATAATTTTAACATATTAATCATTTATTCCTCCAGTTGTGAGCCCCTGAAAATTTGGGCTTGAAAAAGTAGCTTTGGTTGATTTGCATTTCTTTTAGTTAAGATCATTAGTACACTGAAATGTTGAAATGTCACTTCTGACATTTTCCTTTGCAATCAAAGTCACCTTATTGTACATTTGTAATTTTTTTCAAGAGAAAATAATTATGAAGTGAACACTCTTGTCATTGTTTCCCCATTAGGAAATATTCATTATTATATAGCAACTTCAGCAAAATCAACTGGCATATCAAATGAATATATATATACATATATATATACACATACATACACACACATATATATACACATATATATCATATATCATGTAATATAGTAACATAAACCCTTAATGTTATCATACCCTCTTAATACCTTCTCAGAGAAAGTTTAAATGAAAATCTTATGTAGTTCAGTTTATAGAACTCTAAAGTCCTTTCAAAACAGTCTGTAGCCTGAGGAAAGGAGTTCATCCATTTCTAGACATTTTCCACAGTCAGTAGTAAGGTATACACATACACATATATAATCATACACACACATATGCAAAGAAAGAATAAAATACAAATCAAAAAGTACAGAGTACAATTAAAGACATAATTAAGCAAATATCTAGGGAAAATAATCATTCAAATATGATAAAGGATTAATATATTTATATTAACTCATGAGAAAAATACCAAGATGTTAATAAAAAAATACAGTGAGGAGATGGGACAAAGAACCTGAGCAGAAGTTCAAGAAAGTGATACATACAAGAAAGAAAAGATTCACCTTCCCTAATAACCAAGGAAATGCAAATTATGTTACCAAGAAAGCATTTCTCTACCAACAATAAAGATGTACAATTTTTTTTTAAAGGTAAGAAGTTCAGGTTAAAATGATCCACTCAGTTTAAACTTGAAGGTACTGTTCCAAAGCCAGAGCAGTGTTAGATTAAATCTAAGAAGAGGAAGACATACCAGGATTCAAAAAGAAGAGAAACCCTTGTAATTCTGGAAACAATACAAAAATTTTAAAAAGTCCTAACAAACCACTATAAACTTTATGCTAATATATCCTTCAAAAAGATAGACAATTTTCCAATAAAATTAAAAGGCACAAAATTAATGTGGGAAGAAATAAAAAACCCGGAACAATAACCATTAAATACATTTAGTCATCAATTGAAAGCCCGTCTCTAATAAAAATTTACATATATATGAAAACTTACATGGCCAAATGAGGAAATGATGAACTATTCAATGACTGGGGCTTGGTAATTGGTTACTTATATGGAAAGATAATGTTCTTACCTTATTTCATACACGGAAGTCAATTCCAGTTGGAATGAGGACCAACTTGAAGAAAAAAAAAATTAAATATTTTTAGGACAACATATATAAAAATTTCTTTATAAACTTATGTCAGAAAATTATGTTTTAATCATGATCCAAAAGCTTGAATAATTAAAAATAAAACTGAATACATTACAATTATTATAAACAAAGCAAATGGCAATCTTGGAGAGAAGTTAGATACTTAAACTGACCAATATATTGTATTTGAAATATGGAAAGTATTCTTCAGTTTAGACTTCTATTACTGGCAGTATGGCAAACCAGAGACACTGAAAGCCTCCTGCTGTAAACACATAAAAGTGTTTGAAAAATCCATACTTTCATGTGAATAACACTGTGAGATAAGAAAAAATGTGCCAGTGCCAGGATCAAAACAAGAATAAAACTGCAAAAAGATAAGAAGGCTCTAAAACTTTTGGATATATTGGTCTAGAGCAAAGCATTCTGGGGACAAAACTTTGAATTATTCTTAGTGCCTGGATAAATTAATGGAGCCTAGAGACTGATCTCCAGGAGCCTTACTGGAAACATCCTGCATGTAGTTGGGCCAAGAGACACTCCACCTTCTATGAAGTAGTGAGCTAAAACAGAAAACTACAAG
This sequence comes from Enhydra lutris kenyoni, assembly GCF_002288905.1. NCBI lineage: Eukaryota > Metazoa > Chordata > Mammalia > Carnivora > Mustelidae > Enhydra > Enhydra lutris. Next base: position 2,374,079 of record NW_019154140.1, read on the forward strand.
AAAAATTGCCTCTCTCATCCTTCACTCTAGGTAGCAATAAAGAAAAGTCTTCAGGGGCACCTGGGTGGCTCAATCAGTTAAGTGTCTGCCCTTGGCTCAGGTCATGATCCAAGGGTCCTAGGATTGAGCCCTGAATCAGGCTCCTTGCTCAGTAGGAAGCCTGCTTTTCCCTCTCTCTCTGCTGCTCCCCTTGCTTGTGCTCTCTGTCCCTCTCTCCCTCTCCATCAAATAAATTTTTTTAAAAATTGGAAGTCTTCCAATCAAATTGAAAGTCTTCCAATTACAGGACCACTGGCTTGCTTTATATGGGTTTAATACCTGAATCAATATAATCTGCATAATTTAAATACATGAATCAAAAAAATACCAAGCGTATCTAGCTCTTTAGTACATAGTAAAAACAAATGTAGTTTGTGGAGGAAGTGTTATTCAATTCACTTTTCAAAAAATTCTTGCAAAATACCAACTTCCAAAGTACTTCTTCCATTGTTGAAATTATCAGTTATAATATGCAAAATAATTATGCTTTATACATTTAACAAAAGATGGAAATAAAAATATGAGCAAGAAAGGTTTACAAAAATAAGCAGAATTTATAAAAAGAACCTAACAAATGTCCTAAAAATAAAAATATATAGTTAAAGCCAAAAACATAGATGATGGGTTAAGTATAACTGCAGTATAACAAAATTAGTGAACCATACCATCCTACAAAATTTGTCAGAATACAGCAAATTTAAAATAAGGGAAATATGAAGGAAAGATTTATGAACATGGAAGAGAAAGGAAGAGTTGAAAGAGGAAATATGTAAAAGGAAAATGGTGGAAATTTTATTCAGAATTGATAAAGGCAAGGATCTTTAGATTCAAAAAGCCCTAAAAATTCAAACAGGAGGTATAAATAAAAATCCACATCTGGAAATATCATAGTGAAAGTACAATACATCAAAAATAGTGTCACTCTAAAGAAGACAGGAAAGGGTTTTTTTTTTTTTTTCCTTTTTTTATTTATTTAAGAGAGAGCACACAGAGAGAAAGGGAGAAGCAGACTCTCTGCTGAGCAAGGAGTCCAATGGGGGACTTGATGCAGGGCTTGATCCTAGGACCCCAGGATCATGACCTAAGCCAAAGGCAGATGCTTAACGGACTGAGCCACCCAGACACCCTCAGAAAAGGGTTATCTTAAAAAATAAATAAATAAATAAATAAATAAATAAAAATTAAAAAAAATCCCAATTAGATTGGCAGCTGATTTCCCAGTAGCAAAGATGGAAACCAGAAAGCACTGGAATGATATGTTTAAACTGAAAACCCAGAATTCAAAGCTTAACAACTCTATATTTTAATAGTAAGTAAAATATTAAAACATTTTCAAGGATATGAAAAACATAACCTGTTAATGATCAAAATATAGACCTAAATGATTTCTTCTATTTCAGAAGAAATTTCTGAGAACAAAGAAAATATTAAACACATGGATAAATCTAAACAAATAAAAATGAATATATAAGGCAACAATAGTAACATTGAATTAATCATACCATTAAAAATAAACAAAAATATTAGATATTCTATTAAATCAGGAAGGAAGTAATTGTACTAAAGTATTCTAGGTAAATAGACTAACTTTTTAGTCTTTGTCAACTATAAATGTCAACATTTCTACTGCAAGATTAAAAGAAAAAAAGAGGCAATACCTTTAAATGAGTGGAAGCTAGTAGGACGAGAGAAATAAAAAATATCCTCTATTTAAATAAGAATTAAATATCTATTAAAGCCCCTGAGTTGATGGTATTTCTTTTTTAAATAAAAGGAGCTTGAGCTGAGACAACTGAGATAATTTCTGAGGACTTAGAGCATCTGGAAATTCATATTGCTAGTGGCATATGCAAGGGTGCAAGCACCTTGGAATCCTGTTTAACAGTTTCTTGTAAAGTTAAATAAGATAACCTGGGAATTCCACATCTAGGTATTGATCCAATGGGAATCAAGAATATTCATAGAAGCCCTATTCACAGTAACCTAAAACTTGAAACAGTTTAAATATTGATCAACAGGAGAATGGATAATTATAACAACTCAGTCATTATAAATAGAATTTTTAAAACTACAGCTACGCCCAATTAAATGGATGAATGTCAAAAACATTCAGAAGCCTATTCAGATTATTTATCTCTGTAGAAATAGCTACATATGTGTAACACGGTATAGAGTACAGACCTATAGGTACAGACCTATTATGTCTGATGAATGTAAGTACTGACCTCCATGTTAATTCCAACACATGGAGATTCTTAATTCACATGATTTGAGAGAATGAGTTCTGTCAAATGTTGAGTTCACACACAAAGTACCCACTGCATTATTGCTGCCTAATATTGCTAGGCAGTAATTAAGATCCTATCTCCTTCTGATGCTTACTAATTTTTCATAATAAATTCCAAACTCTGGGGGTGAGGTTGACTGTGAAATCACCAAACTATTATTTTTGGAGGAGGACATTTGCCTATTTCCAATGCTCTGGCATCTCTCCCATTCTTTATTTGAAGTAACAAGAGCTTGGACTAAGATGGTAACTATGAACCTGGAAAGGAAGAAATGGCCATGAACAGTCCTTCCTCCTGCTCATGCAGGAGGAAGAAGAAAAGGCAAGAAGGACACACAGATGGTTGCAAAGCATGGAGCCTGACAGCTTTCTGGGATCAGGAGACTGATCTATTTATTTGACAGAAACCTGCTGATAGCTTTGGCCTAGGCAGACAAAGGGATGTTATTCCAAGCAGAAGCCAGAGGAGCAGCATGAACATCAGTGACTTAGCCCTGAAAGAACTGGCCAGGAAACACTGAGGCCTTAGAGCTGAGATTGGCCACGTCCCTCTCTTTTATGTGTTGCCCAGACTCTCCTTCGCTTCTCCAAAGCTGTCATCTAGCTGAGTGCTACTCAACCTTTCTGGGTCAGCCAAATATTTGTGCAGAGCTTTACAGTCCATGAAGTCCTTTTACATACATTGTCTTATCAACCCTATGCAATGGAGAATCATTCCCATTTTATCGTCAATGAACCTGAATGGTAGTGAGGGGCAGAATTAGGAAGTGGGTAGGGGGACTGTGACCCTGTATTTACTCAGTGTCTACTATTCAACACTGTATCAGGTTCTCTAAGAGACAGAAGCAGAAGACATGGCCTTTTGACCCCAGAGGCCTGTCATCTTTGGAGGTAAACAAACAGAAAATACATCAGATGAGTAGAGAATAAGTGTGTGCATCCCATAGCTAAATATTAGTAAGTATATAACAATATGTCAATGTAGAGAATCATGTAAAAATCTGACACATTAATTTCATTTGCAAGAAGAATCTTTTAAATATTTATTCTGGTTTAGTGGCCAAGGACACAGAATAATAGAGAACTAGAGCATTTGTGGAGATTTTATAGGACCTCTAGACTATTTATTTGACTATATAGGACTTCTATCTTGAGAAACTGAATTTCTTCACTAAAAAAATATAGGGAATTTTTTGGCTTATTGTCAAATAAAATAAAGCATATACATAAAAGGAAAGCTCCATAAATTCAACATGGTTGTAAAAAAAGAAATAAGCATATAATAAAAATAATACATCTGGGCGCCTGGGTGGCTCAGTGGGTTAAGCCGCTGCCTTCGGCTCAGATCACGATCTCAGGGTCCTGGGATCGAGTCCCGCATCGGGCTCTCTGCTCAGCGGGGAGTCTGCTTCCCTCTCTCTCTCTCTCTCTGCCTACCTGTCTACTTGTGATCTCTGTCAAATAAATAAAAAAAATCTTTAAAAAAAAATACATCTATCTTATACATTTTAGACTATAATAGGAAGACAGAGTGTGTATGGCAGAAATATAATATAGGAGCTTCCTGTTATTGACTTTTTTTGTTTTAAAAATGAACTACTTAATAAAGCAGATGAAAATAAAAAGTGATTTCAAAAGGAGTAATGTAGTTCTCCAAGGGGAAATCACTTTGACCACGATTTAAAATAATTTACAGAATGTGGATCCTCTATAAAGATCATGTTTTGCTTTTTAAGGATTAGTTTTTTCCAAGCAGGAGGTGATTGGAATTTTTAGAGTCTAGTGTGTGGTAATAAAAGGAGGTGAGGTTTGAGATTCTCCTCAAATTTGTACTCTATCCCCACCTCAGTCCTCAACAAAGCTACAGTAAAAAAAGGCTTTAAAGACTTTTTAAGCAAATTCCATGGTGTTTACAAACAAAACAATTTTTTTTCTATTTTGTCCTCAAAAAAATGAAAAACAACTTCCTGGGTTATTCCTACATCTTCCTTCAGCTTTTTGCCAGCCGGGAGAGGAGTGCTCTATTTCTGTTGACTAGCAGACTCTGAATCGAAAGAGCTCTAGTACAAACAAGAATAAAGGAGGTAAGGTTCTATTCAAAACGGGCTCATGTTTGCAGATAATTCGATTTCATTTGTTAAATGAAGCTATTATTTTCTTCTTCCCCAAAAGCTGAATGCAGAGTATAGGAAACACACATGTCTAAGAAGCCTATCTCTGAGAAGAGAAGACAGAGTCATCAAAGACACCCAGTTGTGTGTGGGAGTCATCACTGGGGGTTGAATTATCAGGCCAAAAACAACTGGGTATGGCTCAGTTTCTGGAGCTGTTTCATGTCAGGGTTAACTCCCACTTCAAAGAAACCCAGCAGACGGGAAATGAAAGTTCAGGACATCTTCCTTTGAATCTGTTTTCAAAATGGCTCATGCAGTTTGTTGGCTGGTATCTTGGAAAGGCATATTTCAAGGTTCATCATTACTATTTGCCTTTTATCAAGAGCCAATAATATGCACTGAAGATGCTCATGTACGTATAAATTACTGTTCTTCACTTATGAGGTTGGTGTTGATAACACAGTGATCCTTCGGGGAGAATATAGCTAGAAAACTTGATGAGTGACCCCCACACACCCTCAATAAGACCAGGTCCAAGTCAAAGTTATTAGTAAGAGATGAGAAGACTTTCAAGGGAAGACAGAACACCAGGATCTGGATACAAGTTTCACAGAAGGGAGCAAATGAGTATTTGAAGGAAAAAAGGAGAAAAACAAAGACACCCCCCTCCTCCTTTCTGCTCCTGTTTAGTTGAATAGAAATAAGCAGATTGTCCGAACCAAATCATCTGTGCCTTCTTGGTAAAATAGATCTTCATCTTGCAAAGGAAAGGAATTCTTTCTGAGCTATATATGAACATATAGGTGGATTCCAGGCTTTATAGTTATTGCAGAGAATAACACAATTATTGCATTATGTTGTCATTGTTTAAGTACATTAATGGCCCAAATATTCAAATAGAACTTTGGAGCTAAAGAATATATGCATTTTTAATGTCTATTAATATTGTCAAATTGTCCTTCATTGGAATTGAGCTAATTTATTTACACTTTCTTCAGAGGTACAACAGGCCTCTTTCCCCACCATCTTATTATCAGAGTATGAGGTTGACTTTTGGATTTTGGTCTAGATAAAAAATTAATATATACTTCATTACAATTTTAATTCCCATCCTCCTATGAGTGATATTGGATCTCTTTTCACCAATCTTAAAGCCATCTGTTTTGGATGTCCATATTTTCTGTCTTTGGGGGCAGGAGTTAGTATTTTTCTTCATAGATTTTTAGAGTTCTTCAAATATGGAAACTTGCAACCCATATTACTGAAAAAAAGCAAGTATTATTTCTCAGGTTATCGTTTGTTTCTGGTGTTTCCTCCCCTGTGCATTTTTATTTTTATGTATTTGAATTTGACAGTCTCTTCTTTTCTGACATTTGGATTTTGAATCAGAGGTAGGAAGCCTGTCTCCATTATAGGGTTATAAAGGAATTCTCAGCTATTTCTAATACTCTTATTATGATGCCATTTGCAGTTATTCCTACTGTGTATTGTGATATGTAGATCCAACTTAATTTTGTTCCATTTCTGGATCCATTGTGATATGCTAAATTCTCATATAAATATCAGCTTATTTTTGGACTTTCCATTTTTTCATTGTCTTTCAGTCATGTTTTATACTATATTTTAATATCTGGTATATTTAATATCTGGTAGAGCTCATTCACATTCATTGCTCCTTCTTAAAAATTACTCCTGGCTATTTGTTTTATCTTTCCAACAAGTCAGTGCTCGCTTCGGCAGCACATATACTAAAATATCTTTCCAACAAGTCAGATTGTATCATTCCAAACATTCCAAACAAAACAAAAGAAATCAATAAGTCTTTTGTATGTGGATATACAGTTTTCCCAATAGCATTTATCTTACTGGTTTTAAATGAAGTATATTTGACATACAATGTTACATTAGTTTTAGATGTACCATAGTGATTCAGCAGTTCAATACATTATACTATGTTCACCACAATTGTAGCTACCATTTGTCAACGTACAATGTTATTACAGTACTCCTGACTATATTCCTTATGCTGTACCTTTCATCCTTGTGACTTATTCATCCCATAACTGGAAGTCAATACCTTCCATTCCCCTTCACCCTTTGCCCCAAACACCTTTCCCTCTGGTAACCACTAATTTGTTTTCTGTATTTATGGGTCTGTTTGTTTCTTTGTTCATTTTTTGTTTGTTTTTAGATTTCACTGGTAAGAGAACTCATGTCGTATTTCTTTATCTGTCTGACTTCTTTCACTTAGCATCATAACATCCAAGTTCATCCATGTTGTTGCAAATCTCAAGATCTCATTCTTTTTTATGGTTAATATTCCACTGTACATTCCCTATACCATTTAATTGAAGAGACCATCCTTTTCCCAGTTGGTGCCTTTACCAAAGATTAGTTCACCATATATGTGTGAGCTTATTTCTGGATTATAAATTCTGTTTCATTGGTCTGTGTGTCTTTTTTTATGCCAGTACCATACTGTTTTGATTACTGTGGCTTTGTAACATGATCTGAACTCAGAAAGCACGATGTCATTGACTGTGTTCTTTCTTTTCAAGATTGCTTTGGCTATTGTAGGTCTTTTGTGGTTCCATGTGAATTTTAGGATTGTTTTCACTATTTCTATGAAAAATACCCTTGACTCTGTATATATCTTTTGGTAGTACAGACATTTTAACAATATTAATTCTTCTAATCTATATACATACAGGATATTTTTCCATTTATTTGTTTCATCTTCAATTTCTTTCATCAACATTTTATAGTTTTCAGTGTACAGGTCTTCCATTTCCGTGGTTAAATTTATTCCTAGGTACACTATAATTGACAGTATCATAAATGCAATGGTTTTCTCAATTTCTCTTTCTGATAGTTTATTTTAAGTGCAAGGACACAACTAATTTTTTGTATGATTTTGTATCATGCAACTTTTCTAAACTTATTAGTTTTAACATTTTTTTGGTGGAGTCTTAGGGTTTTCTCTTCTATATATAAGATCATGTCGTCTCCAAACAGAGACAATTTTATTTCTTTTCCAATTAGGATGCCTTTTATATCTTGTCTTACACAAGTGCTCTGATTAGAACCGTCAGTGCTATATTGAACAGAAGTGGCTAGAATGTATGTTGTCATCTTCTTCCTGCTCTTAGAGGAAAACTTTCAATGTTTCACCACGGAATACGATGTTAGCTATAGACTTTCCACATATAACTTTTATTATGTTGAGGGGCATTCCTTTTACACCTAACATGTTAAGAGTTTTTCTCATAAAATGATGTTGATTCTTGTCAAATGCTTTTACTCTATTGAAAGGATCAAGTGATTGGTATCCTTTATTCTGTTAATATGTTGTATCCCATTAAGTGATTTCATATGTTCAACCATCTTGCATCCCATTTTATCATGGTATATGACTGTTTTAAGGTACTGCTGAGAACAATGAAATTGAATCCTGATTTTTCATCACTGATAAAGCAACTCAGATTGGATTAAAGACTTAAATGTAAGATCTGAAAGTATAAAACTTCTAAAGTAAAATAAGAACAAAGCTCCTTGACATTGGTCATGGCAATACTTTTTTTGAATGTGACCTCAATACACTGACAAAAAATATGAAAATAAATGGGACTATACCAAACGAAAAAGATTCTGTGCAACAATGGAAACAATCAATAAAATGAAAAGGCAACCTGTGACATGTGAGAAAATGTTTCCAAACCATATATATGATAAGGGGTTAATATCTAAAATGTGTAAGGAAATCCTACAACTCAATAGCTGCTCCCTCCCCCAAATCTGACTACAAATGAGCAAGGGACTGAATAGATATTTTCCAAAGGATACATTCAAATGGCCAACAAGTATATGAAAAGGTACTCAATTTCACTAATGATCAAGAAAATGCAAATCAAAACCACAATGAGATATCACCTTATACCAGTTAAGATGGTTTTTATCAAAGAGACAAATGCTGATGAGGATGTGGAGAAAAGGGCATTCACAGTATTGATGGGATTGTAAATTGGTGAAGGCTTTATGTAAAACAGTATGAAAAATCCTCAAAAATTTAAAAATAAAACTAGCACAGGAGCCAGCAATCCCACTCCTGGGTATAAAGCAAAAGGAAATAGAATTAGTACCTTAAAGAGATACCTGTGCTCCCATGTTTTTACAGCATTATTCACAATAGCCAAGATATGGAAACCTAAGTGTCAACAATGAATGGATTAAGAAAATATGGTGTATATGTCTGAATATACAATGGAATATTATTCAGCCACAAAGAAGAAGGAAATCGTGACATCTGCAACACCATGGATGCATCTGGACATCATGCTAAGTGAAATAAGTCTGACATGCTGTATGATCTTACTCATATGTGGAATCTAAAAAAAAGCTCAGTCGGTCATAGAAACAGAGTAGGATGGTGGTTGGCAGGGGCTGGGAAATGGGGAAATGTTGGTCAAAGGGTATAAATTTTTAGTTTTAAGATGAATACATTTTGAGGATCTAATGTACAGCATGGTGACTATACTTAAAACTGTATTTCATACTTGAAATTTGCTAAGAGTAGACCTTTAGTTCTTACCACAAAAAAATTGTGTAACTATGTAAGGTACTGGAGGTGTTAATTAAATTGTGGCTAATCGTTTCACAATGTAGATCAAATCACAATGTATACCTTTAATATATATACAATTTGTTAATTATACCTCAATAAACCTGGGAAAAATCAATACAGTAATTACTCAAATGTATAAAGTAATATAGAGAGAAATGACAAGTATAGGATATCCAAACATGGTTTTTCCATTTTCCCAAAACTTCTATATCCTTAAGTAGCATTTTGTAGTTATTTTCATATATATGTACAATATTTTTCCAAGGATTGCTTTTATAAACATATTACCTACACTTCCATTTGAAATATATATATATATATATATATATATATATATATATATATATAAAATATACAAATATAGTGTTAAGTATATTCACATTGTTCTGCAATACATGTCTAGAACATTTTAACCTTGCAAAACTGGAATGCTATACCCACTATCTTCCATTTTGGTTGGATTTTATATTGTATATATGAACAGTTAATATCTGCATTTCATTTTATTTTCCATTTCATGAGCTTTCTAAATTCGACCACCTTTGACTTCTGTATATATCACATCTGCAAATAATGAGAGTTTTATCTCTTCCATGAAAATTTGTTTACTTCTAATTTTTTTCTCTCGTCTTTATCTTGGCTATTATCTCCAGTAAAATGTTAAATAATAGAGGTGATGGTGGACATCCTTATCTTGTTTCTGACTTTAGTGAAAAGTTCACGAAGATATATTTTGTCATGTTTACTGTATTTAGTTTAGTCTTATTCTACTGGGGTTTTTTAAAAAAATTCTATCATGTAAGATGTTGATTTTTTTAGTATTACAAGTAATTTCTTCTTAGATATATTAATTTAATGGGTTATATTAATAGGTTTCTCATCACTAAGCCATCCTTACTTTCTTATAATAATTCTTCATGTTCCTGGTATGTTATTCTTTTAATATGCTTAAGGAGTCTGTGCTTTTTGGATATTAGTATCTATATTCAAAAATGATATTGACTTGTAAATTTGTTTTACACAGTCTGTATCAAACTTGGAGTCATTTTCCTTCTTCTTATATGTTCTAAAAGAGTTAAAATAGCATTGAATTATCTGCCTTTTAAAGGTTTAGTTGAGGGGCACCTGGGTGGCTCAGTGGGTTAAAGCCCCTGCCTTCGGCTCAGGTCATGATCTCAGAGTCCTGGGATCGAGCCCCGCATTGGGCTCTCTGCTCAGCAGGGAGTCTGGTTCCTCATCTCTCTCTACCTGCCTCTCTGCCTACTTGTGATCTCTGTCTGTCAAATAAATAAATAAAATCTTAAAAAAAGGTTTAGTTGAATTACCCTATAAAACCTATAAAGTCATCTGAATCTGATGCTTTAGGTGGGTTGCCCCATGAAAACTACCCCCGCCTTTCCCCCTTGTTAAAACGAGTTTTTCAATTCTCTTCCTTTCCTAGAGTCAGCTTTAGTAATATATTGTCTTAGAAAATTTTCCACTTTACCCAACTTTTATTTCCGTGTTTCCAATGAAGAAACTGAAGTTAAGGGACATGCTCTGATATAGTCAGGACTTCAGGCCAGATCTCTCCTCCTCCCATGCATTGTTTATATTACCAATGTTGTTTTTTTTTTTTACAGACAGGTATCACAAGTAGGTGGAGAGGCAGGCAGAGAGAGAGAGGAGGAAGCAGGCGCCCCGCTGAGCAGAGAGCCCAGTGCGGGGCTCGATCCCAGGACCCTGGGATCATGACCTGAGCCGAAGGCAGAGGCTTTAACCCACTGAGCCACCCAGGCGCCCCTACCAATGTTGTTTTAAAACATAGCATGCTGTTTAACCTATTTGGTGCATGGGAGAGGTGAGTGGGAGAGGGACAGGTTAGAGGATGGTGAGAAAGGAAGCCATCTTGGTAAGGCAGTTAGAAGGAGCACAAACAATACTGACAGTGAGCAGGGAAGGACACAGCATTAACTGTGGTATACATACATTCAATAACAGAAGTAGAAACAGCTGGAAACAGATTCCTGAGGTCAAAAAGTATGGGCATGTTTGGAAACAGCATTACAGATTAGAAAAGGAATTAATTAAAATTAATTTTGGTTTAAGTATATTCATTAATAATAGGAAAATGAAAAGCTGGAAACGGTCTTTTCTACTTACAATTTCAACCATTTTTTCCTTTTTTGAAAACTAAAAAAAAATTTAGAAACGAAAATTTAATTTGCAGGTTTCTTCAGTCATTTATATTTCTTCTTTTTTTTTTTTAAAGATTTTATTTATGTATTTGACAGAGAGCAGGAGAGAGAGCAAGAGAAAGCCAAAGCACAGGGAATGGCAGATGCAGGGCTTGATCCCAGGAGCCTGGGATCAGGACATCAGGTGAAGGCAGATGCTTAACCAACTGAGCCACATAGACGTTCCCATCACTTATATTTCTAATGAAGAGAGAGAAATAGGTACACTCAATAACAAACTTATAAACCTTAGGAAGTCCTAATAGGGAAATGTACTTAGAGTAAGCCATGCAATAAGTTCTTCACTAGCCACATGTATTTTTGGAGAATACCTAAAATCTGTACATAGCATAAATCTCAGAATTGAAGAAAAGTTCTCAAATCTACAGAATGACTTGACAGATACAGGAAGGGACAGTTTCCTTAAAGAAAAAGCTGCTCAACACCAGAATCAAAACCACCACAACAGAAGGACAAATACGCTCCCAGGAGAAACAATTTAGGAATTCTTCAACATAAATCATATAATGAAAAAATAATTGTTCAAAAGAATGAGAAAATCAGATCCATATAAGTCCAGAATAATTAAAATCTACATGAATAAGGCTTTTAAAAGAGAAGAATTAGTAAGTAACCAAAGTAATACAATTTCAAAATCTTATTCTCATTTCTAATACTTCAGTGCATTTATGAAGCCCGATTTCCTTTGCTAATTTTCCTTTTGCTTCATCACATTTCTTTTTCTTTAAAGCACACAATATTCTTTACTTTATAAGATTCAAACTCTAAAAGAACCCAAGAATGTTTTCCCTTTTCAGCTATAGCTTAAAATAATTTTTAAAGAATGAATTTCTAGAATCATGACTGCTTGGAAGAAACTTCTAGAAAGAAGCTCAATAATTGCTTAGCCAATTCAAATACTAAAGCATAAAGCACAAGGTAAAATATATAAAAGGAGTTAATCTTCCACAAAGAAGAAAAATGTGTCATAAAGAATAAAAGGATATAACCAGATATGGACTAAGGACCGAACGTTGAAGTTAAATTAAAAGTTCATATTTCCTTTTCTCCATTTATCAAGTCAAGTCCATGTGTCTGATTCCAGGAAATTAATAAAATTCAAGACAAATTAAAATAATTTCCTTTGGGAGAGAAAATCATCTAGTCAGTATGTAGCTAGCAAAGGGCATATTTTCAGTTCTAAGGTCTGGCACTTAGAACTATATACAATTCTAATCACATACATGCTAATAACAAGGAAGGGGTTCAGTCACTCTGTTTCTTAATAGAGGTGATATAAGTTATTTATCGGTTCCTGATGAAATCTCCTACAATATTTTCCTTTCGCTCCATTGGAAAGGACTGTAATTACATGGAAATCCATGATAATATATTAAAGATCTCATGTTGCTGCTCTATAGAGCGCTTAGAATGGAGTAACATTACGCCACACACAGCAATTAGAATGCAACTAATTAGTGTCACTTACTGGGAGAAGCAACTGATTAATTATGTTTAGACATTGCTGCTGAGAGAAAACTCAGAGCCTACAGCTTCTAAATTGCACTCTCTGCCATTCAGCTAATAGAACACCTCTGCTAGCTCAATCGTTACTGTGTATTTAATTCAGCCTCACTCTCTGGCTAATACAGGCACCCCTGAAGTTCTGCACTAATGCTATGTTCAGAAAACTACCCTCCATCAGAATTACAGTGTACTTTTCCCTCGATCACATTAGGAGAGTAATTAGTGAGGCAGCTGTGCAGCTACAAACTTCCAGGCTCAACTCTGTGGGCAGTAATATATTTCATCGTTATAGAAACAATATCCTAGCATCTTCAGCACATCAGTTTGGAAAATGAGAATTGCTCAAGGAGTCAAAGGAAGAGATGTGAATACCTTCCTTAGCCTCTGTGAAGCTATTGTATCAAGAAGGCGTTTTTTAAAGGGCCCAATACCTCATGCCCAAATTTTGCCAAATACTCGTTTACTCTCAGATGTCTAGTCCTGCTTCCCGAAATTGAATCTGATAATTGCCTCTCCTCGGTCATCTCCATGTTTATGCCACACCAGGGTGGAAAGTGAGGCCAGATGGATATTTGAAAGTGTCTCAGTCTGGTTTGCAGAGTATCCTTGAAGGAAAAGCTGTTAAACACCAGAACCAAAACAACCACAATAGAAGGACAAATGTGCTCTTTGGAGGAAAAACAAACAAACAAAAAAACCCAGGAAGGAATTCTTCAACATAAATCATACAGTTAAAAATAATTATCCAAAAGAATGGATCTACTCCGTTATATTTCTTTTTAAATCTGAAATTTGTTCCTGAGGCTTCCAGGGAGCCGATTCAACTCCTTCTGCTCTGTGTAGGAGCTGCACGAGGTAATGGTTCTCCTTCTTCCAAACCCACTGAGTTCTGTCCACAAAGCATGGGATGAGCCACAGACTGTGGTATGAAAAAAGACGTCTCTTAGGAACTAAGCCTGACCCGAAGAGGGAGGACCTCACTGGCCTGAATTCTTAGGTTGACAGTTTATTATGTCAACTGGTACATCCCCTCTTCTTTAATTCTTCCTTTCTTCTCCCTCTGCCACTGCCCAGTTCCAGGTTTCTAGTGGTTTCCATCTGCACTATCAATTATTAAAGGCCCATCATCTCATATTTTTTTTTAAAGGGGCACAGAGATTCTGCAACTTTTTTTTTTTTTAAAGATTTTATTTATTTATTTGTCAGAGAGAGAGAGGGAGAGAGAGCAAGCACAGGCAGACAGAATGGCAGGCAGAGGCAGAGGGAGAAGCAGGCTCCCTGCTGAGCAAGGAGCCCTATGTGGGACTCGATCCCAGGACGCTGGGATCATGACCTGAGCCGAAGGCAGCTGCTTAACCAACTGAGCCACCCAGGCGTCCCCCATCATCTCATATTTTAACATGTAGCAGATTTATGTGTGACTCTTATTAAAATGGAATGTGACTATTAACAACACTGTGTTGTATACTTGAAACTTGCTAAGAAACTTGCTATCTTAAGTCTTCACCTTGGAGGAGGAGGAAGGCAAGAGGAGGAGGAAAAAAAGAGAAAATGGTAGTTATGTGTGTGTGTTAATTAGCTTGATTGTGATGATTATTTCACAATGGTATCAAAACACCAAATTGTATACTCTGAGTATAAACAATTTTTATCTATCAGTTATACCTCAATAAAGCTGGAAAAAAATGCAGATTCTGATTGGATAGTTTTGCAGCTGGCCCAGAGCTCTGCATTTCTGAGAAGTGCCCGTGTCCTCTCAATGCAGCTGGCCGGCCAAGTGTGCCTTGAGTAGCAAGCTTCTAAGTGGCCTTCTTGTGTCTAATTTCTCCTCTTCCCAAACATCCTTCATGTTGCATTTGGATTAATTTCTCTGAAGTTGTGTTTTATGAAATGTGATCCCAGAGTTTTCTATAGAAGAACCAGATCCTGTTTCAGACCTGATTAGCCATAACTTCTTAGAGTGACATCCCCAAATCTGCATTTTTAACCATCACCTCCGTGGTTCTCAAGTACCCTCAAATTTGAGAATTGCTATGATAAGGCAGAGTCCAAATGAGGTAATTTTTCTCTTTCTGAAACCTTTTTAATGATCACTTCTTGCCTATTGAATAAAATTCCAAGTTTCTTACCGGGCATTTAACTTTTTGCATTTTCTATTCCCCATGACTTTGTCATGATGGTTTCACAGATTTAGAAAGAGGGAAACTGACATAATAAAAATGGTAATAATGATCATTACTGAGTATCTCATTTATCTCATTTAACCTACTGAAATCTCATCATTCATGTGTAATAATTTATCTCATTTCCCTCTCTTAACCCTTTGATGTAGGTAATATTTCTCCCACTTACGGAAGACAGATCTGAAGAGCAGAAACGGAGGCAGGTTTATCATAGTGATGGATTCAAAAGCTCATGTTGTTTTCAGTCTCTTGTATTTCTAAACCTGGAAAGTACCTAAATTTTCTTTATAGATGTTTCACTCTCAAATAATTATTTATATAGCAAAGAATTAACAAAAAATTATGGCCCTTTCTAGTGCATGCAGTGAATGTTGTACACATGGGCTAGACAGAAGAGTTTTACCATACTGATGAACCAAAGTGTTTCTACTTCTCCCTTTTCTTTCTAAAGCTCTATTAAATTTTGCTTGTGATGTTCTGTCTTTCAGAATAACTCTCCAGACCAGTTGTAACAAAGTCTTGATAAAATACACAAGCCATGAATCCATTGTAAAAATTTAAAACCATCTGTGCATTGTTCATCTAACCCAGGACATATTTATTTGTACACTTCATGTACATTCTGTTGTCAGAGAATATCAGCTAATCATGAAGAGCTGTTGATGAATTTAAAATAATATTTAGTATTGTTTACAAAAGACATTACTGGATAGATGTAAGAACTATTTTAATATGAGACATGAGACTGAATTTGGCCAGTTTTTGCATTAGCACTTTGTAAATGGAGTGTATAAATCAATCATCAAATAGCATGTATTAAGACTTGCAAGCATATGGTGCTATCTGAGGCATTTCATGAATAAAGCAGACACCCGTGGTGGCCATTCCTAAAACAGAAAATGTGATATGGCAGAGAGAGAACAAGAATAGGTTTGTATCTCTTAATATAATTGTACCCTTTGTCACTGGATAAGGAAAAAAAAACATTATTTTCTGTGGGATATAGGGGTTGGGAGGTTCAAAGAAAATTTTTCTAGTAATCTTAGAAAATATGTATGACCTCCTATTAAGTGGGTGTCATCAGTATCAAGCTAAGGATTTTGAACGGTCAGTTAGTGCTCTGTTTTGATTTTCAAAATGAATTAGGAAAGTAAATCAGTCATTAAGAAGATTTGAAATGATTTAATAACACATAAGTAAAACCAAATCATTTTATGTAAGCCAAAGGAAAAGATCCTTACAAGTATTTTTTAAAATTTTTAACTGAAGTATAGTTGACCTAGAATATTATATTATTTTCAGGTATACTATATAGTGATTCAACAACTATATGAATTATGAAAAGCTTACCATGATGAGTGTTGTTACCATCTGTCACCATATAAACTTTTTACAATATTATTCACTGTAGTCCCTATGCTGTAATTTTTATCCCTTGTGATTTATTTTATAACTGGAAGTTTGTACCTCTTAATCCCCTTGTCTTATTTCACCTGTACCTTCAACTCCCCTTCCCTTTGGCAACCACTAGTTGCCAAAGTCTGTTTCTCTCTGGTTTGTTTTTTAGATCCCACATAGAAGTGAAATTGGGTAGTATTTGTCTTTCTCTAAGAACACACTCTAGGTCCATCCTAGTTGTCATAGATGGAAATAACTCATTCTGTTTAGAACCGAGTAATATCACACACACACACCCCCCACACACACACCCCACAAAGTCTTTGTCCATTCATCCACAGATGGACACAGGTTGTTTCCACATCTTGGCTATCATAAATAATGTTGCAATAAACATAGGGGTGCATCCTCCCAAGTATTTTAATGAAAGTTCTGGCCAACTAAATTACAGTCCCAATTCTGAACATCAAAAAATGCAAGTTAAGTGGAATGTCATAAAACACATTGGCACAGGTGTAAATTAAAAGTAACAATAACAACAGTGATAAAAACCAGAGGAGCAGTTACTATTGCTGTAATACTGCTTTAAATTATTTTCCACCTTCTTATTAGCCATATTGCGTAGCAAGGAAAGCTGAGAGGCAATATGCTCGGGTCTTAAAATACTATGCTCCTTATAGTTCTAATATTCCATGTTTCTATTTTTCCATAGAATCTTCTTATGAGTCTTTCACCTTAGTGAAAAAAAGCAAATGGATTTAAGCTGCTACTTTAATGGCTGAGACATAGTTCATTATTTTAAAACCACAGAGTATAACATTTCATATAAAATATTTTTTGGATATTTGACTGATGGTTTAGAGTTAGGGTTTTTTAAATTGTGAAACAACTTATCCCTCTGTGCCTGTCCCCTCTACAATAAAACTTATTTACTCTAGAAATTGAGACATGTGTTAGCAACCAGATTTTCAGTCACTAAAATCAAATGTTCAAATATGTATATTAAAATAGCATTAAATATTATAGGTCCAGTCCTATTAAGATTCTTTGTTATCCAAGAATAGGCTATTGAAACAGCTTATCTGAGCAGGAATAGAAACTTTCCTTAGAGGGTACCCACTTCCTCTCCTTCTGTTGCAGATCTAGCTATTTTTGTACCTCATTCCTGATAATTAAGAATGTGTCTGTCAAGTCACTGGCAGAGATGATCCAGCCCCGTCATTCCTTCCTATTCAAAGTAGTGAATTTTCTCTGGCCATCAATACTAAATTTCACCAACCAAATAAAAAATACCTATATTGAAAACAATATCCGCAATTTCTGTTTTTCTAACTGTATGTGCCCTATTGAAACCAGGTACTCCCTATGCCTCCCACCCTCAATTCATAGACATCCATCAATTCCTCTCTAAATCTTTGATCTTTCTGTCTTCCCTCTCCATTTTTTCTCCCTCCCTCCCTTTCTTCTCTCCTTCCTTTCTTCCTCCCTCATATCAACTCATACTCCTTTTATATTTCAAATACTTTAGGACATCTTTCTGTGGAAACTGTCCACCACTAATAAATCAACAGCCGATTGTAATTGTCTCATAATTGTACGTGGACCTATAAGAAATCCTAGTCTAATACATTGACTTTTCATCCTGACAGCTCTGGGCCATCAAAATTTATTTTTGGTCTGAGGCATCATTCTTCAGAGGAAGACCATTCAGGAATTTGCCATTTAAGAAAAAAACAGAATTGCAAAGTCATGCTAACATGGGAAAAGCAACCAGAAAACTGTTCTCTTTGCAATTCTTTCCACTTTACTACAGACATAAGTGTATATATACAGGAATATAATGACATGTAGAGTGACCTACATGACAGTAGTCATGAAAATAATAGTCAACCTAAGATAGCAGAACCTTGGTGGCCATTTAACAGAGTCTGATAGGAAGTATAACAGTATCCACACATGTACTCAGTTCTTAGTCACCTTGGACCCCATTGGGTCCTAGGTTTTCCTATTTTTCCAAACAAAATAATTAGACTATTACTGTAGCAACTTACAAAGTAGCAGGAAAGGACAGTCCTATTGCTCATGAGTGACTTACAGCAGTCATTTTGTACTCTGAACATCCTTGGAACTAGCTCTGAGAAAGTCTGAAAACTTCTGCATTCACAAAAAAATAAAAAGACCTGATATAGAGAAGTAACTTCTCTGCTATAGAACACAGTGGGACACAAATAGATAAGTAATTTGGAAAAGAAGAGATAAGAAATTTGCATAGAGGATGCAAATTCATACAAAAACCTTACTATATATTATTTATAGGTTGTTTATTTACGGTTCCGGTAAGAGCACGGACTCTAGAGTCAAACAGCCTTAATTTAACTCAATTCCCCACCACTTACAGCTCTGTGACCTTGGGCAAATATAACTTCTCTGAGCCTCCCTGTCCTCATTTTTTAAATGGAAATAATAATACACAGTACCCATAAAATTCAGAAGCATAGATGCTATTATTATGATTGTACTTTAAAAAAAATTTTTTTGAACCCCTCCAATAAACTTCTGGAGTTTGTGAGAAGTTCAGGTTTAATCAATGAAAAAACATCATCTGAGACAACACATCACAGACGTATGTGCAGGACTGACGGGAGTGCATCAGTATACCACAACCCTTACAGCTCTGCACAGCACATCGAACACATCATATGCTGCAATGGGTGAGTTATAAGTCATGTATAGTGTCTTCTCCAGACAGCAAGGGTAACTTCTCCATCTCATAGGGGTTTTGTGAGTGTTAAATGGGTCCAGGTGTTCAAAGTGCTCACATGTCAAGGCCATGGTGAGCATTAGGTAAGTGCTAGATGTTATTGTCATTTACATAAAAGGATGGACTTGATTCTTACTCTTAATATAATCCTTTTTTTTTTCTTTTCCATACGAAGTCATACATTAAAAAACCTCTCCAGGATTAGTTATAGGAGGATATCTGGACTGGTGTATCCACTGACTTTGGCAGTTGTCATTCTAGGGGTCAGAATGGGAAGATCATATGAGTGGTTCATCTTCTATAATGTTACCCTAAGTATGTTTTTCTCTGGGTATCAAATACATTATCATTGTATAAAATACTATTTTCTGTTAGGATGATAACAAACCAGAAGTTCTGTTCCTTTCAGGAATATTTTTTCAAGAGGCATTTAGTTGTTCGTTCAAGGAAAGCAACTTTTAAGTTATGAACTAGAGAACCAGATGAACTATCCATCATTTGTAGACTCTGTAAGTTAATGATTCAACATGTTATTAAATAAACCAATTATGTGTACCTAAACACATGTGAGATTGCTTTAAGTCATGCCTTTTGCAGGTTCCTTAAGCAGTAAAACAGGTAAAGAATGACAAGGCATTTAAGGAGTGACTTTGATAGCTGCAAAAACCACTCTACCCTGAATCAAGGAAGAAAAAGAGGGCTGGCAGGCCAAGTGGACAGAAGCAAGACCGAACTACAGGGCAACCCAGCATATGGAAGGCTCCACCTTAACTAACTTTAATCCTCAGGGGTAAGCAGTTTGTGGGGAGTTTTATAGTGACTGGAGAATAATTTTTTGCTTACTTTACTTTGTGTCTCCAGAGACTTTTCATAGAACGTAGTGAAAATGTTAGGACTGGATAAATATAAAGCTTTTCTTCCAGAGCATGTCCTGTGGATTAGCTCATCTGCCCTCCTAAGGAAATAACCACCTAACTTCAAAGTTTGAAAATCCAAACACCCTGCATTCTAAACACCCGTCTGAGAGGTTTATAGGTCA
The DNA here is from genome assembly GCF_002288905.1 of Enhydra lutris kenyoni. NCBI lineage: Eukaryota > Metazoa > Chordata > Mammalia > Carnivora > Mustelidae > Enhydra > Enhydra lutris. Next base: position 2,394,264 of record NW_019154140.1, read on the forward strand.
TATCGATATCAAAGTCTGGTAAATTTTACTGTGAAAAAACCTAATGTTGTCTCATCCAGAGATTTCCAATAATATTTACCAATGGAAACTCTCTGTTCATTTGACAGATTGTTATTTATTCATCAAGGTTCCATAGAACAGGTTTGGAAAATGCTGCTCTAGAAAAAAAGCTTGCAGAATTCCCCTTTAATCACTGGATGGAATGCCAATATTCACAGCAGCAGGAACTAAATTAATTCTGGCTGAACTGCCTTCCCTTCAGTTCAGAAATGATCCCCAAATCATTGTTCACTTCACACTGTTCCTCCTTTCTACTGCTGCCCTTCATGCCAGCCTCATTTGGCTTTGTGCCTAGATGCCACTACTTCTGCTCAGTTCTCTTGGGGCTGAAAACTTGACTTCAGATTTCCAGTTTGGAAGTTCCACATGAAAGAAGCTTGGAAATTACTACTTTGTCCTAACAACAAGTAAAGAGCTGAATAGACTGAAAAATGAATTATTCCTGGATCCATAAGAGGGAGAAAACACAAGACAAGCTGCTGCCCCCAGGTTGAAGAGTCAGACAAACTGAGAGTAGTGGCTTAGCCGAGCAGAGATTCAGGAGCAGAAACCTTCACCAGAACCGGTGCCAGGGAAAAGAAAACCTGAACTGTAACTGATAAACTGCTGGAGGCTCCGTGGGGACAAGTCTGAGAATGAAACACTCCAGGGGGATCTAGTCATAGAGAGTCCCCCTCAATATTGATTTACTTTCAGGAGCTGGACTGGATTCCCACTGAAAATATCAGAGAAAAGTTACCTTCAGCTTCTGAAAGGGGAAGGGGAAAAGGAGTCATTCTGAAATATGTCAGAGTACTCTGCTTGTCACAAGCCTGTCCTCAGAGAAAACTAGTTAACCAGAGCCTAACTTTCTGGGGTATTATCAGAGCCCAACTAACTTCGGGAAAAGAAATACCCAGCTCCAGCTAGCCCTAGCCTTCCAAGGGGTAACAACTCCAACCCACTCTAGACATCATGTCCCACCTAAGGGGGTGGGGCATGTGGTACTGAGGTACGTTTGTGAAGTCACAGTCCAAAGGCATAGCTCACTAAAAGACTGGACCTAATCACAGGGCTACTGAAAGATTCCCATCCCCCTATACTGCACCACCACATTGCTACAGGACTATTTATAGCAGTTCCTTTGACCAGCACATCATGTCTGGCTATCAAGAAGAAAAGAAAAAAAAAAAACAAAAACAAACAAACACAAAGCATACCAAAAGGCAAAGCACAATTTGAAGAGATAAAACAAGCAACATGTCAGGAATGTTGGAATTATCAGATAGCGAATCTAAAGCAACAATTATTAATATGCTAAGGGTCCTAATGGATAAAGTAGACAGTATGCAAGAACAGATGGGCAATGTAAGCAGAGAGATGGAAATTCCAAGAAAGAACCCAAAATAAACGCTAGAGATCAAGAATACTGTAACAGAAATGAACAATGCTTTTGGTGGGCTTATTAGACTGGGCGTGGCTGAGTAAGGAATCTGAACTAGATGATATATCAACAGAATGCTTGAAAACCAAAAAGCAAAAAGAACAAAGATGGGAAAAACAGAATATCCAAGGACTATGGGACAATTATGCAACATATAACATACATGTAATAGGAATAACAGAAGGAGAAGACAGACAGAAAGGAACAGAAGTTTGAAATCATAATGAGCGAGAATTTCCCACAAATTAATGTCAGACACCAAGCCACATATTGGAGAAGCTAATTTATTCAAGTAGAATAAATCCCAAGAAAAAAAAAAACTACCTTGGGATGTCATTTTCAATTTATAGAAAAATCAAAGATAAAAGAACAATGTTGGAAGAAGCCAAAGGGGAAGAGAGTAAAACACCTCAGAAAGGAACAAAGATGAGAATTACATCTGATTTCTCTTCAGAAACCAGGCAGGCAAGAAGAAAATGAGTGAAATATTTAAAGTGTTGAGAGAAAAAAGAAGCCATCAACCTAGAACTCTATACTCTGTATAATTATCCTTCAAAAGTGAAGGAGAAATAGACTTTTTGAAACAAAAATTGGGGGAATTTTTGCCTGTGACAAGCCTTGCAAGGACTATTAAAAGAAATTCTTTAGGAAGAAAGTAACAGATCAGAAATTTATATCTACATAAAGAAAAAAAGAGCACTGAAGGAGAATAAGTGAGTTAAAATAAAGCCTTTACTTTTCTTATTCTTAATTGATCTGACAACAGTGTGTGTATGTGTGTGTACCTATATATACATACTATGTATTCTTATATATAAGTGAAGTGAATTATAGCAATGATACAAGGGACAGGAAGAATTATTTTGTTTTTATAAAGTACTGACTCTACCATGAAGCGGGATAGATTTATTTGAAAGTGGACTTGGATTACTTTTATATTACAAATTCTAGAGAAACCACTAAAAATCATTACAAAAAGAAATATAACCAATATGCTAAGAAATGAGAGAAAATGGATTCACAGAAAATGCTTAATTAAAACCATCAAAAGCAGAAAAAGGAGACAAAAAATAGGAACAAAGGACAGTGGTCTAAACCTATAAATTAAAAGAGATTATTAAAGTGTATCAAAAAAGATGACTCAACTATTTGTTATTTATAAGAAACTCACCTTAAATATAAAGATGATATAGAGTAGGGGTGCCTGGGTGGCTCAGTCAGTTAAGCATCCAACTCTTCATGTCAGCTCAGATCATGATCTCAGGATCATGAGATCAAGCCCTGCATCAGGCTCTGCACTTGGTGTAGAGTTTGCTTGAGATTCTCTCTCTCCCTATTTCTCTTCCCCCCCCCCTTGCACTCTCTCTCTCTCTAAAATAAATAAATAAAACCTTAAAAAAAGATGCATATAGAGTAAAAGGAAATGGAGAAAAATATACCATACTAACACTAATCAAAAGAAAGCAGGAAGGGCCCCTGGGTGGCTCAGTGGGTTAAACAACTGCTCTGGTCATGATCCTGGAGTTCTGGGATCAAGCCCCCTTCAGGATCCCTGCTCCATGGAGAACCACTTCTCCCATTCACTCTGTCTGCCACTCCCCCTGCTTGTGCTCTCTCTGTGTCAAATACATAAATAAAATCTTTAAAAAAAGAAAGCAGGAATAGCTATATTGATTTCAGACAGAACACTTCTCAAACTAAGGAAGATTATCAGGCATAAAAGAAAGGCATTGCATATTGATGAAGGAGTTCTCAAAGAAGATACAATTCTTAATATGTGTGTGCCTAACAAAAGAACATTAAAATGTGTGACACAAGAACTGAAAGAATTGTAAAGAGATATAGATGAATACGTTATCATAGCTGGAGACTTTAACACCCCTCTTTCAGAAATGGGCAGATCCAGCAGGGAGTAAACCATTAAGGACATGGTTGAATTCAACAGTACTACAATCAACTGGATAGAATTGCTATCTGTAGACTGTTCTATCTAACAGCAGCAGAATACACATTGTCAAGCTCACATGGACATTTACCAAGATAGGTCACATTCTGAGCCATGAAAAATGCCTTAACAAATTTAAAAGAAGTCATACAATGTCTGCTTTCAGAACACAATGGAATTAAAGTGGAAATCAATAACAGAAAGATAACTGAAAAATCCCAAAGTACATAGCAATTAAACCACACATTTCTAAATAACACATAGGTTAAAGAAGACATCTCAAGAGAAATTTAAAAATACTTTGAACTAAATGAAAATGAAAGCTTATCAAAATTAATAGGATTCAGTGAAAGTAGTGCTTAGAGGGAAACTTATAACATTGGATACATATATTAGAAAAGAAAAAAGATTTAAAATTAATAGTCTAAGTTTTCATGTAAGAAAACTAGAAAATAAGAGCCAAAGTAAACAGAAGGAAAAAAATAAGAATTAGAGATGAAATTAAAAAGAATAAATCTGTAGGGAAATTTAAAAAAATGTTCAAAAAGATCCAAAAAATTGATAAGCCAAGCTAAGAAAAAAATGGGGGGAACTAAATTATTAATATCAGAAATGGAAGAGGGGACAACCCTACAGACCTCATGGATATCAAAAAGATAATCCTTAAAAGACAAAAATTCACATAAGAATAAATATCTGAATAGGCCTATATCTATTAAAGAAACTGAAGCAATAATGATCTTTCAAAACAGAAAGTACTAGGCCCAGGTGGGTTCACTGATCTACCAAACATTTAAGGAAGAAATTATATAAATGTGCTACAATCTCTTTCAAAAGACAGAAGCAGAAAGGATACTTCCTAACATTCTAAGGGTCAGGGTTATCTTAGTACCAAAACCAGTCAGACATTATGAGGAAACTACAGACCAACAGATCTCAAGAACATAGATGTGAAAAATTCTCAAAATATGACAGAATGAATTTTTTAAAAGTACAGAAACAATTATATATCACAACCTAGTGGGATTTATCCCAGGTATGCAAGATTCACAACATTCAAAATCAATGAATATAACGTATCACATCAACAGACTCAAAAGGCAAAAAAAAAAAAAAAAAATCACATGATCTTATCAATAGAAAAAGAAAAAAGCATTTGATAAAATCCAACATCCATTCATGATTTTATTTAAAAAAAAAAAAAATCCGGGGTGCCTGGGTGGCTCAGTGGGTTAAGCCTCTGCCTTCGGCTCAGGTCATGATCCCAGGGTCCTGAGATCAAGCCCCACATCGGGCTCTCTGCTCTGCAGGGAGCCTGCTTCCTCCTCTCTCTCTCTGCCTGCCTCTCTGCCTACTTGTGGTCTCTGTCTGTCAAATAAATAAATAAAATCTTTAAAAAAAAAAAATCCTTTCAGTTGAGTAGGAATGGAGGGATACTTTCTCAACATGATGAAGTCTACCCCCCCCCACCAAAAACCCAGTAACTAACAACATGCCCAACATACCTAATGGTAGGCAACTTGATCCTTTCCTACTAACATCAGGTATGAGACAAAGATATCCCCTCTCACCACTCCTTTTCAAACCCTGTACTGGAAGTCTTTGCTAATGTAAGGAGTAAAAGTCATCCAGATTGGGAAGGAAGACATAAAAATGTTTTTGTTCACAGAAGACATGATCATCTATGTAGAAAATTCATAAGAATCTACAAAACAAAACAAAAACCCAAAAAACAAAAATGGGTGCCTCAATGGCTCAGTCAGTTAGTCTGACTTTTTGTTCTGGTTCAGGTCATGATCTCAGTGTCATTAGATCAAGTCCCACATGAGTCTTTGTGCTTAGCGAGGAATCTGTTTTAGATTCTCTCTGTCATCCTCTGCCCTTCCCCCAGCTCACTCACACACTTTCTCTCACTCCCTCTCTCTCAAATAAATGTCTAAAAAACAAAAACAAAGACAAACAAAAAAAAAAACAAAGGAAAACAAAACAACCCCTATCCCCTGCTGGAACTAATAAATGATTATAGCAAGGTTGCAGGATAGAAGTTTAAAACACAGAAGTTACTCACTCTCTTGTATACCAACACTAAATACATGAAATTTGAAATAAAAATGTAAAAATAGAATTACAGTATGATCCAGCATTCTGACATCTAAGTGTATATCCAAAGTGAATAAAAACAGGATCTTGAAGAAATATCTTCATACCCACACTGTAGCATTATTCACTATAGTCAAGATATGGGAACATAAATGTCCATCTACAGATGAATGAATAAAGGAGATGCACATACACAGATTAGTAGAGATAGAGATATAAATAAATATTCAAATATGAGCCTATGTAATATAATGCATTATATATTATACAATATATTCATATATAGATATCTATGGATATTGTTCAGCCATGCAAAGAAAGGAAATCCTGCCATTTGCAACTAACTATAATGATTCTTGAAGGCATTTTGCTAAGTGAAATAAGTCAGACACAGAAAGATAAATACTGTATGATATCAATTGTATGTGGAATCTAAAAAAGCCAAACTCAGAGAAACAGAGTAGAGTGATGGTTACCAGGAACTAAAGGGTGAGGAAAATGGGAAGATGCTGGCCAAAGGATTTAAACTTCCAATGATAAAATTAACATGCTGATTATAGATAATAATACTGCAATATATACTTCACAGTTCTGAAAGAGCAGATCTTAGATGTGTTCATCACAAAAAAAGAAATAGTAATTATGTGCCAGGATGGACGTGTCAGCTAATGCTGTGACAGTAATCCTTTTGCAATACATAAATGTATCAAATCAACACACTGTAGACCTTAAACTTACATAATGTTATATGTCAATTATATCTCAATAAAGCTGGAAAAACCCAGCAATACCGTTTACATTAAACACTCAAGGAGATTAAACACTTAGGTATAAATCTAACAAAATATGTAGATAATCTATATAGGGAAAACTAAAACTCAGATGAAGAACTAAAAACTCAGATGAAGAACTAAATAAATGGAGAGAGATTCCAAGGCCAGAGACACGAAAACTCAATATTGTCAAGATGTCAGTGCTTCCCAATTCAATCTACGGAGTCATTGCAATCTCAACCAAACTCTCAGCAAGTTATTTTATGGTTACCAAACTGATCATAAAGATTAAAATAGAAGTCAAAGGACTTGGAATAGTCAACACAATACTGAAGGAGAAAAATTAAGTTGGAGGACTGATGCTTCCTGACTTCAAGACTTCAGTAAGTGAGGATGTGGAGCAACAGGAATGCAAAATGGTACAGCCACTTGGAAAGGCAGTTTGATAGTTTCTCTTAAAACTTAACATACTCTCAAAAAAACTGAAATATCCAGAATAGACCAGCTCTCTTTATACCTTAAAGAACTGGAAAATCAACAAATTAAGCCAACCCCATGCAGAAGAAGGGAAATAGTCAAGATTAGAGCAGAGATCAATGATATAGAAACTTCAGATACAGTAGAACACATCAATAAAACTAGAAGCTGGTTTTTTGAAAGAATCAATAAGATTGATAAACCACTGGCCAAACTAATCCAAATTAATAAAATTATGAATGAAAGAGGAGAGATCACAACAAGATCACAACTAATACCAAGGAAATAGAAACAATCATCAGAAATGATTATCAACAGTTATATGCTAATAAGTTAAGCAACCTAGAAGAAATTGATGCATTCCTGGAAACCTAAAAACTTTCAGAACTGAATCAGGAAGAAATTGACAACCTGAATAGACCTATATCTAGTAATGAGATTGAAGCAGTGATCAAAAAACTCCCCAAAAACAGGAGCCCAGGACCTGACAGATTCCCTAGAGAATTCTATCAAACATTCAAAGAAGAAATAATACCTATTCTCCTGAAGCTGTTTCAAAAAATAGTAACAGGAGGAGGAGTCAAGATGGCGGAGAAGTAGCAGGCTGAGACTACTTCAGGTAGCAGGAGATCAGCTAGATAGCTTATCTAAAGATTGCAAACACCTACAAATCCAACGGGAGATCGAAGAGAAGAAGAACAGCAACTCTAGAAACAGAAAATCAACCACTTTCTGAAAGGTAGGACTGGCAGAGAAGTGAATCCAAAGCGGCGGGAAGATAGACCGTGGTGGGAGGGGCTGGATCCCGGCAAGCGGCGGAGCAATGGAACACAAAATCGGCTTTTAAAAGTCTGTTCCACTGAGGGACATAGCTCCAGAGGCTTAACCGGGGTGAAGCCCACGCAGGGTCAGCGTAGCCTCAGGTCCCGCAGGGTCACAGAAGGATCGGGGGTGTCTGAGTGTCGCAGAGCTTACAGGTATTAGAACGGGGAAGCTGGCTACAGAGACAGAGCCGAGGAGTGAGCTCTAAGCTCGGGGTTACCTTGAACCGGTCGCAGGCTCGGTCAGCTCAGAGCATGGCCGGAGACCAGGGTGACGGGAGTAATTGGGCGCTGTTCTCTGAGGGTGCACTGAGGAGTGGGGCCCTGGGCTCTCGGCTCCTCTGGGCCGGAGACCAGGAGGCCGCCATCTTCATTCCCGTCCTCCGGAACTCTACGGAAAGCGCTCAGGGAACAAAAGCTCCCGAAAGCAAACCTGAGTGGATTACTCAGACCTGCCCCGGGTAAGGGCGGTGCAACTCCGCCTGGGGCAAAGACACTTGAGAATCACTACAACAGGCCCCTCCCCCAGAAGATCAACAAGAAACCCAGCCAGGACCAAGTTCACCTACCAAGGAGTGTAGTTTCAATACCAAGGAGAGCAGCGGAATTCCAGAGGAGAAAGCAAAGCACAGAACTCATGGCTTTCTCCCCATGATTCTTTAGCCTTGCAGTTAATTTAATTTGTTTTTCTTTTTCAATTTTTTTTTCTTCTTCTGCTAAATTTTTTTAACTTTTACCCTTTTCTTTTTTAACGTTTTTTAACTAGTTTATCTAATATATATATATATTTTTTTCCTTTTTATATTTTTTCTTTATTGGTTTTCTTTTTTTCTTTCTTTTTTTTTTTTCTTTCTGAACCTCTTTTTATCCCCTTTCTACCCCCTCACGATTTGGGATCTCTTCTGATTTGGCTAAAGCATATTTTCCTGGGGTTGTTGCCACCCTTTTAGTATTTCACTTGCTCCTTCATATACTCTTATCTGGACAAAATGAGAAGGCGGAAAAATTCACCACAAAAAAAAGAACGAGAGGCAGTACCAAAGGCTAGGGACCTAATCAATACAGACATTGGTAATATGTCAGATCCAGAGTTCAGAATGACGATTCTCAAGGTTCTAGCCGGGCTCGAAAAAGGCATGGAAGATATTAGAGAAACCCTCTCGGGAGATATAAAAGCCCTTTCTGGAGAAATAAAAGAACTAAAATCTAACCAAGTTGAAATCAAAAAAGCTATTAAAGAGGTGCAATCAAAAATGGAGGCTCTCACTGCTAGGATAAATGAGGCAGAAGAAAGAATTAGCAATATAGAAGACCAAATGACAGAGAATAAAGAAGCTGAGCAAAAGAGGGACAAACAGCTACTGGACCACGAGGGGAGAATTCGAGAGATAAGTGACACCATAAGACGAAACAACATTAGAATAATTGGGATTCCAGAAGAAGAGGAAACAGAGAGGGGAGCAGAAGGTATATTGGAGAGAATTATTGGAGAGAATTACCCCAATATGGCAAAGGGAACAAGCATCAAAATCCAGGAGGTGCAGAGAACCCCCCTCAAAATCAATAAGAATAGGTCCACACCCCGTCACCTAATAGTAAAATTTACAAGTCTTAGTGACAAAGAGAAGATCCTGAAAGCAGCCCGGGAAAAGAAGTCTGTAACGTACAATGGTAAAAATATTAGATTGGCAGCAGAATTATCCACAGAGACCTGGCAGACCAGAAAGAGCTGGCATGATATATTCAGAGCACTAAACAAGAAAAACATGCAGCCAAGAATACAATATCCAGCTAGGCTATCATTGAAAATAGAAGGAGAGATTAAAAGCTTCCAGGACAAACAAAAACTGAAAGAATTTACAAATACCAAACCAGCTGTACAGGAAATATTGAAAGGGGTCCTCTAAGCAAAGAGAGACCCTAAAAGTAGTAGATCAGAAAGAAACAGAGACAATATACAGGAACGGTCACCTTACAGGCAATACAATGGCACTAAATTCATATCTCTCAATACTTACCCTGAATGTTAATGGGCTAAATGCCCTAATCAAAAGACACAGTGTATCAGAATGGATAAAAAAACAAAACCCATCTATATGTTGCCTACAAGAAACTCATCTTAAACCCGAAGACACCTCCAGATATAAAGTGAGGGGGTGGAAAAGAATTTACCATGCTAATGGACATCAGAAGAAAGCAGGAGTGGCAATCCTTAGACCAATTAGATTTTAAGCCAAAGACTATAATAAGAGATGAGGAAGGACACTATATCATACTCAAAGGAACGATCCAACAAGAAGATCTAACAATTTTAAATATCTATGCCCCTAACGTGGGAGCAGCTAACTATATAAACCAATTAATAACAAAATCAAAGAAACACATTGACAATAATACAATAATAGTAGGGGACTTTAACACTCCCCTCACCGAAATGGACAGATCATCCAAGCAAAAGATCAACAAGGAAATAAAGGCCTTAAATGACACACTGGACCAGATGGACATCACAGATATATTCAGAACATTTCATCCCAAAGCAACAGAATACACATTCTTCTCTAGTGCACATGGAACATTCTCCAGAATAGATCATATTCTCGGTCCTAAATCAGGTCTCAACCGTTATCAAAAGATTGGAATCATTCCCTGCATATTTTCAGACCACAATGCTCTGAAGCTAGAACTCAATCACAAGAGGATATTTGGAAAGAACCCAAATACATGGAGACTAAACAGCATCCTTCTAAAGAATGAATGGGTCAACAAGGAAATTAAAGAAGAATTGAAAAAATTCATGGAAACAAATGATAATGAAAACACAACGGTTCAAAATCTGTGGGACACAATAAAGGCAGTCCTGAGAGGAAAATATATAGCGGTACAAGCCTTTCTCAAGAAACAAGAAAGGTCTCAGGTACACAACCTAACCCTACACCTAAAGGAGCTGGAGAAAGAACAAGAAAGAAACCCTAAACCCAGCAGGAGAAGAGAAATCATAAAGATCAGAGCAGAAATCAATGAAATAGAAACCAAAAAAACAATAGAACAAATCAACGAAACTAGGAGCTGGTTCTTTGAAAGAATTAATAAGATCGATAAACCCCTGGCCAGACTTATCAAAAAGAAAAGAGAAAGGACCCAAATAAATAAAATCATGAATGAAAGAGGAGAGATCACAACTAACACCAAAGAAATACAGACAATTATAAGAACATACTATGAGCAACTCTACGCCAACAAATTTGACAATCTGGAAGAAATGGATGCATTCCTAGAGACATATAAACTACCACAACTGAACCAGGAAGAAATAGAAAGCCTGAACAGACCCATAACCAGTAAGGAGATTGAAACAGTCATCAAAAATCTCCAAACAAACAAAAGCCCAGGGCCAGACGGCTTCCCGGGGGAATTCTACCAAACATTTAAAGAAGAACTAATTCCTATTCTCCTGAAACTGTTCCAAAAAATAGAAATGGAAGGAAAACTTCCAAACTCATTTTATGAGGCCAGCATCACCTTGATCCCAAAACCAGACAAGGATCCCATCAAAAAAGAGAACTACAGACCAATATCCTTGATGAACACAGATGTGAAAATTCTCGCCAAAATACTAGCCAATAGGATTCAACAGTACATTAAAAGGATTATTCACCACGACCAAGTGGGATTTATTCCAGGGCTGCAAGGTTGGTTCAACATCCGCAAATCAATCACTGTGATACAACACATTAATAAAAGAAAGAACAAGAACCATATGATACTCTCCATAGATGCTGAAAAAGCATTTGACAAAGTACAGCATCCCTTCCTGATCAAAACTCTTCAAAGTGTAGGGATAGAGGGCACATACCTCAATATTATCAAAGCCATCTATGAAAAACCCACCGCAAATATCATTCTCAATGGAGAAAAACTGAAAGCTTTTCCGCTAAGGTCAGGAACATGACAGGGATGTCCGTTATCACCACTGCTATTCAACATAGTACTAGAAGTCCTAGCCTCAGCAATCAGACAACAAAAGGAAATTAAAGGCATCCAAATCGGTAAAGAAGAAGTCAAACTATCACTCTTTGCAGATGATATGATACTATATGTGGAAAACCCAAAAGAGTCCACTCCAAAACTGCTAGAACTTGTACAGGAATTCAGTAAAGTGTCAGGATATAAAATCAATGCACAGAAATCAGTTGCATTTCTCTACACCAACAACAAGACAGAAGAAAGAGAAATTAAGGAGTCAGTCCCATTTACAATTGCATCCAAAACTATAAGATACCTAGGAATAAACCTAACCAAAGAGGCTAAGACCCTATACTCAGAAAACTATAAAGTACTCATGAAAGAAATTGAGGAAGACACAAAGAAATGGAAAAATGTTCCATGCTCCTGGATTGGAAGAATAAATATTGTGAAAATGTCTATGCTACCTAAAGCAATCTACACATTTAATGCAATTCCTATCAAAGTACCATCCATTTTTTTCAAAGAAATGGGACAAATAATCCTAAAATTTATATGGAACCAGAAAAGACCTCGAATAGCCAAAGCAATATTGAAAAAGAAAGCCAAAGTTGGTGGCATCACAATTCCGGACTTCAAGCTCTATTACAAAGCTGTCATCATCAAGACAGCATGGTACTGGCACAAAAACAGACACATAGATCAATGGAACAGAATAGAGAGCCCAGAAATGACCCTCAACTCTATGGTCACCTAATCTTCGACAAAGCAGGAAAGAATGTCCAATGGAAAAAAGACAGCCTCTTCAATAAATGGTGTTGGGAAAATTGGACAGCCACATGCAGAAAAATGAAATTGGACAATTTCCTTACACCACACACGAAAATAGACTCAAAATGGATGAAGGATCTCAATGTGAGAAAGGAATCCATCAAAATCCTTGAGGAGAACACAGGCAGCAACCTCTTTGACCTCAGCCGCAGCAACATCTTCCTAGGAACATCGCCAAAGGCAAGGGAAGCAAGGGCAAAAATGAACTATTGGGATTTTATCAAGATCAAAAGCTTTTGCACAGCAAAGGAAACAGTTAACAAAACCAAAAGACAACTGACAGAATGGGAGAAGATATTTGCAAATGACATATCAGATAAAGGGCTAGTGTCCAAAATCTATAAAGAACTTAGCAAACTCAACACCCAAAGAACAAATAATCCAATCAAGAAATGGGCAGAGGACATGAACAGACATTTCTGCAAAGAAGACATCCAGATGGCCAACAGACATGTGAAAAAGTGCTCCACATCACTCGGCATCAGGGAAATACAAATCAAAACCACAATGAGATATCACCTCACACCAGTCAGAATGGCTAAAATTAACAAGTCAGGAAATGGCAGATGCTGGCGAGGATGCAGAGAAAGGGGAACCCTCCTACACTGTTGGTGGGAATGCAAGCTGGTGCAACCACTCTGGAAAACAGCATGGAGGTTCCTCAAAATGTTGAAAATAGAACTACCCTATGACCCAGCGATTGCACTGCTGGGTATTTACCCTAAAGACACAAACGTAGTGATCCGAAGGGGCACGTGCACCCGAATGTTTATAGTAGCAATGTCTACAATAGCCAAACTATGGAAAGAACCTAGATGTCCATCAACAGACGAATGGATAAAGAAGAAGTGGTATATATACACAATGGAATACTATGCAGCCATCAAAAGAAATGAAATCTTGCCATTTGCGACGACGTGGATGGAACTAGAGGGTATCATGCTTAGCGAAATAAGTCAATCGGAGAAAGACAACTATCATATGATCTCCCTGATACGAGGGAGAGGAGATGCAACATGGGGGGTTAAGGGGGTAGGAGAAGAGTAAATGAAACAAGATGGAATTGGGAGGGAGACAAACCATAAGTGACTCTTAATCTCACAAAACAAACTGAGGGTTGATGGGGGGAGGGGGGTTGGGGGGGTGGGGTTATGGACATTGGGGAGGGTATGTGCTATGGTGAGTGCTGTGAAGTGTGTAAACCTGGCGATTCACAGACCTGTACCCCTGGGGATAAAAATTTATGTTTATAAAAAATAAAATTAAAAAAAAAAGTATACAACACACACACACACACACACAAAAAAGAAGATACAATAAGTAAAAGATTCTGTCTTCTAATACTCCTTCATATTAGCCAATTGAGTTTTAGCTTAATTTAGTTAGCATCGATAAAATGTTATTTAAAAAATAGTTTGGCAGTTATATCAAGAATAGTCTAAAATGGATCTAGGTGGGAAATAAGAATGCCACAGAAGAGATTTTCATGATATGCCTTATGTAGTTCTGAGAACCTAAATAAAAGATCTGCCCAAACCTAAAAAAAAAAAAAAAAAAAATAGTAACAGAAGAAAAACTTCCAGACTCTTTCTATGAAGCCAGCATTTCCCTGATCTCCAAACCAAGCAAAGACCCCATCAAAAAGGAGAATTTCAGACCAATATCCCTGATGAATATGGATGCCAAGATTCTCAACAAGCTAGGACCCAACAGTACATTAAAAAGATTATCCGCCATGACAACATGGGATTTATCCCTGTGATGCAAGCATGGTTCAACATTTACAAATCAATCAATATGATAGAACAATAAGAGAAGAGAGAACCACATGGTCCTCTCAATTGATGCAGAAAAAACATTTGACAAGATATAGCATCCATTTCTGATTAAAACGCTTTAAAGTATACAGTTAAAGGGAAGACTCCTCAACTTCATAAAGTCTTTCTATGAAAAACCCACAGCAAATATCATTCTCAAAGTGGAAAAGCTGACAGCCTTCCCTTCGAGATCAGGAACACAACAAAAATGCCCACTCTTGCCACTGTTGTTCAACATAGTACTAGAAGTCCTAGCAACAGCAATCAGACAACAAAAAGAAATAAAAGGTATTCAAATTGGCAAAGAAGAAGTCAAACTCTCTCTCTTTGCAGATGACATGATACCTTATATGGAAAACCCGAAAGACTCCACCCCCAAATTACTAGAACTCATACAGCAATACAGTAACGTGGCAGGATACAAAATCAGTGTACAGAAATCAGTTGCTTTCTTATACACTAACAATGAAAATATAGAAAGTGAAATTAGAGAATCGATTCCATTTACTGTAACACCAAGAACCATAAAATACCTGGGAATAAACCTAACCAAAGAGGTAAAGGATCTGTACTCAAGGAACTACAGAACACTCATGAAAGAAATTGAAGAAGACACAAAAAATGGAAGAGCATTCCATGCTCATGAATCAAAATAATAAACATTATTAAAATGTCTATACTGCCTAGGGATGCCTGGGTGGCTCAGTGGGTTAAGCCTCTGCCTTCGGCTCAGGTCATGATCTCAGGGTCCTGGGATTGAGCCCCTCTTTGGGCTCTCTGCTCAGCAGGGAGCCTGCTTCCCCCTCTCTCTCTATGCCTGTCTCTCTGCCTGCTTGTGATCTCTGTCAAATAAATAAAATCTTTAAAAAAAATTTTTGAAAAAATGTCTATATTGCCTAAAGTAATCTATACTTTCAATGCCATCTCGATCAAAATTCCACCAACATTTCTCAAAGAGCTGGAAGAAACAATCCTACAATTTGTATGAAACCAGAAGGGACCCCGAATTGCTAAGGAAATATTGAAAAAGAAAAACAAACCGGGGCATCACATTGCTTGATTTCAAGCTTTACTACAAAGCTGTGATCACCAATACAGCATGGTACTAGCACAAAAACAGACACAGAGACCAGTGAAACAGAGTAGAGAGCACAGATATGGATCCGCAACTCTATGGTCAACTAATCTTCGACAAAGCAGGAAAAAATATACAGTGGAAAAAAGACAATTTCTTTAATAAATGGTGCTGGGAAAACTGGACAGCTATGTATAGAAGAATGAAACTCTACCATTCTCTTAACACCATACACATATGCGAAAAAACTCAAAATGGATAAAAGACCTCAATGTGAGGCAGGAATCTATCAAAATCCTAGAGGAGAACATAGGCAGTAACCTCTTTGACATCAGCCACAGCAACTTCTTTCAAGACATGTTTCCAAGGCAAAGGAAACAAAAGCGAAAATGAACTTTTGGGACTTCATCAAGATCAAAAGCTTCTATACAGCAAAGGAAACAGTCAACAAAACAAAGAGGCAACCCACGGAATGGGAGAAATGACACCACAAAAGGCTGATATCCAAGATCTATAAAGAACTCCTCAAACTCAACACACACAGAACAGATAATCACATCAAAAAATGGGCAGAAGACATGACAGACAGTTCTGCAAAGAAGACATACAAATGGCTAAACTGACACATGAAAAAATGTTCATCATCATTAGCCATCAGGGAGATTCAAATCAAAACCACATTGAGATACCACCTCACACTAGTTAGAATGGCCAAAATTAACAAGACAGTAAACAACAAGTGTTGGAGAGGATGTGGAGAAAGGGGAACCCTCTTACACTGTTGGTGGGAATGCAAGTTGGTGAAGCCACTTTGGAAAACAGTGTGGAGATTCCTTAAGAAATTAAAAATAGAGCTACCCTATGATCCTGCCATTGCACTACTGGGTAATTACCCCAAAGATACAGATACAGTGAAAAGAAGGGCCATCTGTACCCCAATGTTCATAGCAGCAATGGCCACAGTCGCCAAACTGTGGAAAGAGCCAAGATGCCCTTCAACAGATTTATCATTTATCAATTTAACATTTATCATCATTTAACATTTATCAACATTTATCATTAACATAACATCATTTAACATTTATCAACAGATAAATGGATAAGGAAGGTATGGTCCATATATACAATGGAATATTATGCCTCCATCAGAAAAAATGAATACCCAACTTCCGTATCAACATGGACGGGACTGGAAGAGATTATGCTGAGTGAAATAAGTCAAGCAGCGAAAGTCAATTATCATATGGTTTCACTTACTTGTGGAGCATAACGAATAACATGGAGGACATTGGGAGATGGAGAGGAGAAGTGATTTGGGGGAATTAGGGGGAAACGAACCATGAGAGACTATGGTCTCTGAGAAACAAACTGTGGGTTTTGGAGGGGAGATAGGTGGGGGTTGGGTGAGCCTGGTGGTGGGTATTAAGGAGGGCACATATTGCATGTTGCACAGGGTGTGGTGCATAAACAATGAATCTTGGACCACTGGGGGAAAAAATTAAATTAAAACTTAGCATACTCTTACTCTATGATATCACCATTACATTCCTTGATATTTGCCCAAAGGAACGGAAAACGTATGTCCACACAAAGACCTGCACACTGATATGTTTATAGAGGCTACATTCATAATTACCAGAACTTGGAAACAACCAAGTTGTCTTTCAGCAGGTGAATGGATAAACAAACTGGTACATCCAGGTGATGGAATATTATCTACTGCTAAAACGAAATGAACTATGAAGCCATGAAAAGACATGGAGAAACTTAAATAGAACCTAAGTGAAAGAAGCCACTGGGCGGGAACCCTAAAGTAAATAACGGGTATTAGATGATTATGATGTGTCATTGTAGATTCATCCTTGGTAGAAAAATGTACCATTATGCTGAATGATGTTGATAATGTTGGAAGCTATACATGTGTGGGGGCAAAGGGTAAGTGGGAAATCTCTGTACTTCCTTTTTTGTTGTTAACTTGAACTGTTCTTTAAAAATTAAGTCACACACACACAAAAAACAACAAACAAACAAAAACTAAAATCTTGACTTCACACTACTTTTGAAATATATTTTGGCTGATGAGAAATCTGCTGTCAGTGTAGCTGTTGACCCTTTACAGGCTGTCTTTTCTCTCTGGTAACTTTCAAGATTTTCTCTTTATGCTTAATATTCTGCAGTTTCATTATGATATATATGGACGTGGTTTTGATTCATTCTGCCCTACTCTTTATGTACTATTTCAGCCTAAGAAGTTAGAGGTTTTTTTCTTCTAGTTCTGGAAATTTTCAACCATTAACCCTTTGACCTTGTTTGTACAATTTACCATTTTCTCTACTTGAATTTTTATTAGAAGTACATTAGAACTCTTCCATCTAACCATCTTTTTTCCAATTTTCTTGTTTTACTTATCTCTCTGTACTTCATTTTGGCCAAATTTTAGGTACTATCACATTGTTTCTGTGATTAGATCCAGTTTAGAATTCCTATCTATTGAACTCTTCAACCCAGTGGTTATATTTTTCATTTCAAGGATTTCATATTGATTTAACCTTAATTTATAGCTATTTATATTTTATAATTTATTTTTATGGTTATTTTCGTATCTTTACTTGTTTGAGGATTGTTAACATACATTTAAGTCATTTTAAAATTCCATATTATTTGCATTTTACCAGTAGTATAGGACCTTTTTGCTAATTTTGTTGCTTTTCTTTCTTAATGATACCTTTTGTATATGTGATTGGAAGATTCATGTTGAGGCTATAAAAGTAGAAATTACTTACTGTTCCCTTTCTCTGCATGCCTTCTGTGTGTCCACAGGTGGATTTTTATCCCATGGTGACACTGGGGAATTTGCAAATTTAGTCACTGAATCAGCAGGTGGTTTGGCCCAGGTGCTGTCTGTTTAGCCACTTCTGCTCATTCCAGCCACTTTCAAAAGCCACAGCAACAGGCAGCCATCACAGCCGTCTTCCACCTCTTTAAGGGTAGAAAAGTCCTAACCTAGCCCCAGGTTTTCTTTCAAGAAATTGGATCCAGTTCCCCAAACTGTGTGTGATGCTTTTTGCCCTTGTTACTCTGGAGATATCTAATCCCGGGGGTCTTTTAGACCTAAGGTCCAGCAGGGCTATGGCTTTATCTTCCATGCAGCTTGTTACTGCTCTTTTTCTGGCTCACAAAGACTTTAGCCTAAAATACAGACATATCTTTTTGTTTGGGTTCTAATATTTATCATTGCCCTATGTTTGTTTGAGGATGGATAGCAATACCATGACCAGCGATTGTTTAAAAATTCTTTAAATTCGGTTTAAGTAAATGCAAGGCTATTGCCCCAAATAAGGTTGTTTGATAATCCATACACTCTATGTAATTAGTATACACCTGTGGTTGTTACTGTCAGGTTTACAACACATCATAGAAAGTATCCACGATAATAATAGTTTGTCCTCTAAAAGAATCTAGGTAAAGTCCAAGTTGTTAACCAAAATTCCGTTATTCAGGGTCTTCATGTGGCATATATTACAAACATTTATATCACTTAATATTATAACCTATTCTCTGCCCCCAGACGTAATTCGTAATGCTTTAATGTAAAGAGCTTCTAAATACATTGTTTGAATATATCCAACCTAACATAAAAATAATTTCATACAACAGAAAGAAGGCTTCCCAAGAAGCAGAGTCAATTATGAGTAGAAAAATCAGATTGAAAATTAATAGCATCCTTGATTTTTTGAGTATTTGTTCTACTGGTCATTTCATCATCATGAAGTGGTGTGAAAAGTTTACCTTCTACCAAATGATGGGAGGACATAATCCGAAGCCCATAGCTGATGACCTAATACAGGAGTTTCTGAAGTTACAGTCTTCTAAGCTTGGATGTCAGTGGCAGAAAAGTTCAAAGCTGCATCCATGGTTACATAATTAAGAGTGTATGATTATCCTTAGAGAGGAATCTTCAAAGAATATTCCAAGGAGTCTGTACTCCATTAATTGTAAAAGCCTGACAAAAATGGTTAGAGGGATTTTTGGCTTCCTTGATAACTGTTGGAACTTCGTCAGTTCATGTGTAATGTATATGTCATTGTTCTTGCATAGTGAGCAATTGGTTTCTCAATGCCATCTGGCATTTTTTGGCTAAACACAGATGCAACACCATAAGGTGAAATACCAGCAGTGAGAAATAATAGTTTATATTTATCATAATGTACTAGCACAAAACCAGAAGCCAGTAACTGCTTAATGTTCCCAAAAATCTGTCTTAATGTTTATTGTTTTTGTTTTGCTTTTGCTTTGTCTTCTTTTTGGTGTCAGTAGGCAATGAAGTGGTTCAGCAATGAATGGATTTTGAAAAGAAAAACACAGAATTTTAATGGGCCCATCTTTGTTTTTATAATTAGCACAGTTTCTTGAATTGGGTTAATGTACAAAGGCATTTGTCTAAAACATGCTTTTGGAAACTTTTAGCTCCCTTTTTGATCGCATAGCTAAGAATTGGTTATTGGCATCGGAGATAGAATGATGAACAACATGGTCATGAAAACCCTCCCATGTGGCATCCAGTCAAATATGCTAAAGACTTTTTTTTTTTTTTTTAAGAAAGAGAGCGAGAGAGAGAGACGGGGAGAGAGAGAGAGAGAGAGAGAGAGAGAGAGAGAGAGAGAGAAACACATGCCAGAAGGGAGAGGGGGGCCAGACGGAGGGGCAAGGGAGAGGAGAGAGGGAATCCCAGGCAGGCTCTACACCAGCCCAGGGCTGGGCCTGATGTGGGGCTTAATCTCATGGCCCTGATATCATAACCTGAGCCAAAATCAAGAGTCTGATGCTTGTATCCCTCCAGTAGTGTTTTTTAAAGGTGACTCTCAGTTGATAGTATTATGAAGATCAAGACATTTTAACAATATGGCATAATTGTAATTTTGAGGAAGCAGAAGTTTTTCATTTTCTACAGTCAATTGAAATTCTGTACTGAAAGAACTTGGTCTATTGCTTTTTCTTTAATGTAAGATAATGAGTAGATGAATCATACACTAAAAACCAGTTTGAAATACACCTGGCATTTTTCTCGCCCCAAAATGGCAATGCATCGATTGACGTTTGACACCTATGGAAGATGAAGCTGTCTGGGTGTCTTACTCAGTATTTGTGTTTCAAAATCGTACCTTCCCAAGAGGCTTTTGAGTTGACAGCAGTGGCACAACCCTTCAGATAGGTGGAAATGCTTAGAAACTATTCCTAAAAATTAAAAGTTGAAGTTTTTCTATAATGTTTTCCTTACAACAAAAGGTAAATTTATAACTTTGAAGTAGTTAGAGCTAAGTGAAATGGCAGTTGTCCCTTTAGTTCCCAAAAGAACACCCTGAAAAAAACCTGTAGAAGATTCCCTATATGTTCTCATACTCCTTTATGGATATAAATGTCCTGAAGATAAATGATACAGGTAGAAACAATGTCCTTTCTCAACAATCCTCTAAATGACCAGGAGGCATACCTAATCATTCTAATCTTCCCCTTTACTTCAGATCATCGAAATCATTGGTATCTGATTCAATTTTCATGTATTATACTTAAATTTCATTAAAATTCAGAAAGATTTTAACCACCATGTGGTGAACACATCTCATACCCAGAATTCACCATTCCCTGACCTCCTTAGTTCTAGCTAGATCTTCTCTCTCCAGTGTGGTAGCTACCATCCATATATGGCCGTTGAGCATTAGAAACATGGCTAGCTCAAACTGAGATGTGCTAAGTGTAAAATACATCCCTGATTGCAAATTAAGGTAAAATACCTCATTATGATTATATATGGTATATTTTGTTACACATTCATTATATATGAAAAAAATTTGATATATTGAGTTAAATAAAATATCAAATTTTATGTTTATTACTTTCTAAAATGTGGTAGTAGAGAATTTAAAATTAAATATGTGACTCATATTATTATATTTCTTATGGATGGTGCTATTCTAGAGAGTTTCACCTCCATTCTTCTCTCCAAACCATCCTCTGGATCTTGCCACGCAGTTTAGGGTAATCATTTCTCTAGAGAAAGCTTAAATTCTAATAATCCAAGTTTTGGTCAAGAACAACTTTATAATTAAAAAAAAGAACTATATAATAAAGAATGTGTGTGTGTGTGTGTGTGTGTGTGTGTGTGTGTGTGTATTTACACACATTTCACATTTCTTTTATTCTCCTAATCCTATTCTGATCTCATAGTCTTAGTTCCTTTATTTATCTTAATTCTTTATTTCTGTATTTCCCTTTTTTCAGTCATTTTGATGTTTCTTCCCACTGGGGGACCCAAGAATGATGATCTTCCCTCCAGTTTCTCTAGCTCCCTTTATTCCCATGTTATTATTTTTCTACCACATGCGTTCTACAAAATCTAACTTTAAATCAATGCTACATTCCTTATTACTTTTTCTTATGCATAGATATAGTTAAAGAACAGAATGTAACTATGCAAATTGGAACTTCTACAAATTCAGTGCATTAACATGACTGAACTCTCATTGCTGCCCGGAAATCATGTAACTTGTGTCTGGTCAGCAACTGTTCTCATTCTTCTCAATAACATGTTCCATTTACTGTATTCACTTACTGATTATTTCTTTTTTTTTTCTTTTCACCAAGTGAAATTGAATGTCATTTATATGCAAAGAGCAGGCGATAAAGAAATGAAAAAACATAGTTCCTTCTTTCAATGGATATACAGTCTCATACAATATTTGCAAAGTGTTTGGAATAGTTTCAGGCAGATAATAAAAACAATAAAAGTGTTAAAATAAAATAGTGCATGCAGTATAATCATTACTATAACCCAGTAGAACGAGAAACTTAAGGGTGAAATAAGTAATTCACTTTGTGTCTTCTTGGAGTGTGTGGTGGCTTGTGAACTTTCCAGGTGGAGATGGTTGTTTCTAGGCCATTGGAAAAACAGTCCTAGAGCCAGGGATATTGGATTAAGATAAAAATACCAGAATCCTGGGACACCTGGGTGGCTCAGTGGGTTAAAGCCTCTGCCTTCAGCTCAGGTCATGATCCCAGGGTCCTGGGATCAAGCCCCGAAACTGGCTCTCTGCTCTGCGGAGAGGCTGCTTCCTCCTCTCTCTCTGCCTGCCTCTCTGCCTACTTGTGATCTCTGTCTGTCAGATAGATAAATAAAATCTTAAAAAAAAACCCAGAATCCTGAAGAGGTTAAGTCATAGTTAATAATTCTTGGATAAAATCATTTAAAAAAGACTGAAATGAAGAAAGAATCAAGGTTAACAAGTCCATGCAAAGAAAGGTCATCCAAGGAAACAAAACAAACAAAAAAGCACAAAAAGGATGGGTCAGAAAAGTAGGAGAAGGACTTTGCAATAGGACTGGCTCCTTTTCATCACTAAGGGCTATGTCAAAGTTCCCCTTTCCAAGGAGATCTTATCACAGCATCAAAAATAATATACACACCTCCAAATAACTCTATTCCATGTCCTGAATTCATTTTCTTTATAGCACTTTCCATGTTTAAAATGATCACAGTATTGATTTACTCTTTTAAAGCCTGTCTCTCAAATAAAAGGCATCTGAATCAGCAAAGAAGTCAAACTCATACTCTTTGCAGATGGTATGATTTTTTACATGGAAAACCCAAAAGACTCTACTCCAAAACTGCTAGAACTTATTCAGGAATTCAGTAAAGTGTCAGGATATAAAAGCAATGCACAGAAATCAGTTGCATTTCTTTACACCACCACCAAGACAGAAGGAAGAGAAATTAAGGAGTCAATCCTATTTAAAATTACACCCAAAACCATAAGATACCTAGGAATAAATCTAACCAAAGAGGCAAAGAATCTGTACTCAGAAAACTATAGAATACTCGTGAAAGAAATTGAGGAAGACAAAGAAATGGAAAAATGTTCTATGCTCATGAATTAGAACAAATATCATGAAAATGTCAATGCTACCTAGAGCAATCTACACATTTAATGCAATCCCTATCAAAATACCATAAACTTTTTTCACAGAAATGTAACAAAGAATCCTAAAATTTGTATGGAACCAGAAAAGACTCCGAATAACTAGAGGAATGTTGAAAAAGAAAGCCAAAGTTGGTGGCATCACAATTCCAGACTTTAAGCTCTATTACTAAGCTGTAATCATCAAGACAGTATGGTACTGGCAACAAAAACAGACACATAGATCAATGGAACAGAATAGAGAGCCCAAAAATGGATCCTCAACTCTATGGTCAATTAATCTTCAACAAAGCAGAAAAGAATGTCCAGTGGAAATAAGACAGCCTCGTCAACAAGTGGTGTTGGGAAGATTGGACAGCCACATGCAGAAGAATGAAACTGAACCATTTCCTTAAACCACACACAAAAATAGACTCCAAATGGATGAAAGACCTCAATGTGAGACAGGAATCCACCAATATCCTTGAGGAGAACACAGGCAGCAACCTCTTCAACCTCAGCCACAGCAAATTCTTCCTAGAAACATCCCCAAAGGCAAGGGAAGCAAGGGCAAAAATGAACCATTGGAACTTCATCAAGATCAAAAGCTTTTGCACAGCAAGGGAAACAGTCAACAAAACCAAAAGACAACTGACAAAATGGGAGAAGATATTTGCAAATGACATATCAGATAAAGGGCTAGGATCCAAAATCTATAAAGAATTTATCAAACTCAACACCCAAAGAGCAAATAATCCAAACAAGAAATGGGCAGAAGACATGAACAGACATTTATGCAAAGAAGACCTCCACATGGCCAACAGACACATGAAAAACTGCTCAACATCACTCAACATCAGGGAAATACAAATCAAAACCACAGTGTATTACCACCTCACACCAGTCAGAATGGCTAAAATTAACAAATCAGGAAAGAACAGGTATTGGCAAGGATGCGGACAAAGGGGATCCCTCCTAAACTGTTGGTGGGAAAGCAAGCTGGTGCAGTCACTCTGGAAGACAGCATGGAGTTTCCTCAAAAAGTTGAAAATAGAGCTACCCTATGACCCAGCAATTGCACTACTGGGTATTTACCCTAAAGCTAAAAATGTAGTGATCCAAAGGGGCATGTGTACGTACCCAAATGTTTCTAGCACCAATGCCCACAATAGCCAAACTATGGAAGGAGCCTAGATGTCCATCAATGGACGAATGGATAAAGAAGATGTGGTGTATATATATACAATAGAATATTATGCTGCCATCAAAACCAGAAATCTTGCCATTTGCAACAATGTGGATAGAACTAGAGGGTATATGCTAAGTGAACTAAGTCAATCAGAGAAAGACAATTATCATATGATCTCACTGATATGAGGAATTTGAGAAATAAGAGGAACATAGGGGAAGGGAGGGAAAAATGAAACAAGATGAAACCAGAGACAAACCATAAGAGACTCGTAATCTCAGGAAACAAACTGAGGGTTGCTGGAGTAGAAGAGAGTCGGAGGGATGGGGTGGCAAGTGATGGAAATTGGGGAGGGTATGTGCTATGGTGAGTGCTGTGAATTGTGTAAGACTGATGAATCACAGACCTCTATGCCTGAAACAAATAATACATTCTATGTTAATTAAAAAAATAAGGTAACTAAAATAATAATAATAATAAAGCCTGTCTTTCCTACCTGAAAGGTAAGCTCTTCAAAGGCAAGATTTTACCTGTTTCATTAACCAACATCTCCCTGAAGCCTAGCTTAGTGTCTTTGCTGTTAGTAGATACTATGTGGGCATGTGTGGAATTAATGACAGGACAAGGAAGGAGGGAGGGAGGGAAAGGAAACCCAAATGGAGCAGCCACTACTTGACAGAAGCTATTGTTACCATATGGGTTCACAGCACTAGTGTGATCAAATATTTTAATTTGCTGAAAGAAGCCAGAAGTCCAGATATTTACCATATTTCATTGTTTCTAAAATATGTTTTTTTCACACTTTAACAACTCTGAAATCAGGATGTGTCTTATAACTGATTGACATCTTAGATTCAGTGAAATTAGGGACATGAAATTCTTCTGTTTTTAAAACACAAAGCACTTATTTGGATCAAGCAAAACACTCATGTCTGGATTAACATGTTCCCGCTGGGATCTCTGACTCGGAAGTTTTCTTATACCACCTTCCTTGCATCCCTCCAGTCTCCATTTTACATTTTTATGCGTCCCTACAATGAAAATACTAAAACATGAACATAGGGCAGAGTGGCACAATCATTATCATGGTAGTTTACTTAAGGGTCATATTAAACAAAACCAAGCAACATCTCATCAGTCTTTGACAGCATATAGTTGTGTGCCCAATGTTTTGTATTGCCCATATGCAGATACTTTGTCTTTGACTTTGGTTTTAATCATGAAGGATAGAAAAAAAAAGGGGGGGTGGTGGGGAAATATCACCAAGCTACCTTTTTCTGGTATTCACATCTTTGGCTGATAAATACAGTCTTGATTTATTCAGTCTATTTTCCTTTGAGGATTATATAAACTCTCTTTATAACATTTACCAGATGTTTAAAAAATACATAAATGAAAAAATTTATAAATTGTCTATGCCAAAAAAGTAACGAACTAGAAGGGTTAAATTGTACTTTAGATATTTCAAGATTTAAGGAGAAAAGTATAAAATCTACATGATTCTCATCTTACTTGAGACAAGGAAGCCCAAGAAATGTAATTTACTGTCAGAGAGAATTATTTCTTCTTCCTTGCTTCCTCCCTTTTCGTATTGAGGTCTTTTTTTAAAGTAGGAAATACTAGCTGAGCTTTAGCTGATGTATTGTGCTTAGAAAAGAAATGCAAAATGGCTGTTATTACCTTCTTAAATACAGGCAATAGCTTTATATCTCCACTTAATATGAAAGAATTAACTGTTCTAACTGCCATTTTGATCTCGTGATGTGTTTAATAAAAAGCATGTAACAGTAAATGGTAGTGTTTGGTTCATGTGTTGACATAAATCAATTTATAAACTCTAGGTTACATTTAATGAGTATTTTACATTTCACAAATAGCACATTGTGAACAGTTTAAACATTACTGCTTTTTATTTCATTGCATTAATGTCAACAATGAACTTTGATGTCCTAGGATGTTAAATCACCTCTAAGGCCTTAACTTTTCATAGAGCCATCTAGAAACTCTTTTATATATAGCAGTTAGACAAATAAATGTGAGAATGATTTATTGACTAGGATCTTCAACTTCCTAAGAAAAATGCAGAAGAATATAACAAGTAAAGATTAACATGAAGTGATTAGTATATATATATATACTAATATATATAATATATATATAGTATATATTATATATATATAGTATATATATATATATATATATACTTTAAACAAATACATTTTTAAGAGGTAGAATTTTAAGGAATGACATTTTATGTTTTAGAAAAGAGTACAACTTTCAAATAATCATATTTTAAACAACATTTTTAATGTAAATATGGAGGATGATATTGGATTAAACATTTTACTTCATTAAATTATAGGTGTTCCCTAAAAACAGTATCTATACAATTAAAGGAGAATTCCAGGGATAAATGGAAACTATATTACGTGGCAAAAAGAAAATTAGACAAGATGACTTTAGATAACGGATTATAGGGTCTGTATTTAATATAGCATGGAGTTCAGATTACATAATTTGAAGTATGACATGTCTGAATTCAGCATCTGATTTTGCTATGCATTTGGTGTGTGATCTTCAACAATATACTCACTTATCTCAGACTCAATCTTTCTCATCTATAAAATACTATTTGTAGTATTTAGTTCATAAGGTTATTGTGAAGGGAAATAACAGTATGATCTATTGATATTTGGTTAGCATATAGTTAAAAACTAATCAATTGCTATGGTTTAGTAATTGATTCAACAACAAGTACATAGTGCTTCCTTTCCTATAATACAGGCTTTTATTTTGAGGAATTCAGGACTGAACTGGAGAAGATCTAGGTAAATAATCACAACAAAATGTACAGAAATATGGACAAGGGGCCACATAGGACACCAACCAGCCTGGAGTCTTCAGTGCTGTTTGAGGAAGTGCCATTTAAACCAAAGCCTTAAAAGAAATGAAGAGTTTGTCCAATACATAAGAAAAGATGAAGATACTTATGGAGATCCAGGGCAGGTAGTGGGGGAAATTTCCAATGGGGCAGTACGTAAAGGGCTTAAACTCATAAGCCCTATGGTGAATGATTCAGAAAGATTAGAGCTTCCTGAGGTCAATCATTCTCAGGCCCTATTATTAAGTAGTGTACTTCTTTTTATAAAGAAATAATGTAGGAATCACTGTTTCATTTGTCAAGTTGACATTTATCAAGTATATACTATCTGGAGACTATGATTCCAGAATACAATGATGAGCAAACTGTACAGTTCCTTCCCTTGGGAACCTTAAATATAGTGTGGGAAACTGGTATTCACTTGATTCAAACAATTTTAACATCTCCAAATAAGTGCTTGGTGTAGAAGAATCTGACCTACATTTATTTGACCTAGTTGGAACTCTGTAGAAGGGGCCATGGACCTGAGATCTGAAGTGTGAGTCATGGTTAAGTAAGAATGGAGGAGGGTCTATCCGCACAAATAGACTGAGTTGTAGAGGCCCTACTGAAGAAAGAGCAGGTGCTGGATGGAGCAGAAATTATGACAGAACATGTGGAAACAAAGAACACCACATGAGAGCAAGCAAAGGTTATTCCAAGCTTGCCATACCAAGAGAGTTAGCTACTGTCATTGATGTCTTGGCAGAGGGTCAAAGACAGGCACAGGAAAGAGAAAACTTTATGGTGGAAAAACAGGAAGGCTTCAGATGTGTCCTCACTGGGGTTTGATGACATGGGGAAGCTGGCAGGCTAATTAGAAATGAGGTATCCTATGTGGTTGGTTAGGAATGTGTATTTGGCTTTCTCAGATTGGTCCTAAATTGGGAATAGGGGGGAAATTAGGGCAATTAAGTCAGTTATTTATCAAGTCCTGGCCACTTGGGCCAGTTTTTGTAAGGGTTATTGTTCGGCTTCCTGGACTAGTGGCTATGGATAGCAATCCAATATTCTACAAGTCGGACTTGTAGTTGGGCTGCTTACAGTAGATAATGGATTGGTTTCCTGGGCTGATTACTGAAGGCCATGGGTCAGAGTTCTATAGTTACATGAGATTTGGCCATTATCTGTATATTAAGTCTCTTACATCTATGCTTTTTCACAACTATAAACAAATCAAAATGGATACCAGCTATGGACCAAATGAAGTAAATGAACATAATCAATTAACTTGTTTGTGTATGTAACTTTACTGATATTGAGCAACTGAATGACTCAGAACATCAGGAAACAAGGCAATCCTTTCAGTCCTACTAGTTCCATATTGACAAGGCAGATCAAAAATGTAAGAACATATGCTACTTAAGACCCAGGAAGAACAAAAATGTTTAAAAAATATTTTCTTTATTTCTTTTAATTATGCTGTTCCTAACAAATTAGTTATTAATAAAAAGTTGATGGAAAATGTTTTTTTTTAAATATGGTATATAAGGACCTGAGAAAAACATACTCTCTCTTGCCCTAAATTTAATTCGATAATTTATAAAGTTAATTCCCACAGAGTGATAATTTCTGAAATATCATGTGAATATTTTAAAGCATACATCTTTGTTCCACACTCATACTCCAGACCCAAAAGCACAAAGATTTCCAGGCTGTTGCTGAATTCTAATGTCTCTGGAATGAAAAAAGTTAAATGGTAATTTTAGACATTTCTTTTGGATGGATTTGTACTTTGAATTATCTCTACCCCGGGATAAGCTTTTGTAGAAGTTTTTCCTTTAGTCTTCCTCTTACTTTTTCTCCTTAGGGCACTTCCATACCTGTTTTCTAGGTGGGGGAGGGGCTCCCTAATCTCTCAGCTGTGGAGTACATTCTTGAGGCACTATCTGTCTCATAAATGGCTTCTTTCAGAAACGTCTTTTCTAAAGAAAATTTGGGAGCTTCTACAGACTGGATCACTTATTTTTTAATTTTTTTTTTAAAGAAATGAGTTATTATGTTTGAAAGTTTTCACAAGGATTATTTGGATGTTAGGCAGCTAAAATATAAATTCCATCTAAAAGAAATCAAAATTATTAACATGGAAAGATCATTAGGATGATAAAATCAAAATTTCAAAACTCAGGTAAACATATCACTAAAGAAGAAAATACATTTTCTAACATTTGTTATGAATTTTGTATTACTGGGTGGTAAACAAAGAACTCCAGAGTCTGTTGAGCCTGAGCTATTTGAGGTACACACTTTCTAATGATATCCTTGCTGTTTCTCCATGTGAAACATCATCACTACCATGGGAAAAATGAATTCAAGACCAACTCTAGGTTGGCACCAACAAAATTAGGTTTGAGTTCCCCCAAGGAACAATTCTCAGTGCCAGGTAGATGAAATAGCTCAAGCACTATTCTTTCTTCAACTCTAGAGGATGATTCTCTGTTTTATCCCATTGGAAAGACTTCTCAAAGAAACATGTTTTGTCTTTTTTGATTCTTCTTTCTGTAGTGGTTTACAAAATTCACTCAGTGGCCACAATTAGGAATTAGATCTAAGCTCCACCATGTAAATATTGTATTTTCAGAACATAATTGACAATTTCTCCCTTCTCCTCCTTGTTCTTCAACTCACACCAATTCAACTCACACACTATATACCCCCTCATGTGTCCCTACATTTTTTTTTCCTTCTCTTAAATCAAAGGAAGTTTCCCTTCTCTATTCAAAGGTCAACTCTTTTCATTGTGAATAAGATCTCACCACCTCTGTCATTTCAGGGACCTCACTTCATTGCTGATCTCTAGTTCATGCTTCTTCAACCTCTCCCTTTAGAAGATCCTTCCCCTGAGCACTTGAAAATTAGTGTTTCCCATATTTATTTGAAAAAATCAGTCCTGGACCTATATTATTCCTACTCACCCTACTCTATTTCATAACCAAATTTTAAAAGGCATTTTTTTTCATTCACTCAAAAAATAATTTTATTGTGTGTTCACTTTGTACTAAGTACTATTTAATATCTATGTTGTGCCAGGTACTGTTTAAAGATGTTGGTGAGAAAAACAACAACAACAACAACAACAAAAGGCAATGACAGGAAATGAAACAAGATGAATAGAAGACCGTGGTTGATAGATGATTTTTTTTAAAGATTTTATTTATTTATTTGAGAGAGAGAGAGAGAGAGAGAGATGAGTGGCAGGGAGGGAAAGAGGGAGAGAGAGAGAGAGGAGCAGACTTCCTGCTAAGCAGGAAGCCTGATGCAGGGCTAGATCCTAGGACCTGGAGATCATGACCTGAGCTGAAGGCAGACAATTAACCAACTGAGCCATCCAGGCACCCCAGACAGATGATTTAAACTGCAATTTAAATGTGGTTGATAGATTATTTAAACTGCAATTTAAATAAAGTCCTCACTGAAAAGGAAATTTTTTAAATTCTTATTTCTTTCTATCCTGAGTTTTCAATTTCTTTATGTTTTGCTGAATTATTGGATTGAGGGTTCAATTATATGTATCCCTCACTTTATGACATAATATCATTACTGGTCCTTGCTTCCACCGCTCATTGTTTAATTTCATGTCATTTTCTTCTCAGCTCCACTGAAAACAGATACTCTGATGCATATGGGATGTTTCCTTGGACATGTATTTGTGTGTATAGGTGGAGGGAAGAAGGGAAAGAAAAGGAGGACGAAGGAAAGGAGAATTAGTATCCATAGAATAGTTGCTTTGTTTCAAATTTCCATCCCTGATTTTCTGCTGTGGCATTCCATTTATAACCTGTGTTGTAAATTATTGCATATAGTATATAAACATATATATACAGTTTAAAGAATAATATAATATATATCCATAAATCCACTATTTGGCTTAAGAATTAGTAGGAATTTGAACTGAAGTCCCTACATACCTCTTTTCAAATTCATCCCTTTTCCCCTCAACAGAAGGAACTACTACTCTGCGGTTTATATTAACAATTCCCTTACTTTTCTCTACAGACTTGGGCAAACCTGTTAATATATGCAATATATCATACAGTTTTGCCTGTTTTTGAAATTTAAGTGGAAAGAAATATTATCCTTGTATCACTTGCTCATTTTTTCCTGCTTGCTTCTCTTGTGGTTTAAGTGTTTAAGATAACAAACTTCTCTTTATCAATATTTTTATTAGGTTCTGATATATAAAATTCTTACTTTCATTTAGTTATACCTTGAATTGTTTATAAGTATGTCCTAAAATTTCAGATGTACAGAGTCTTTCTAATGTTGTTTTTTGGTTTCTGTGGTCATTGATTTCTAAATTATACTAAGACTATAAAATAAGGTCTGTGTGATATTAATATTTTAAAATTTGGTGATGCTATCTTAATGGCTAAACATAATTTTCATAATTTCCATGTCTATTTAAAAATAATGAGCACACTGGAACAAGTAAATAAAGCAAACATTAATGGACATAAAGAAAGATATTGAGGGGTGCCTGGGTGGCATCTGCCTTTTGCTCAGGTCATGGTCCCAGGGTCCTGGGATTGAGCTCTTCGTCAGGTTCCCTGCTCAGTGGCGCATCTGCTTCTTGCTCTCCCTCTACTCCCCACTGCCCTGGTTGTGCGCTCTCTCTCTCTCTCTCTCACTCATTCTCTCAAATGAATAAATAAAATCTTTAAACAAAAGAAAGAATTTGAAAATAATACAATAGTAAGGAATCAATGGATACATCAATGGATAGAGCATCCAGACAGAAAATCATTAAGGAACAAATTTCTTTGAATGACACATTGGACCAAATGGATATAACAGATGTATACAGAACATTCCATCCCAAAACAACAAAATACTTGTTTTTTTCAAGAGTGTGTGGAACATTCTTCAGAATAGATCACATATTCTGTCATTAAAAAGTTTCAATAAATTTAAGAAGATTGAAATCATATCATGCATCTTTTTTGATTACAACAATATAAAACTAGAAATAAATCACAAGAAAAAAAAACTGGAAAAGAATACAAATGTGAAAATTAAATAACATGATGCCAAACAACCAGTGGGTCAACAAAGTAATCAAAGAGGAAACTTTTAAAAATATGGAGACAAATGAAAATGAAAACACAGTAGTCCAAAATCTTTGGGACACAGTGAAAGCAATTCTAAGAAGGAAGGATACAGTGATATAGGCCTACTTCAAGAAACAAGAAAAAGCTCAAATAAATAATCTAATCTCACACCTAAAGGAACTAGAAAAAGAAGAACAAAGAAATCCCAAGGTGAATAGAGGAAAGGAAATAATAAAGATCAGAACAGAAATAAATGATGTGGAGACTTAAAAAAAAATAGAGAAAAATCAATAAAACTAAGAGCTGTCCTTTTTAAATAAATAAAATTGACAAACCCTTAGATTCATCAAAAAAGAGAGAGAGAGAAAGGTCCCAAATAAATAAAATAAAAAATGAGAGAGAAGTAACATTTGACATCGCAGAAATACAAAGGACTATAAGAGAATACAATGAAAAATTATATGCCAACAAATTGGACAATCTAGAAGAAATGGATAAATTCCTAGAAACCTACAACCTTCTAAAACTGAGCCAAGAAGAAATATAAAATCTGAACAGACTGATTACAAGTAAAGAAACGGAATCAATAATTTAAAAACTACCAAAAAAGGGGCGCCTGGGTGGCTCAGTGGGTTAGGCCGCTGCCTTTGGCTCAGGTCATGATCTCAGGGTCCTGGGATCGAGTCCCGCATCGGGCTCTCTGCTCCGCAGGGAGCCTGCTTCTTCCTCTCTCTCCGCCTGCCTCTCTGCCTACTTGTGATCTCTGTCTGTCAAGTAAATAAATAAAATCTAAAAAAAAAAAAAAAAAAAAAACTACCAAAAAGTAAAATCCAGGACCAGATGGATTTGCAGAGGAATTTTATCAGACATTTATAGAAGAGTTAATACCTATTCTCCTCAAAGTATTCCAAAAAAATAGAAGAAAAATTTCCAAATATATTATACAATGCCAACATTACCTTGATACCAAGGTCGGACCAAGACAAAACAACAAAAAAGAATACTATAGGCCAATATCCCTGAGGAACATAGATACGAAAATCTTCAACAAGATATTAGCAAACCACATACAACAATACAATAAAAAAATCATTTACCACAATCAGGTAGGATTTATTCCCGGGAAGCAAAGATGGGTCAGTATTCACAATCAACCTCATATACCACGTCAGCAAAACAAAGGATAAAAATCATATGATCATCTCAATAGAGGCAAAAAGAGCATTTGACAAGATACAACATCCATTCATGATGAAAACTCTCAACAAAGTGGGGTTAGGGGGAATACCACAGCTAATATCATCCTCAATTTTGAGAGCTTTTCCTCTAAGTCAGGAATAAGACAAGGATGTCCACTCTTGCTACTCTTATTTAATATATTACTGGAAATCCTAGCCACAGCAATAAGAAAAAGAAGTAAGAGGCATCCATATTGGTATGGTACAGGAAAAAGCGACACTATCACTATTTGCAGATAACATAATACTATACATCAAAAATCTTAAAAACTCCACCAAAAAAAACTACTCATAAAAAAAATTAAGTAAAGTGGCAAGTTACAAAATTAACACCCAGAAATCAGTAGCATTTCTATATACTAATAAAAAGGTAACAGAGAAATTTAAAAACCCCAACATTTATAATTGCACCAAAAAGAATAAAATATTTAAGAATAAACTACGCCAAAGAGGTGAAAGACCTATACTCTGAAATCTGTAAAATTCTGGTGGAATAAAGTGAAGATGACACTAATAAGTGGAAAGATATTCCATGCTCATGGATTGGAAAAATTAATGTTGTCAAAATATCCATATTACCCAAAGCAATTTACATATTCAGTGCAATCCCTATCAAAATACCAACTGCATTTTTTCACAGAACTAGAATAATACTAAAATTTTTATGGAACCACAGAAGGCCCCAAATAACCAAAGCAATTCTGAGAAAGAACAAAGTTAGAGGTATCACAATCCCAGATTTTAAGATATACTACAAAGCTATAGTAATCAAAACAGTATGGCACTGGCACAGAAACAGACACATAGATCAAGAGAACAGAATAGAGACTCCAGAAATAATTATATGGTCAATTAATCTATGGCAAAGGAGGCAAGATTATACATTGGGAAAAGACAGTCTTTTCAATAAATGGTGCCAGGAAAATGGAATACTATACACACACAAAAAAACCTCTAAGTGGACTAAAGACCTAAATGCCTGAAAGGCATTAAAGACCTGAAACCACAAGAATCTAAAGGAGACAGAGACAGTAATTTCTCTGACATCGGAAACAGGAACATTTTTCTAGATATATTTCCTAAGGCAAGTGGAACAGAAGCAAAATTAAGCTATTGGGACTACAAAATAAAAAGCTTTTGCACAGCAAAGGAAAACAACAACAAAATAAAAAGACAAACTATTGAATGCAAGAAGATATACGTAAATGATAATTCTGATAAAGGATTAATACCAAAAATATATAAAGAATTTATACAACTCAAATCAACAAAAAAGATCAATCTGATCTAAAAGTGGATGGACTTGAATAGACATTTTTCTAAAGAAGACATCCGGATGGCCTAAAGACACATGAAAAGATGCTCAGTACCATTAACCATTAGGGAAATCAAAACTACAACAAGATATCATCTTAAACAGAGTGGTTAAAATAAAAATTATAAGAAATAGCACTTTTTGGTGAGAATGTGAAGAAGGAACCCTTGTGCACTGTTGGTAAGAATGTAAATTTGTACAGCCACTGTGGAAAACAGTATCAAGTGTCCTCAGAAAGTGAAAAATAGAAATGCCATATGATCCGGTAATTCCACTACTGGGTATTTACCCAGAGAAAATGAAAACACAAATTCAAAAAGATATATGCACTTTTGTGTTTATTATACTTTTATTTACAATAGCTGGGATAGTAGCAACTTAAACATCCATCAACAGACAAATGGATAGGGAAAGTGACACACATACACACACACACACACACACATACTGTAATATTATGCAGCTATAAAGAAGGATAGGATCCTGCCAGTTGAGAAAATATGATGGACCTAGAGGGTATTATGCTATGGAAATACTTCAGACTGAAAAAGACAAATACCATATGATTCCACTCATAAATAGAACCTACAAAAAAAATGTATAAGCAAACAAAATCCTGAATTACACCTGTAAGTACAGAAATCCAACTAATGGTTGCCAGATGTGAAGAAGTGGGGGACTGCACAAAATGGGTAAAGAAAAGAGGGAGATACAGGCCTCTAGTTATGGAATGAATAACTCACAGGAATGAAAGACACAGCATAGTCAAAGATATTGTAATAGCGATGTACCAGAATAGAAGATAGCTACAATTGTGGTGAACACAGCATAACGTATAAACTTGTCAAATCACTAAGTCCTACACCTGAAACTAATGTAACATAGTGTGTCAAGTATACTCAAATAAAAAACAAAGTAGATTAAAAAGGCAAAGAGTGGGCGAATCCCAACTGTTAGCTTGTATCACCATCTTCCAAAGTTTTTCTTTCTCTCCTGTTTCATTGTCCATAAATTAAACAATATTACTATTGTTTTATGATTTACCTACATATTTACCAATATCTTTAGATTCCTTTTTTTTTTTTTTTGCATTCCAATACACTATTTGGAATTTTTTTTTTTTTATGCTTGAGCACCTCATTTACCATTGCTTTAGTGAGAATCTGTTGGCTTTCATTGGCGTGATTAAGAAATTGATCATCAGTACAACTACCATTTTTTTTTTTAAGATTTTATATATCTGTCAGAGAGAGAGAGAGCTTGCAAGAGTACAAGCAGGGGAGCCTCAGGCAGAGGGAAAAGCAGGTTCTCTACTGAGCAAGGAGCCGGATGCAGGATTTGATTCCAGGACGCTGGGATCATGGCCCAAGCTGAAGGCAGATGCTTAACCAAGTGAGCCACCCAGGCATCTCATAATTACCATTCTTTTATGACCTTGCCTTTTTTGTTTCAGTTTTACTATAATTTTTTTAGGAATAAATTTACTTTTATTACCCAAGTTCTACTAGGCTTCCTCTGTGTCTAAATGTTGATGACTTTTAACAATTCTGGAAAATCTTCAGCCATTGTCTGTTCAAATACGGCTGCTTCTTCCTTTTTTCTCACTCTGGATCTTCCATTAAATGTATGTCAGACCTTGTTATTTTATCATCCACAACTCTTAAGTTCTTTTAATTTTATATCATCTTTTCTACTTCGCTTTATGAAAATTCCTTCAAGCATAACTTCCAATTTTCTATTTCTAAATTTAACTAGCTCTTCATTGGTTATTTTATTTTACCATTATATTTTCTCAAATTTCTAGAATATTTTGGTTTTTTTTCTTCAAAATTTCTTTGCATTTTTGAGTCTTCCTCTCTTGCTTATATTTGCATACTTCTCTTTAATTTCTTTGAATAGGTTAGGTAAATTTGTCTCTCATGATTTCAGTATTTTATATTTGAGAGTCATATATTCTTTGCTCTTTTTCATTGTCTTTCACTTAATGACATATTTCCATGTGTTTTATTTTTGAGTGTAAACTGTTCATTTTCTTTAAACTTCTTTAACTTTAGAAACAGTGTTCCTCTGAGTAGATTTCACTTTTACTTTTTAAAAATTGGCTTTAAACTAAGCTAAAATGACTCTAAAGTGAATTTTAATCCTAACCTTACACAGACCTAAGTAGTATTAATTCAGGTTATAGATTCATTAGAAGGCTGCCTTTTGGCCATGAAATCTCAAGGAGACTTTTTGTAATCCTTTTTACAGCATTTAAATCTGAAAATGATTTTCCTCACTACATCTTCTGCACAATTCATTTATTTCTGATACTGAGTGTATTGTCCTTTAAGGCCCTACTTTTTATGACAAAGTCTCCAGTTAGATGCCTAATCCCGGAAGGGCCTTAATCTTTATCATTTGTCCTCTTTCCTTTTTAGCAATCAAGCCGATTTAAGATTCTTTGAACTGAGCTAAAACGGTTAGGGCAAAATTAATCTTTTGTATTTAGTTATCTTACTGAGTATTTTCTTTTGCTTCTGAAGAATTTTCTGCATGCTAATTCAGCAATGCATTTAAAGTAAAACATTTAAAAATATATTTTTATTCAGCATTTTTCCTATTGGGAAGTTTATTCAGATAACTTATTCTGTTATGTGCTAAAAACTAAAAGCATAATTTTGATTTTTTTTTCTTATTTGAGTTAGTCATAAATTTTTAAGGTCAATCCATGTTGCTATCTCTTTCCTAAATGTCTTCTGATTGGAATGTTTTCCACTGTGGGATGGAACATCTGGATACCCATATGGGAAAAAAATTAATGTCTTGCATTGTAATGTCTTTCATTCTACATAAAAATTCACTAAAAATTGGTGATAGGTCTAGATGTAAAATCTAATAATATAAAACTTCAAGAAGAAAATATAGAGTATTATCTGTTACTTTGGGGTAAATAAAGATTTTTTAGGACATAAAACACAAACCATAAAATTGAAAAAAAATAGGTGTAATCAAAAGCAAGAAGTTCTGCTATTAACAGATACTAATAAGAAATATTAATGGCATTTTACCCTATTCTTATTCTTCCCCATGGAAATGAGCTGAGTTACCTGGGCGGTTGATGACAACCATCGGTCAACATTTCTCCCCTAGGTGGGGCTAATTTAACTGAAGTCCTAGCACAGGGGATTTGGTCTTTTTTTTCTTTCTTTCCATTATTCTCCCCAAGCAGGTGAGCTCAGAGAACTGAGTCCATTTGTCTGCTTTACAGATTCAAATTTGCCTTCAGGTGCGCTAGAGAATTAGCAGGACCATTTGACACTCACATTAGGCTTCATCTTATAACTCAGCATTAGGCTATCAGTAATAAAGATATTTTGATCTTCCCTGCACCTCATTAATTTGTTTTCTCATTTGGTAGATTATTAGAGTGAGGCAGAAAGATCCTTTTGGGGGTCTGCCTTTAAAAATGCATATAGTAGATTCTTATACAGCAATTTAAATTATGAACTTGAGATACACATTTTAAAAATGTTTCAAAAAGGCAATTTTGCAAAAAGAAAAAAAAGGAAAGTTATAAAACTTTATGATATGGTACTACTTGTATAAAGTTTTAAAGCATGAAAACTACTGCTATAAATTTTTAGTATATAATCATGTTGTAAAATTATGAAACTATACATGATAATAATGAACACTCACTTCACAGTAGTTGTTTCTTCTGGGAGAGGAAAATAGGAGTACCCAGGAACTTCCATTTTATCAACAATGGGTTTTTTTTTTTTAAGTTCTGTTATATCAAGATTTGACAAAAAGTTTGCTGCACACATAAGTGTTTGTTACATAATTTCATATTCTTGTATGTTTGAAATATTTCAGAGTAAAGAATATACCAGAACAAAACATAAATAGTTTCAACTAATTCCCTTGCTCAGAACTTTACAATACCTTCTCATTCTACTTCAGATGAAATCTAACACCAATGCTTAACTAGGTAGAAGTAATAATCACATATATCAAATAGGATGGCATTATAATAAATGCACTCTAGAATATTAGAGATGAGTGATACCTTAGGAACCATCAGAGTCAACACTTTCCCCATCTAAATAATTACCCAAATCAGAACCTTCAGGAATAGAGCCCCCAGGAAACAGTTTTTAGTTTCTGTTATTACTGTTTTGTTTTGATTGGTCTCTAATTTCTCCAGAAGTTTCTAATAACTTGCCAGGTTATAACTACTGATTTCTTCCATCTTACAGAAAAGAAAGCTGAAGCTGAGAGGAAAAAATATGCAGAGAAGAGGAACAAAGCAAATTCACATTTACTGAGCACCTGTAATGAACCAAATGTTGTACTAGCGTCCCATATTTCATTAAACAGAATTCCCTTAGCAACCATTAAAAGTAAAATATTTTAGTTTTACTTTCTTTTTACTTTTGAAAATAATTACACAGAATTTTTAAAATATAGTGCATACTGTTATAAAGTCTCAATAAAAAAACTATAGAAGAATATAAATTAGAATGGTTTGTATTATTTATATTCCCCATCCTGGAGAAACACTTACAATTTTGAGCAAACACCTTTTGGCTATGTATTTATACATATGTTCATATGTAAATAAACCTATAGAATTATTTTCAGTTGCCATCAAACTATGAATCCAGTACACTAACATTATTTTTATTCAAAAATGTCCCAAATATTTCAAAAATATATATCATGGAATTAAAAAGAATCTTTATCACTCCCTAGTGAATGGAAATTTAAAGTTTTGGTGATTTTTTTTGTTTAAATATATAATCATCACCTTTGTGCATACTCTATAATTCAAAGGTCAACAGCTATCAAGTTTTACTTTAAGATTGAGACATAATCGATTCAATGTTTATTCCACAAATTATGGAAAGTTCAGTGCCTCTCCAAGGATTTCTATATATCCTGGTGGGGTATTACTTTCATCATTACTGGTAGGTTGATTTCCTGCTTCCACTGACTTGGTTTAATATTGTTCCATCACTCTGTGTATGTTTTCTCTTCTGTTCAAACACTCTTCCTGAATATCCTCCCAAAATGTCCTACTCACAAACTCATTTTTGTGAGGCATAGGAGATTTGGGGAGATGAAAGAAACTGTATCACAACAAGGCAACCAAGTCCACAGTTTATATGATGTGTTCATGTTGTTAAAAATGGCTTGGGCATTCTTAAACTCGGGTTTCAACTTCCCATCATGATTCATGGGCATGATTCCCATCTTGCCTCTCCTTCAATTCTTCTGAGTTTTATCTGTCTCTCCCATATTACCATCGATTATCATTGTTGACAGATGGCTTTCTCTTTGTAACCTTGCCTCCAACCTCAACTTGAACAAATTATGGTATTTTCTGTCATACAGTTCTTCTTAAAGGACAGATTATTTCCAAAGTTGGTAGAAAGTCCTTTGGGTTAATTCCTACCCTGATATCCACTTGCATGGCTCTTGTAAGCATAACTTCTTAGATATTTCTTATATAAATGGTGTTTATCTTTTACATTTTGATATACCTTCCCAAACTACCATTCTGAAAATCTGAACCAATCTTTATAGTATTTTTCAAGTGAGCTTCAAAGAAGTAGACTCTAGTTACAAAGCTAGCGACTTAGTTGATGGGATATTCAAAGTCAGCCTCTTCTCTTGCTGTTTTTATCCAAAAACATTATTGAAATTTATGATCACCTTAGATGCTGTAAGGATTAGAGTAACATGTGAATGTAGAAGATCCTCAATGTATCTAAACACTAAATGAAAAATTCTACATTTTCCACATCACTACTACAAATTGTGTGATGGCACTAGACTGTTCCCATTTCTCTACTTTGATCTCGTAATGCGTGACTTCAGCATTCTTATACTACCTATCACATTGGAACAAAACCATTCTAGACACATGGATAAAATATACCACATGCCCTAAGAGCTTGTTCTGGTCCTTTCCTAAAATCCTACACATCTTTCCTTAACATCTTGGAGATAACTCTGCAAGCAACTTAATTCAGTTCTCTACACACTAGTTCTGTATCGGTTCCTGCACAAATTTTTCTTCAATCTTGTATTTGAAAAATCAAATTATTAGTTACTAGTCTCTCACATATTAACTATATAATACTGTAAAAGTAACTAACTCTTCATCTATAAAATAAGGTCATGGTATCTGTAAGATTTTTGTGACGATTAGACAGACAACAATAGGTAAAAACCAATGTGAATACTCTTGCCATTCAAAACATATCAATTTCCTCTTACCTTATCCTTTTTTTTTTTTAAGATTTTATTTATTTATTTGACAGACAGAGACCCCAAGTAGGCAGAGAGGCAGGCAGAAAGAGAGGAGGAAGCAGGCTCCCCACTGAGCAGAGAGCCCGATGCGGGGCTCGATCCCAGGACCCTGGGATCATGACCTGAGCCGAAGGCAGAGGCTTTAACCCACTGGCACCCCTCTTACCTTATCCTTTATGTTAACTATTAACTGCTTCTTTTAACAAGAACAAAGTCCATTAAACATAGAGCAAAAACACTTTTTAGACAGTTGATAGAATGATAGAGTAGAAATAGCATATGATTAAAGTCAAATACATGTAGGTTTGAATATTGACTCTGCCACTTTTCAGCTCTGTAACTTTGAATAAATTATTTAACCTTTTGTAAGTCTGCTTCTGACAGAGCTAATAAAAACCTCACTCCTGGGGCGCCTGGGTGGTTCAGTGGGTTGAAGCCTCTGCCTTCGGCTCAGGTCATGATCCCAGGGTTCTGGGATCGAGCTCCAAGTCGGGCTCTCTGCTCGGCGGGGAGCCTGCTTCCCCCTCTCTCTCTCTCTGCCTGCCTCTCTGCCTACCTGTGATCTCTGTCTGTCGAATAAATAAATAAAATCTTTAAAAAAAAACAAAAAAAAAAAACAAAAAAAACCCCTCACTCCTAGGGTTGTCATCAGACTTTAACTTAAAAATGGCTCAGAGAAAGTTATACATAGTTGCCTACTTATTCCAACTGAATGGGTGCTGTAGATTCACCTTTACTGTGTTTAAAGTGGTTGTCAACTCAGACCTAAAAATATCAAATTAGTCTGGTCCCTTAAAACCTCAATCCTATAAAGTATCTACTTTCAATCTTCATCTGATTTTATATATATATATATAGATAGATAGATCTATATATATATATATATATATCTATCTCAGGAACAGAAAACAAAATCCCACAAAAGTTTGTTTCACAGTGAAGACATTCATATGCAGATACAAATGAGCCAATAAATGAGGAACTAAGCACTGACATCAACATTTTATTGGGGAACCGTCCTCTGACATATTGGTCAGAATATTGTGCAATCATTTACCTAAGATACTCAAGTAGCCAAGACAAGTGATTTGCAACCTGATTAAAAACAGGGAAGAATACAGTAAAATATTTGAAAAGGAAATTGGTAATGTAAATGTTCTTCTGCTTTTTGTTGAAACAAAGCAAATTATTTCTAGTGGTGTTACATATGGAGTTCTCGTCACCATCTGCTCACTTGGGAGTCACATTTTTATGGGACCAACAGAACTTTGCTTTTGTTTTTGTTGAGAGAGGCATAATCTATTAAATGAGTAAGGCTAAAAATGAGATAGAATTCCTTCATTGCTGAGCTGTTTTAAGAGGGGATGTGTGTGTATGTGTTTCATCTTTCCCTTGAAACTCCACTATCAAACACCATTCACTGTGAAAAGCAACAATGTCTTCATCTCTGCTTTAGCCTTTGGGACTCTGTCTTGAATCCCCAAAAAGCCTATAAAGAGTGCCCGTCGTCTAGATGGATAGAAAGCAGGTGTGCGAGTGATATTCTCATGGGCACTTTATTCTCCAGCTGAAAAGTGCTCAATCTGTTCTTGTGTCACTGGTGCAAACCCATAAAATCTGAGACTGAGGTTCCTATATGTTCATGGAAAACGATTTAAGCCAAGCAATTAGGTCTGGAATGATGACAATAGCCTGGACCTCAAAATTGGTATGTTACCAACTTTGAGGTCTTCACAAAGTTGATAGTCATTAATATCAATGATAAATTTATGTCGACTACTTCCTCCCTTGCAATGACAACAAACTAGTTGAGGCCTCAGTGAACACAACAAAGTGACCCTGAAAACAAGAGCATTAAAGCAGATGACAGGAAGAGCTACTATTTATTTCTAATTAGTAGTCGAAGAAACACTGTCAGGAATTTTCTGAAGTGAGTAGCTTGTTTTGCTTAATCTCAGATCACCTACTAAAACAATGGATGCATTTTAATTGCTAAAATGTAGAATTAATTTTTTCTTACTATTTGTTTCTTTTTTAATGAGGACTCCAAGTCTTCCAGAAACCAGAAAAAAATGATATAATATTTGTGAAATATAATTTAATAATATTAGTTTGAGTGGATTTATATCTTATCAGATATACTAAGTAGATGATTTGACTCCAAAATTTACATCCCTTGTTTGTGACATAGAAAAGATAGGTTGAACTATATAAATCCCTCCCTCTATGAAGAATTTTTACTGTAAAGTATATCAGTTCGGCAAGGCAGAAAAAAAATGACTCTACTAGAAAACTGAAAAATAACTCAAATGCATTCTTTTGTGATTTAATTTTTAGGACATAACATGTAAGAAAAGATCTTTGGAATAAAGAGTTGTTATGCTTATTAGG
This sequence comes from Enhydra lutris kenyoni, assembly GCF_002288905.1. Taxonomy (NCBI): domain Eukaryota; kingdom Metazoa; phylum Chordata; class Mammalia; order Carnivora; family Mustelidae; genus Enhydra; species Enhydra lutris. The sequence goes on from NW_019154140.1 coordinate 2,437,905, forward strand.
CTCCTAAGACAACTACGGAAAATTGACTTAGGCCTCTTAAAAAGTAAAAATAATTTATGTAGAAGATTTTGAAAGATACTCAGAATCCTGTGGAAGGCCAGAGATTGGAGCTCTCAAATCAAAGAGAGGCTGGACGGCTAGAACTCAGGCAAATAAGGCCATACCACTATGCTGGCAGGGTTATACATCTGAAGCACTGAGTACAGTACCAGAGGCTCAGCTTGCTTCACTAGCACATCTGAGGCTGAGTTCTGGACATCACTCCTCCAGCTCACACTCCCGTCATTTCAGTCCTAGAAACTCTACACTGCTTCATACCACTGCCCCCAAAGGAATTTGCCATTGTCTTTGCACAGGGGCCTGAGAAAATAAGTATGGAGGTTTTGTTTTGTATTTTTTGTTTTTTTTTAGATTCTACAGTAGGAGACAATGAAATTTTCTTTCCCCATAAGAGACAACACATAGCCACTTCAATTCATATCAATTGGCACAATATTAAGATCTTTGGTTTTTTCCTACTTTAACCTTTAAGAATGACTCCCTTCGAATTCGAGAGATAAGTGACACCATAAGACGAAACAACATTAGAATAATTGGGATTCCAGAAGAAGAGGAAACAGAGAGGGGAGCAGAAGGTATATTGGAGAGAATTATTGGAGAGAATTTCCCCAATATGGCAAAGGGAACAAGCATCAAAATCCAGGAGGTGCAGAGAACCCCCCCTCAAAATCAATAAGAATAGGTCCACACCCTGTCACCTAATAGTAAAATTTACAAGTCTTAGTGACAAAGAGAAGATCCTGAAAGCAGCCCGGGAAAAGAAGTCTGTAACGTACAATGGTAAAAATATTAGATTGGCAGCAGACTTATCCACAGAGACCTGGCAGACCAGAAAGAGCTGGCATGATATATTCAGAGTACTAAACAAGAAAAACATGCAGCCAAGAATACAATATCCAGCTAGGCTATCATTGAAAATAGAAGGAGAGATTAAAAGCTTCCAGGACAAACAAAAACTGAAAGAATTTGCAAATACCAAACCAGCTCTACAGGAAATATTGAAAGGGGTCCTCTAAGCAAAGAGAGACCCTAAAAGTAGTAGATCAGAAAGAAACAGAGACAATATACAATAACAGTCACCTTACAGGCAATACAATGGCACTAAATTCATATCTCTCAATACTTACCCTGAATGTTAATGGGCTAAATGCCCCAATCAAAAGACACAGTGTATCAGAATGGATAAAAAAACAAAACCCATCTATATATTGCCTACAAGAAACTCATCTTAAACCTGAAGACACCTCCAGATTTAAGGTGAGGGGGTGGAAAAGAATTTACCATGCTAATGGATATCAGAAGAAAGCAGGAGTGGCAATCCTTATATCAGATCAATTAGATTTTAAGCCAAAGACTATAATAAGAGATGAGGAAGGACACTATATCATACTCAAAGGAACTGTCCAACAAGAAGATCTAACAATTTTAAATATCTATGCCCCTAACATGGGAGCAGCCAACTATATAAACCAATTAATAACAAAATCAAAGAAACACATTGACAATAATACAATAATCGTAGGGGACTTTAACACTCCCCTCACCGAAATGGACAGATCATCCAAGCAAAAGATCAACAAGGAAATCAAGGCCTTAAATGACACACTGGACCAGATGGACATCACAGATATATTCAGAACATTTCATCCCAAAGCAACAGAATACACATTCTTCTCTAGTGCACATGGAACATTCTCCAGAATAGATCATATTCTCGGTCCTAAATCAGGTCTCAACCGTTATCAAAAGATTGGAATCATTCCCTGCATATTTTCAGACCACAATGCTCTGAAGCTAGAACTCAATCACAAGAGGAAATTTGGAAAGAACCCAAATACATGGAGACTAAACAGCATCCTTCTAAAGAATGAATGGGTCAACCAGGAAATTAAACAAGAGTTGAAAAAATTCATGGAAACAAATGATAATGAAAACACAACGGTTCAAAATCTGTGGAACACAACAAAGGCAGTCCTGAGAGGAAAATATATAGTGGTACAAGCCTTTCTCAAGAAACAAGAAAGTTCTCAGGTACACAACCTAACCCTACACCTAAAGGAGCTGGAGAAAGAACAAGAAAGAAACCCTAAACCCAGCAGGAGAAGAGAAATCATAAAGATCAGAGCAGAAATCAATGAAATAGAAACCAAAAAAACAATAGAACAAATCAACGAAACTAGGAGCTGGTTCTTTGAAAGAATTAATAAGATCGATAAACCCCTGGCCAGACTTATCAAAAAGAAAAGAGAAAGGACCCAAGTAAATATAATCATGAACGAAAGAGGAGAGATCACAACTAACACCAAAGAAATACAGACAATTATAAGAACATACTATGAGCAACTCTACGCCAACAAATTTGACAATCTGGAAGAAATGGATGCATTCCTAGAGACATATAAACTACCACAACTGAACCAGAAAGAAATAGAAAGCCTGAACAGACCCATAACCAGTAAGGAGATTGAAACAGTCATCAAAAATCTCCAAACAAACAAAAGCCCAGGGCCAGACGGCTTCCCGGGGGAATTCTATCAAACATTTAAAGAAGAACTAATTCCTATTCTCCTGAAACTGTTCCAAAAAATAGAAATGGAAGGAAAACTTCCAAACTCATTTTATGAGGCCAGCATCACCTTGATCCCAAAACCAGACAAGGATCCCAGCAAAAAAGAGAACTACAGACCAATATCCTTGATGAACACAGATGCAAAAATTCTCGCCAAAATACTAGCCAATAGGATTCAACAGTACATTAAAAGGATTATTCACCACGACCAAGTGGGATTTATTCCAGGGCTGCAAGGTTGGTTCAACATCCACAAATCAATCAATGTGATACAACACATTAATAAAAGAAAGAACAAGAACCATATGATACTCTCCATAGATGCTGAAAAAGCATTTGACAAAGTACAGCATCCCTTCCTGATCAAAACTCTTCAAAGTGTAGGGATAGAGGGCACATACCTCAATATTATCAAAGCCATCTATGAAAAACCCACCGCAAATATCATTCTCAATGGAGAAAAACTGAAAGCTTTTCCGCTAAGGTCAGGAACACGGCAGGGATGTCCGTTATCACCACTGCTATTCAACATAGTACTAGAAGTCCTAGCCTCAGCAATCAGACAACAAAAGGAAATTAAAGGCATCCAAATTGGCAAAGAAGAAGTCAAACTATCACTCTTCGCAGATGATATGATACTATATGTGGAAAACCCAAAAGACTCCACTCCAAAACTGCTAGAACTTGTACAGGAATTCAGTAAAGTGTCAGGATATAAAATCAATGCACAGAAATCAGTTGCATTTCTCTACACCAACAACAAGACAGAAGAAAGAGAAATTAAGGAGTCCATCCCATTTACAATTGCACCCAAAACTATAAGATACCTAGGAATAAACCTAACCAAAGAGACTAAGAATCTATACACAGAAAACTATAAAGTACTCATGAAAGAAATTGAGGAAGACACAAAGAAATGGAAAAATGTTCCATGCTCCTGGATTGGAAGAATAAATATTGTGAAAATGTCTATGCTACCTAAAGCAATCTACACATTTAATGCAATTCCTATCAAAGTACCATCCATTTTTTTCAAAGAAATGGAACAAATAATCCTAAAATTTATATGGAACCAGAAAAGACCTCGAATAGCCAAAGGAATATTGAAAAAGAAAGCCAAAGTTGGTGGCATCACAATTCCGGACTTCAAGCTCTACTACAAAGCTGTCATCATCAAGACAGCATGGTACTGGCACAAAAACAGACACATAGATCAATGGAACAGAATAGAGAGCCCAGAAATAGACCCTCAACTCTATGGTCAACTAATCTTCGACAAAGCAGGAAAGAATATCCAATGGAAAAAAGACAGCCTCTTCAACAAATGGTGTTGGGAAAATTGGACAGCCACATACAGAAAAATGAAATTGGACAATTTCCTTACACCACACACAAAAATAGACTCAAAATGGATGAAGGACCTCAATGTGAGAAAGGAATCCATCAAAATCCTTGAGGAGAACACAGGCAGCAACCTCTTCGACCTCAGCCGCAGCAACATCTTCCTAGGAACATTGCCAAAGGCAAGGGAAGCAAGGGCAAAAATGAACTATTGGGATTTTATCAAGATCAAAAGCTTTTGCACAGCAAAGGAAACAGTTAACAAAACCAAAAGACAACTGACAGAATGGGAGAAGATATTTGCAAATGACATATCAGAGAAAGGGTTAGTGTCCAAAATCTATAAAGAACTTAGCAAACTCAACACCCAAAGAACAAATAATCCAATCAAGAAATGGGCAGAGGACATGAACAGACATTTCCGCAAAGAAGACATCCAGATGGCCAACAGACACGTGAAAAAGTGCTCCATATCACTCGGCATCAGGGAAATACAAATCAAAACCACAATGAGATACCACCTCATACCAGTCAGAATCGCTAAAATTAACAAGTCAGGAAATGACAGATGCTGGCGAGGATGCGGAGAAAGGGGAACCCTCCTACACTGTTGGTGGGAATGCAAGCTGGTGCAACCACTCTGGAAAACAGCATGGAGGTTCCTCAAAATGTTGAAAATAGAACTACCCTATGACCCAGCAATTGCACTGCTGGGTATTTACCCTAAAGATACAAACGTAGTGATCCGAAGGGGCACGTGCACCCGAATGTTTATAGCAGCAATGTCTACAATAGCCAAACTATGGAAAGAACCTAGATGTCCATCAACAGACGAATGGATAAAGAAGAAGTGGTATATATACACAATGGAATACTATGCAGCCATCAAAAGAAATGAAATCTTGCCATTTGCGACGACGTGGATGGAACTAGAGGATATCATGCTTAGCGAAATATGTCAATCGGAGAAAGACAACTATCATATGATCTCCCTGATATGAGGGAGAGGAGATGCAACATAGGGGGTTAAGGGGGTAGGAGAAGAGTAAATGAAACAAGATGGGATTGGGAGGGAGACAAACCATAAGTGACTCTTAATCTCACAAAACAAACTGAGGGTTAATGGGGGGAGGGGGGTTGGGGGTGGGATTATAGACATTGGGGAGGGTATGTGCTATGATGAGTGCTGTGAAGTGTGTAAACCTGGCGATTCACAGACCTGTACCCCTGGGGATAAAAATATATGTTTATAAAAAATAAAATTAAAAAAAAAAAAAAGAATGACTCCCTTCATAACAAAAATGCAACCATTGTTCATATAAATCCAAGCACTCTTACCCTCTCCACAAATTTCTCATTGGGGGGAGCTCAATTCCATGTTCAGAATTTTGAGGGTGAGACCTATTCCTCATCTAGTTCCATCAAAACACTGATTCAATATCATACCAGCTATGGACAAAATCATAAAGTTAATAACTATCCCAATATGTACCCTACATATAATGACACAGAAAAAAATTATGAAGATCTATGTATGCACACATGCACACACACGGTGTGTGTATAAACCTAAGTGCACACACAAGCACACGAACAGATACATCTGCCTGTACATGAATGCATGTACACACACACACACACACACACACACACACACATACACACACATAAACACATAAGAAGTTACCATAATTCTTATTTTTACAGTTTGTTGTAGGTCTTAGCTGCATATTTGAGTTCCCTTTCTATTTTATATTCCAAGTTCCTTTAACTCTGAGGTACATATCTGTTCATGGGGATCTAATACTCTTGCAGTATTCTTCAGAATTCTGTACCAGACACAGTAATGAAAGGAAGTATCCCCAGAGATGACCTATGTTCCACCAATAGTCCTCTTCATCTTCACTGACTAGTAGCTATCCATCTCTCCCTGATAGTAAGGATCAACTACCCAACTAACATCTCAAATCTGCTTTTACCTAATCAGCCAATGGTATGAAAAATCCCCAGATGGTAGCTGGCAGTTATATCTTCTAATTCAATAAGGACACTGTGTGTCATTTGGTTAAAAATAAAACAGCAGAGCCAAGAATCTTGGGAATAGAAGAAAACATGTTGTGAGTGGGTTATTTGATATTAGAAATTTTCCATGTCTACCTTTTTATTCTCTGACTCCTATACCATGTCTACAGAAGAAATAGTGTAATTATATTGGTCACTGGTTCAGAACCTATACCCTTGTCTGCACGACAGCCTCCCAACCTCACAAAGAATTGTTCCCAGATGGTGGGGTGCATGAGTCTTTTACAAAGCACTCAGCCATTTCATAAGGCCAGCTGCTTGTAGGAAATGGAGTCTTCATAAGTATGAACAGTGAATTTATGGGCTCAGCTCTAGGCTTTGAATCTTTAATTGTAACATGAGAATACATGTGGTATGGAATATGATAATGGCATATAAAGCATTAGTAAGTCCACTGATACTGATGCTGGAAGCAAACTCACATTTAGAATAACTATCTTCCAAGGAGAACAAATTCAACTAAGTGCTTCCACCCATGAGGAGAGCATTCCATTATAATCAACCAGCCATCAGGTAACTAACTAGATGCCCCAAGACTATGAAAACTCCTGGTAGGGGCACCTGGGTGGCTCAGTGGGTTAAAGCCTCTGCCTTCGGCTCAGGTCATGATCCCAGGGTCCTGGGATCGAGCTCCGCATTTGGCTCCCTGCTCAGAAGGGAGCCTGCTTCCCCCTCTCTCTCTGCCTGCTTCTCTGCCTACTTGTGATCTCTGTCTGTCAAAAAATAAATAAAATCTTAAAACAAAAACAAAAACAAAAAAAAACAAAACTCCTGGTAGTTGGCTATTGCTTGTAAAGTGAGAAATCGGTGATGGCTGGGCCAACCTTAGCAACGGCAAGTTATTTTGTTGTGTCCATGTAAATCATTTGTCGCCGAGAACATGACCCTTTCCATCAAGGCCATCCTCTACTATAAGGCAATGACAGAAAGTTTCTTTACATTTGGAGGCAATAGCTATTACACAGAGGTATAAATATAATACCTTGTCTTTGACCTAAGAGGTTATCATTTTTGATTAGGAGAGAAAGAGAAGGAGTTCTACTTAGTCCAGAGCGCAACGCATGAAGTTATTACACTCAGAACTTCTGCTACTCTGCCATGAACCCACTGGCAATACTGGAGAAGTGAAGCTGACATCTACAGAACTTGTCGACAAGTGGGGGCTTTTTGGTGGGCACTCATATGGGACACACTCCACAGTCATTCTAAGAATTTTATCTCCATCTCTTCCAGAAAATTTGCAAGTCACAAACTTAAGATTTGTGTGTATACTTGATTGAGACCATTATCTCTCCTTCCACTGAAAAAGAAAAACGATGATGGTTACCAGAGGCAGGGTGGGGTGGGGGGATAGTCTAAACAGATGATGGGGATTAAGGAGTATGTTGGTGGTGAGTACTGGGTGCTGTCTGGAAGTACTGAATCACTGAATTGTATACCTGAAACTAACATTACATAGTACATTAACTGGAGTTTAAATAAAAACACTAAAAAAGAAAGAAGAGAAAAATGAAACATTTTACTTGATTCTTTTCATACTAGCCAAATATCCCTTCTTCATCATCTACGATCGTCATATTTTAATGGGCTCTAATGCATCCACAGGCCATTTCCAGCTGGTGTGAGACGATCATATAAAGATACACTTATAAAATAAGTTAATTACTCCTTCTCAGTCATCTCATCATGGGGAATACCTCCACTAAACCATTAGTGGAATAAAGACTGGCAAAGCAACAGATATGGGAAGGCAAGAAATAAAAGCAGCTGGTTTATACAACTTATTTGTTTCAACAGGACGAAGTCAGATCTAGTCCCTTTTCCCCCTACTTCTACTTGATGAATACTGCTTAGAACTTTATGTCTATGTAGATGTTCAGTTCATGAACGTTCAGTTCATGGTGGGAACCTGCAGTTGCATGGTCACTTAGTTGTTAAATGCTTACGGGATTAACACTATTCAAAAGTAAATAGTTGCAAGAGAATTTAAGGCTGTGTTCTGAAATCAGGGCCCTCCACTACAATTTTGCTACTTGTTCATGCCATATGCTTCACATGGTCTTCTAATCTGCTAGAAACACCCTGAGAACCTCTGAAATTACATGTCAGGTGAGTAGCAGAACTCTGTTCGTTGCAACCTGAACCAACTGGAGCACTTTTTCCATGGGCCTAATCAAAACTGGCCTTTTAAATAGCCAAACTATGGAAAGAACCTAGATGTCCATCAACAGATGAATGGATAAAGATGATGTGATATTGATACACACACACACACACACACACACACAGGAATACTATGCAACCATCAAAAGAAACGAAATTTTGCCATTTGTGATGACATGGATGGAACTAGAGGGTATTATGCTTAATGAAATGTCAATCAGAGGAAGACAATTATCATATGAGGAAGTTGAGAGGCAACATGGAGGGTCTGGGGGGTAGGAAAGGAATAAATGAAACAAGATGGGATTGGGAGGGAAACAAACCATAAGAGACTCTTAATCTCACAAAACAAACTGAGGGTTGTAGGGGGTACGGGGGTAGGGAGAGGGTGGTTAGGTTATGGACACTGGGGAAGGTATGTGCTATGATGAGTGCTGTGAAGTGTGTAAACCTGGCGATTCACAGACCTGTATACCCCTGGGACTAATAATACATTATATGTTAATAAAAAAATAAAAATTATAAAAAAAAACCTGGCCTTTTAGGCCAAAGATAAAAATACTATATTATACATGTGCATTGGAAATGCATCATTGCAATATACCTTGCTTCCAAAATGCAAATAAACCCACTGATTTCTAGGTCTTTCTCAGGAGCAAACTCTTAATTTAAAGGAGATATCTTTACATACTCTAGAAATATAAATTAGGGATCAGCAAACTAGAGCTTACAGGTCAAATCTAGCATGCCACTTTTTTTTTTTTTAAACAACTTGTGAGCATTGCTTGAAGGGCTAGTACTGTGAGCCACTGTACCTACATAGCCCTTGGCGCTCTAATGACTCTCTTCTAGACAGCATATAGTTGGATTATGTGTTTTTATATATCCTGCCAATCTCTGTGTTTTGATTAGAGAGGTTAATCTATTTATATTTAAACTATGGATATGGAAGGATTTTCTCCTGTTATTGTTTTCTATATGCTTTATAGTTTCGTCCCTCATTTCTCACATTACTTTTTCTGGTCAGTTGATTCTTTTTTTGTAGTAAATGTTTAAATTCTTTTCTGTTTCCTTTTGTGTATATTCTATAGCTATTTTCTTTGTGGTTACCATGGGGACCTCACTGAACTTCCTAAAGGTAAGACACTCTAATGTGAATTTATACCAGCTTAACTTCAGTAACATACAAGCAGTCTACTCCATATCCACCTCGTTGGTTGTTAATATTACAGAATTGCATCTTTATACACTGTGTGCTCCACTACATAAACTAATAATTTTTAGAAATGTATTGGACTCTTAAACTACTGAAGAAAATAAGCTTTGGAGATGCAAAATCAAAGTTACAATAATGCTAGCTTTTATAATCACCAATGCATTTACCTTTATTAAGATTTTTTTTTTTAAAAACCTTTTCTTTCCATATAACTTTGAGTCATTGTCCCATGTCCTTTCCACTTTGCAGGACTCTCTTCGGTATTTCTTACAGGGCAGGTCTAGAGATCTTGAACTTCCTCAGCTTTTGTTTACCTGAGAATGTTTTTATTTCACTTTCACAGGACAGTTTTACTAGATTAGGATTCTTGGCTGACAACCTGGTGGTTTTGTTTGTTTGTTTTAGCATTTTGACTATATTGTCCACTCTCAGTTGTTTTTCAAAGTTTCTGATGAGAAATCTGCTATTATTGAAGCTAGTTTGTATGTGATGATTCACCTCTCCTGATGCTTTTAAGGTTCTTTGTAGTTGGCTTTTGAAAATGTAATTATGTATCTTGGGATGGGTCTCAGCTCATCTTACTTGGAGTTCATTGAACTTCTTGGATATTTAAATTCATATCTTTCATCAAGTTTGGACAGTCTTCATCCATTATTTTTTCAAATACTCTCTCTGCCCTTCTCTTCCTCGTCCTTCTGGGACTCCCACAATGCATATGTTGGACTACTTGATGGTGACCACAGGTCCCTTAGGCTCTGTTGACTTTGCTCAATCTTTTTTCTTTTTCTCAGCCTTGATAATTTCTGTTGTCTTATTTTCAAGTTGATGGATTCTTTTGCCTGCTCAAAGCTGTCTTTGAGTCCCTTTAGTGACTTTTTAATTTCAATTATAGTACTTTTCAGCTTTTGGGAATTTTTTAAGTTTTTCTGCCTCTGTGATATTTCTATTTTGTCACACATTATTTTGATCTTCTCTACATCTTTCTTTAGTACTTTGAACATCTTTAAAAAAATTGTTTAAATAATCTTTTTCTAGTATACCTGCCATTAAGTCTTTTTCAGAGGCAGTTTCTCTTAATTTTTTTTCCTTCTTAATGAGCCTTTGATCCTGTTTTTTTTTTTTTTTGTATGCCTTGTGATTTTTTTTGTTGATCACTGAAAATTTGAATGTAACAATGTGGTAATCCTGGAAATCAGATTCTCCCCTTCCCCTAGGGCTTGCTGGTTATTGCTTTTGTTTGTTTTTTTATTGTTGCTGCGGGGTGTCTGCCTGCCAGGGATCAACCTGAGTTATAAACATAAGGTCTTTTCAAGTCTTTTCTGAGCCTTCTCCTGGACATGTCTGGTCACTTTCAAATTTTCCTTATATATGCAGTTATTTTGGAAAGTTTTAATCTTTACTGTCTGGCTCTTGAAAGGGAAAAAATGTGAAAAATAAAGGGAAGGAAAAAGTGCTGGCCCTTTAAATTCCCTGAAAGTCACTTCAGTTGGAGGGGTCGTAGGGAGGGACATAGAATGGATGGGGGTGGGGGCATGGAGGTACAACAACAATGGATGCTTCTTTGTCTATAACTCTGTGACCAGAAGCAGGAAACATCAGTCAAAGTCCAGATCCCTGCTACTGGGAGGATAATGTCCATTTTACCTTTCTTGGATACCAGATGCTATGTGCTAGCTATTCTAGGACATGTGCACAGTTGCCTGCCAAGTGGCTGATGGGTAGCTGCTACTGTGCTAAGAGCTAAAATTGACCAAAGTTAACTAAAACTCACATCCAAGTCTTCCTTTGGAAGTTGCAATCCTTCAATAGACTGCAAAGTTCCAAAATATCTACATCAGACATATTCTGCCCGTGAGATTTTTGTCTAGGTGGGAGACCAATTGCTGGTGCTTTCTATTGTCATCTTCATCTTTTAACAGTTTTGAATTCAGATTTTAGTCAACCAAGTAAATTAGAACTAATTTTACATGTTTAAAGTAGTACATGGAATTTCTGATAAGTGCTCACAATGTGTAAACTCACCCTGAACTAAATAATGCTTTGCTCTCATTTGTCTAGCACCCTTTTAATTCATTTTCACAAGTATGCTCCAGGTATTTACTGATACAAATTAGCATTCTCTGCTGGTTTTTTTTTTTCCCCAGCTTGATTTGTCATTTACTTCCTTTATTAATTACCTCTTTTTGACAGGAGCGATATGAGGAAGTCATGATAAAAAGACAGTCTACACCCTCAAGGAGTCTGTACTTTGGTGGTATTGTCATTATTTAATCTACCTAAATAAAATCCACACCTAAGGACAGAAATCTATTGGTCTAAAGCTGAGGTGTTTAATTGAGGAAGATTTTGCACATAGGAGGTATGTGCTAAAGCCGGGAGCTATTTTTGGTTGTCACAACTGGAGGATGCTAATAGCCTCTAGTTGAAAGGAGCCAGCAATGCTGCCAAATATCCAAAAATGCACAGGGTCATCATTCTCTCTCAACAACAACAACAATCAATCAACTTATCCAGCTCCCAAATCAACACTGCTGAGTGAGGGACCTCACTATTAAGATTGCAATTGGCTATCTTCACTCCCTTTATCAAGAATATTTCACTGGTTACTTTTTTTTTTTTTTTAAAATTTTTTTTTTTTATTTGACAGAGAGAAATCACAAGTAGGCAGAGAGGCAGGCAGAGAGAGAGGAGGAAGCAGGCTCCCTGCTGAGCAGAAAGCCCGATGTGGGGCTTAAACCCAGGACCTGGGATCATGACCTGAGCTGAAGGCAGCGGCTTAACCCACTGAGCCACCCAGGCGCCCCTCACTGGTTACTTTTTAACTATCATTCAAAATATATCTGAGGAAATCTGATTTATCTGACTCTTAATGACTAAGGTGCAAATGAAGACTCTTTCTTAACTACACTTTATGTAAGTTCCTCAGCAAATTTCCTGTCTTTAGATTCTATTGGGTAGGAGTTAGTTTAAACATAATCTGCTCCACCACAATAAGCTTTGACTTCAAGGTGAGACAAATGTATCTTAACCTCATAAGGGCAGATCGCTAACTAACCTAACAATTAGCCTTTTGTTGAAGCAAAACTTGCCTTGAACAGTTAATAGTATTCACTTACTATTTTTAACACTTAGAATTTTGCAATCTGTATTTTCTTATAGCCATACAGAACTTCTTACCTAGTGTTATTTTACTCATGTAAGTGAATGAAAAGAATTACATTGTTGTTACTATTACTCCATCTTCATCTAAAGTGTTTATTAATACTATAAGTTAATTACCCTTGCAGCTAAACTAATACTCATCATCCCTTCCTTCAGATGCTGTCTTTCAAACTAATAACCTGTTTAATATTTTTGTAGATATGTAAAAATCAGATATATAGTTCCATCAAACTGTTGGATACAAGATTTACATATTTCAAACTATTTTAAACCAGGCTTTAAGTCCTCATTTCTTCATAAGATCTGTTAAGTCTTACAATAAAAAAGATGATACTCTAGCAACTTAAGGAATTTTCAAGATTAACTTCTAGTCAAATCCTTCTTAAAAGATTTATTTCCTCAAACAAATAAAGACAGAGCTTAAAAATACGATGCTCTTTCGGAAAGCTTAGTGGTGAAACTGTGTTAATGGATTAATCGTTGCTCCGGGGGAAGGTGTAATTCACATTCTGAGAGGAGCAGCTGTTCCATGATAAATGTACTGGGGGTTATGCTTCTGGTTTTTGAGATGGCAGAACACCTGATCAACAGCTAGCAAGAGTTGATCAGAACAAGTTTTGGTGTTTTTGTTGTTTCTTCCTACCCCCTAGAATACGCCTAGTTGGATTAGACTAAAGAGCCTGATCATTATGCCTTTCACGTAGCAGTGGTATTTCAGCTGGTATTAATTTTGTTGTCAAAGATACAGTTGTTGTAGGAAATATTTTGAATTTTTAGTACCATCTGGTGTGCTGAAGGAAGAAGTAGCGCTCTGAGCATTGGCATCAATCCACTTTCTAAGTGGGTAATACTAGTGCTTTTGAAAGGGGGCTATCAAGATGGGAGATGAGAGAGTCATTAATTTAAACTGTTTTCATCCTTGTATTGCACTGCAAATACTGCAGTATACCAATTAAAAAATGTCATGTGTGCATGTTAAAAATCCTTCAGAATAGTTTATTATTTGTATGTATTATTCGTAGTAGTTCATGTCCAGAAACTTAGAGATCACAATAAAATAAAACTAAATTTGTAGCCACCAGTGTGAAAAGGAAACTGTGTAAAGGTTGGGCTACACCTCGTTAAGAGAGGCAATAATTTGGTAGTCAGAGTTAAATTGGTTTCTCGCTTCCATCATTCTTTATCATCAGATAGCTTACTGGGATGTTCGCTGAACTCATTTTCCCCAAAAATGATATTGAGTCAGTATAAACTAAGAACATGCGAACATGCAATTACTTATGACATAATTTCTTTTGCCTCAAAGAGTTGGGGATCGTTTTTGCAATTATTTTTTCAGCCCCTCAAAGTTCCTCAGAGATCTAAATGTGGTATAAATAAGAGTCAGGAACTTGCTTAGAACACAAGTCTACACAGGGTACTAAAATGTCATTGGGGAATCATACACGTAACGAAATAAAGAAAATGTGTATACCAGAATCCTTATACAGAGAAGTACAGGTGGTAGCAGGGATTCTTGATAGGGCGCTTTGGACATACGAGAAGGAACACTCTCAAGGGGCATACTTAAATAATACTTTCCTATTAAAGTGATTTTTATGATAAGTGTATCAACTTTGTTTACGGAATAAGATATGGTTTGAGGGACCCATGGCTAAATTTTTAGAGAGAACAGTTTGAATGATGATGGTTCACTTCTGTTCATTCTTGATACAACACTCGTGCTGTTCTCCAAATAAGTGAAAACTTACCTGAAAGTATCCTTATGAACAAGCACAAAATGACTAGCTTCCCAGGGCACATACAGATTTTATGATAACCCTGAGTCAGAGAAATATTATATGAATTGTAAAGTCCTCATGCAAATCCCAATGGGCTAAGGGGGTACATCTGAGACTTAAAGTGCTATGACCTTTTAGAGGAAAGTAGACTTTTTAATTCAATTGGTCAGATGGCCTGAATTAAGAAAAAAGCATCACAGAAGAATAGACACTTTAGCTAAATCTTAAGAAATAGTATTTCAATCATGAGAAAAGATGTCTAAGCAGAAACACGAGCTAAGACTCAGAAGAAAATTGAGTGTTTTTGAAGCAGCTGGTAGTCAAATGTTGAGATATGAAGTCTTTGTAGGACAATAATGGGAAATAAAAATCACAAGATTTGGATATAAATAGGACATGGAAGAGCTTAAGGGGTGGATTTGACTATTTATTGGGAAACTTCAAAAATTTTTGAGATAGTGTACAGCAACATGGCCATAGGTAGAATAATAGATGCTGGCAGGGGATAAGGAGAGAGTAAAAGTGGGTAACTCAGTAAGTGGCTACAGTAATGATTTAAAGTCTATGATAGTTAAACAGTTGATAACTTGAATAAAAATAAGTGGAAATGGAAATGCAGAGATAAATACAAGCAATAATTTGGAGACAGTGGCAGTAAGACTTAGCAACAGAGCAGATGTTGGGATTCTAGTGGGTTGGGGGAAATTGAAGAATGATGGAAAGTCTACAATGGTAAATGGAATAGAGCAATCAGGAAATGAAGTGGTCATGGAAAAAAATGCTGAGGTAGTGCTCTGATGAGTAGAGTTTGGTATAGACTAAGGTGGTTTTCATATGACTTAACATCATTCCCCCTTTTGTAGCATATTATGATAGAGGGGCATCTTGATGAAATAACTACCATTATTGAGCAGATCTACTTCATCAGTTATAATGGAAGATGTTTTAGAAATGCATCCCTTCTAAACACCAAAACAACTCCAGAATGTAAATGTTTACCATTCCCATTTTAAGATGCTGAAACTAAACATCTGAGAGGTTAAATTATCTGATCAAGGTGATAATAAAAGGAATGTAACAAAAAGGAAGTTGAACTTATGTTTATCTGACCTTATTAAACAGAAGAATTAAAATATGATAAGAAGATAGTCTTAGGAGACTATCAGAGGAGCATTTAACTTTAGACAATGGATTTTATCTATAAACTGGAAAGAAAATAAATAAGACGGACTGAGAAATTCTCCTGAAAGACAGACTTGTTCTACATGGTTAAGATAGCACATGACAGTCTTCTGATTGATGGCCAGTAAGTTGTTGAAGTGTTCCAGTACTCTCAGGACACAACTGATTTCAGAAACATTAAATCCTGAAATAGGCTTTTTGGAACTAAAACAATGCTGTATCCGACTATGTTTTATGAAACTGTACTATGAGGCTGGCTATTGTTTTAAGATTAATACATCACTAGGAAGAAGTTTCCTTCTATTCCTCGTTTTATAAATTGTATCCATTTGCTTTTAAATAGGTAGAGATGTTGGATTAAACAATTACAACTTTTAGATAAACATATAATTATTTTCTTCTTTTAATTCCCCTTTTTGCCACCACTTACAGTTAGTCAATCTATGTGGGTTTCCCATTTTACCCCCTAGATTATCCCTTAAAGCTCTTCATTTGTCCCAGTGGCCAGTACAATTGTCCTCTCCCATCTACTGGTGGTTTTGAACACATGCTTGCTGTTTTACAAGTCACTCTCTCCATTGCAGTCCTTGTGATTATTTAAAAGTGTAAATCCCTATCTTGCTTAAAACCCTTTAATAGATTCTCACAGAATTTTAGATAAAGATCAAAATCCATAAAATTACCCAAATTGAAGTCTGTGGGACTTGGGATCTACCAGGCACAGTCAGTGGGTGTCAAAGAGTAATGCTGCCTTCTAGGGCTGTCTTTCCTATTCAGGATCATGAAAGTTGGGCGTATTCATGTACTGCAAAAAGGGTACAATTACTGTCGATTTCAACTGGATTTCTGACACATTGTTTTTTTCCTTACTTCTTGGGATTGATGCCAGTTTTGGTCTTTAATGTATACATCCACGGACATTTTAACTGGAATTCAAGGGGAAGAGTTAGGGTTGACAGTTGGAGTTATGAACCAACACTTTAGATTTTTCATATTAAGCTAGCAATCCTCCTTGCTATTTCAAAGGCCTATGGTATATTAAAATCTTTGGTGAGCACGTGTTAAGTGAATCAAAGACAAATAGTTGAGGTAATGGTTCCAGTGGAACTAACTTCCTTCTCTTACCATACTTCTCTCTTCAGAGTTTGAGAGTCAGATTCAGACCCTCAGGGTACACAGAGAGAAGGGAATCCTAGAAACGAGGCAACATAAAAGCTTTGCTCAGCTAAGATCTGTTTCTGTAAACATTTGAGCTTGACTGTATAAGCAAGGATGTTATACAATCAGGTTATTATATTTTATTGTACAGCTTACATCTAACTTGAACTCAAAACATGAAAGCATCTCATTTTTTAAATGGAAATATTTACAGTCTGTACAACGAAAGACCTTTACTTTGTTCCATGTTCAAACTATTTTCTGAGGTTCAAAATCACCAGAACATAGAAATAAACTATATTATGGGAACATACTGAGAAATGAAAAGGAAGGTGGCAAGAGAATGGGACTGGAACAACCTGACCAAACTTTAAACTTACTGTGGAGATAAACACAACATCAAATGGAATTCACCAGAACAAGGCTAACAAAACACTGAATTAATGAATTAGACACTGTTCTCTCAAGAAAGAGTGGGCAGGGCTCATGTTTTCTGTGTTGAGCAGCCCTTCTCCTTACAACACCCTTTAACTTTGATCAAAACTTTTGCCATATGCCAGGTATGTGTCCTTGGGTAAGTGAACATACTAGAGAAATAGAGTAGTGTTCCAGAGATCTACTAATAAAATATTCCCCTACCCAGGTCCAAAAAATTGGTTACTAATGATGTTGCATGATTTCAGGAAGTCTATGGAAATTTCCCCTCCTGCTGGCCACACATATATCAACCCCACTTTACTCTCCTTTCCCAACTAGTTTGTGACTGAACCTCAAATCCTAGAACCAAAATTTCACTAAATATGTCTCTGTTACAATGAAAATTCAAATTCAAATTTTAAATTTATGAACACCTAGGAAAAACAACAAATTAGATTGCTAACAACAGAGTAGTATTGTGAGAAAATTAGTGTCTAGAGAAGGGTTTGGCTATGTGGGATAGATCTGTTTTCCTCTCTGAATTATTTCTCCTCAGCATAAACTTTGAGCCCAATAGAAAATGAAATGTCCTTGGATCCTTGGATTCATGAGAGATTTTTAGAGAACAATGAAGGTATAGGTGTGGTGGGGGAGAGGGGTGTGAGGACACGTACAAAGAGGAAGAAGAGAATGTTAAGATTCTACACACTTGAATTTCTGCTATATGCCAAGCCAAATCACTTTTGCTTTTAATATCACAGAAATAAGAGACACCTCTAGACAGTCCACACAGAAGGTCCTTCTAACTCTATCTTAAGAAGTCTCAGACAGGGCTCAGGGACAGAAAAATAAATATAGGAGTTAAAGCACCATCAGTTTCATGCAGGAACATCAACTCAGCAGGGACAAGACATGAAACAGACCTATGGTTCAAACATACCACTGAGTATCCAGACTATTTCCTGAAATGAGCTTCTTGGACATAAATAGCATAGTAATACAAATATACATACTTTTTACTAACCTAACTTTAAGATTCTGAACTCTACTTTGCAAAGAATCTGAAAATGTCATGCACTTGGTTAAGGAGAATTGCTTTTTGAACCTTAACGAACATTATGGTTAATGGAACCATGGTTTAAAATTCTACTTAGAGGGGCGCCTGGGTGCTCAGTGGGTTAAAGCCTCTGCCTTAGGCTCAGGTCATGATCCCAGGGTCCTGGGATCGAGCCCCCACATCAGGCTCTCCGCTCCTTGGGGAGCTTGCTTTCTCCTCTCTCTCTCAGCCTGCCTCTCTGCCTACTTGTGATCTCTGTCTGTCAAATAAATAAATAAAATCTTTAAAAAAAAATAAAATTCTACTTAGAGACGAGGTAGTGAAAAATTATGTTTTTTATTGATAATCCTTTCTGTTTGTGTTTGTATGTTATATGTAGACAAATTCTCCACAGATTAATGTAGTAAGAAAAACAGACAGCAAGAGTTAACTAATAACTTGGCTATCATTATTAACTAATCAAACAGATTTCATGTAACAGATGAATCATTTATTGATGATCATGCGTGACTGCAGTTGTCTCTTGGATATTAGAAAATTTAGAAAATTTTTAGAAGGCATAATGAGACAATTTTAAAAGCTTTTATTTTGCCACATAGAAATAAATATTTTAGCCTTTTGATATATTTCCTTCTAGAATTTTTTCCTAGGAGATTAAGTACATAGTTGGTTTTCTGATTGAAAATCTAAATGAAAATAACAGCTACAATTATCCTGATTTGAACAAATAAATTTTTTGGTTCATAATCACTGAAAGGATATTTGATTACATTTAGTAGTAATTGTTAAGTTTTGAATGTTATATTATTATTAAAATTATGTTTTAAAGATAAAAGGTAAATTTTAATAGTTGGAATGGCATGAGGGCTCAGATTTGCTTTAAAATATTCCAGAGTGGGAAGAAATGAAGAGGACAATTGAAGAGGAATAATGGATACATGGAGGTTCACACATTATTTTTTAGTGAAAGATTTAAAATATTTTAAGTTACAGTCTATGATTTATAATACAGTCTATATATACATTTATCAACACCTTTAATCTCACTAATTATAATTTAATTTCTATACTCATTTATTTCTATGCCAGCTTGACTTGTTAAAGCTGAAATAGACGCATAATGTCACTCAAAGCATTGTGTTTGGTTAAATTTTTTCCAAGTTGTTTTTGCTTATTTGCTTTACCCTGAGATTAAGTTATTTATTCTAATAAAATAGGTCATTGTTCTTTCTTCATTTATGTGTATATAACATTTTATTGACAGGTCTCTAGTCCCACTTAATTTTGTGACATGTTTTAAATTCCACACTTATTTTTTCTTTTCATTTTTGCTGGGTAATTCTTGAGCATCCTTTTGTTGTTCTGGTTGTTGTCTTATTTCTCTGATATTTTGTCTTTAGATTTTCTGCTTAAAAAAGAGTCTTTTTTAGATAAATATGATTATTATTAAATTTAGTAAAACTGATTGTTTTCGTTCATAAATTCTGTGTTTAAAATTGTAGTTTTCATCTTGAGTTTTACATTTTTCATTCACTAATATTCATGTGGATGGATACACACGCACATACATATATGTATAAACATATGGATCACTTTTATTTTCTTTTAAACTCTGCAGAAATTTGGTAGTTATATAACTGCTTTTAGTTCCACTAGTAATAAAATTTAAGTACTGTAAAACATTCCTTAACCTTGTTTCTATAAATCTGAAGTCCAGGAATGGACTTAGCTTAACTTTATCCTATAGAAGATGAGAAATTCAACATATTATTATTTCTTTCTCCACACCTTGCCCGTTTACTATTATTTGTTGGGTATGGTTTCAAAATATTGTTATTAAATTGTTTATACAAGAAATCTTCACTTTTATATTGTTTTGATTTATAATTCATTTCTGTAGATGCATAACAAAAGTATCTAGATAATATGTTATTAACTTTGAAGCTTATCTATAATTTTACACTATGACAATCTTTTATATGAAACATTATAGTGTGTGTATTGTAATGTATTATGAGACACAGAACTCGAGTCTCACTTTATATCATTAATTTCTAAATCTATAGTACTAATAGAATTTATTTTCTTCAAAGGATTCTATAAAGAACTATAAAAGGAGAGAACACTTTCCTACTCATTCTGAGGACAGAAATATTCAGATACCAAAACCACTTAAAGACATTACAAGAAAAGAAGCTACAGACTGATTTGAGAATTTTGCATTTAAGAAAATGTAGCAAATGGAATCAGACATAAGTTTTAGCAAATAATATATCTCACTAAGTAGAGTTCATCTCAGAGATAAAAAGTAGTTGTATCATTTGATAATGAATCAATGCAGCTTACCATATGAACAAATGAGGAGAAAACCATATTTTGACAGTAGATACAGAAAAACCATTTGGATAAACTTAACACTCATTCATGATAAAAATAGTAAACTAGTAATACACTGGAACTTCCTCAACCCAATACAGCCATCTAACATAAACCTTCAGCAACATATTTAATGGTTTTTACTATAAAACAATGGAGCTGGCTTTCATCCCTAGATGAATTGGGAAGATTGAAGTAAAACTATTTTTATTCATAGACAATATAATCATCTATGTATAAAATCCTAAAGAATTCACAAAAAAACTAGAAATGAGAGTATAGCAAGTTCATAGAATGTAAGATCAATACGTTTTCATTTCTAGGTACCAGCAAAAAATCAGAAATTAAAAATTTTAAATACCATTTATAGCAGCACCAATAATATGAAATATGTAGGAATAATTTAACAAAATACATGGAAGACCTATTTACAATACTCTAGAAAATATCACTGAGATTATTAAAGATTTAAATAAGTGGAGAGTTCGATCATATATATGGATTGGAAGACTCAGTATTGTTATGTCGATTATCTCTCTCTTGATCTACAGATTCAATGCAATTCCAACCAGATTTTAGAATTTGAAAGTTTCATCTAAAATACATGGGGAAGTGTGGGGAATACAGAATAGTCCAAATAATTTTGAAAAAGAAAAAACAAAGTTGGAGAATATACCCTTCTTGAGTTCAGTATTTACTGTAAAGTGAGTAATTGGGACAATATGTGATTGGCCTAAGAATAGACTTATGAATGGAACAGAGATATCACAAATAGATCCACTATTTGATAAAAGGGTTTTCAACACATGTTCTAAGGTAATAGGAAAGGATAATCCTTTCATCAAATGATGCTAAGACAACAGATACCAATGTGGAGAAAGGAAGAAAGGTAGAGAGGGGGAAGGAGGCAGAGACAAGGGGAGGAGAAAACTCTGACCTTTACCTAACAGCATACCTAAAAATTACCTAAAATGGATCATAAATTTAAATGTAAAAGCTAAAACTATTAACTTTCTAGAAGAAATGAGGAAGTCTTTTAAATTTAGAGTACACAAAGATTTCTTAGATGGTTCATAAAAAGTACAAACCATAAACAAGAAAATGAAGAGATTAAACTTCATTGAAATTAAGAACTTTTCTTCTTCAAATGGCACTTAATGAAAGACAATCTACTAACTGAAAGAAAAGGTTTTCAAAATATATAATAGAAGATCTATTCCAGAATGTACACAGAATCTCAAAACTCAGTAGTAAACACCTCAGTTTGAAAACTGGATTTGAACACTTTTCCAGAGAGATATGAATGGCAAGTTAACATATAAAACGATGCTTAATATCCTTAGTTCTTAGAAAAATGTAAGTTAAACACAAGTGAGGTACCATTTCATGCTCACTGAATGGCTGAAATGAAAAAGACTGACAATACCAAATGCTGACCAGGATGGGGAGCACCAGGAACACTCATACATTGCAGATGGGGATACAAAATGGTATAGTCACCTTGGAAAACAGATTGGCAGTTTTTCATAGCATTGAATATTCATCTATAATATGACCTAGTAATCCAGCTTCTAGGTATTTGTCAAAGAGAAATAAAAAGCTATGCTTACACAAAGATAGACTTCGATGTTAACAGCTTATTGAGAAGAGCCAAAATAACAAAGGTCTATCAACTGTTGAATAAGCCTATCGTGGTATATCCATAAAATAGAAATACTCAGCAATAAAAAAAGAACTACTAGTACAAGCAACAAGAGTAAATCTCAAAAGCACTGTGCTAAATGAAAGTACATACTGCATGATTTTACTTATACAACAATCTAGTAACAAAAGTAGATAAGTAGTTTCAAACTGGGGGGAAGGAATGAACTATAAAAGGGGCATAAGGGAAATTTGCAGTCCTAGAAATGCTTCATAACATGATTGTGGCACCGGCTACATATCTGTATATATTTGTCAAAATGTACTGAACTGTAGAATTTAAACTGTTGAATTTTATTATATATAAATTATAGCTCAATGAATCTGACTTTTTTAAAGAAGGCTTCTAAAATAAAGACATTTTGAACAAACAAACAAAAAATCCTGCAAGTCATATTATTCTAAATGCATCAAATTTGAGTCACTTTACATTATCCCACAGCAATGAAGGCAGATGAGAGATGAGAATCAACTAATATATTAGTATCTTAACATAGTCAAGTATTTGAGTAGCTATTATGTATATATAACATTGTACAAGATAATAGAGATACAATAATTAATCATAGCATTGATCTTCCTGTGCCTCGAATTTTAGTTGAAAGATGGACCCATAAACAAGTAATTGTTTTACCATGAGAGCAAATGTTGAAAATACTTTGGAAGTGCACCATAGGTATAGTGGAGAGAGGGACCTTAGCCCATTCCTCATTTTATTAGGTAACTAAATACATAGTGATCTGTTGATTGAGTTCAAATGCTCTTAACAGAGTCTATGCCCTGTGCCTAGGACTGTCAGTGTTGCTAAAGGGATATGCCTCAGGAAGCACTCAGTTTTTTTACTATTTGATCTTCTCCTGAAATTACTCAGAACTTGTTATTGAACAGGTCACTCTTTCCTCTCCTTTAGGAGGATAGAACAGGAGAGTGAAAATAGGAACAAGGCACATGACGGTCTTACTCTGGGATATAAACATCTCAGTTTGTTTGGCTGTTCATAGGCAGCAGCTGCCTACTGTGATAATGTTCTCTTCTGTTGACAGTATCACCCAGTTCCCTCCCTTGGGGTGAGCATCCAGGCCACTGGCTGCCACTCTACTGCCTCAGACTCCTCCCTCCAGGCTCTTGGGCTCTGGCAGTGACCTTAGTGCTCCCTCTGGAACACTGCTCCCAGTTCTCCCCGCTGACTCCCACTCCTTGCGCAGGTGTATTTCATCCACAGAACATTTACTATTGAACACGACTTTTTCTTCCCTTCAAAGTATTACTGTTTTTCCTTTTATGAGAAAACATGCATAGATGAATTGCTTCCTCTTTTGTTATAAAATTTCTTGGAATGTCAGATGTATTGAGGAGCAGAAGCTCCTTAACTCCCTTCTGTCTCAGGGAATTTTAAGATTCCCAGCAGATGTAGACTTCCTCCCTAGTACACTCTCTGCTTTGGGGGGAAAAAAATAGCAAGTAGTTGAGTGATGAGTCAATAATTCTCATTCAAAATAAGACTCCAATTTAAAAAATCTATATTTTAGCTATATAATGTTTTCCATCTTCTTTACAAATATGATAGAGTTTCAAAACTAGCCTTTTCAAGTAAAATAATGAGTCACGCAATAGAGTTTATTTGTATATTTCTCACTATTGGTAGCTAAATACACACTTATCCCCCATATGAACAGCTTCATACTTCCAGTAACAAACATAATCACAGATCTTTTATTTTTAAAAATTTCTTTGATCCTTACCTGCCATATTAGAAGAAAATCCAATTTCCTACCCACTTCTTCTCTGAAAACTCTAGGGGCTATGGAAAGGGCTCACTACATCTTTTCTTACTAGCATGTGCTTGTATTATTCTCCTAAATATCCTAACAGATAATACTTGTCCACTACTGTGAAGGATGATTCCATTTCCTTGGTAATATGGTAAAGGGAGCCCTACACATGCATGAGCTCCTATGAGTGCAGCTTTAAGCACTCATGTCTTTCAGTTCAAATTTCCCAGCAGCTCCCACCAAAACATAAGCCTAGAGTCCTCATCCTCCATTTCTTTCTGGTCACCACATGCATTCCATTGGGGCCATTCCTCATACCCAGAATTATTAGAACTCCCCTTCAAAGGGACACCATCTTTAGGAATCCTAAAGTGATTTCCTGTTCTCTGCACCTTGATAATGTTGGCAATTTTTCTTGTTAAAAAAGTAACACACACATTTCTGGTGGGACTGTGTCTTCGATGGGATAACTCATTTGTGGATGGAATGATATTATGTATATATCTGCATATAATCTACACACACATATGTACACATGTATATAAATGTATGTGTGTTGATTAAACTCATTAATTGACTAAAAAATACCTGCTAATTGAGTATCTTTTATATACCAGCTACTAGATACAAAGACTGTAAGGAACATTCTCTAAAGAAATGTAGGAAATCGTATAAGCGATTTTGATCCTGTATGATAAGCACCATTTCAGAGTTATGCATGGAATATAGATCCCCAGAACAATAGGCAACAATAAATTTTACAATGAAGGAGCAAATTCAGTAGAATCATGTCTCTATTGGCAGATTTTACTCTGTAAGTAGCCCATGAATATCTCACTTGATTTCCTTCTTTCATCTTGGATTCCTGACTATACACAATGTTCTGGTTTTTTTAGTTTTTTTGTTATTGTTAAGTTTTATTTCTAAGAGCACACAGATTCTAGTTTAGTACTTGCATCTTTATTTCTGGTTAAAGCACCCAATATAATCTAAATTAAGTATATATTTCATAAAGCTTGAATGAATGGACACATTGCACTTTGGGTAGTGATGCTACAGGGGACCTGTATATTGTCTGTAAAGGTTTGTGATCTAAGTGTACTCAATTTAACTAAAGCTTCTGGTGCAACTTGTTACATTCAACAAGACCATTTGTCAAAACATGAGCTGACCACCACTTAAAAAAATAGAAAGTGTCGTATAGCTTTGTAATAACAAGCACCTAGAAGAAGTAAGCCTATTCTACTCTTTTTCATATTGGTGTCCATAATTCTATATAAACAGTGACAGTGGCAATCAGAGCAAAAGATCAAAGGGGTGCCAAGCCCATGCATACACAGACATGCCAGTTATTTAACAAAGTTCCATTATTATTGTTCTATTTTGACACAAAATTTTGATAAAAGTTAGAAATCTTGATATGTTCTGTTTTAGTGATAAAGGAGTGATTGTTTTTAAATGCTTAAATCTATTTTGGATTTTATGATGAATGTTTAAATCAAAAGGTGAGAAGAGAGGGAAAAAACACACTTTGTAATTTATTAGTATATAAGCATAACTATCCCTCAACAACGTACTGCTGAAAATATAACCTATGTGAAATTATACTAGTTACCAAGCATGCATAGATACAGCCTTAAGAAAAACATGTACTGGCAACAGGCCTCTGGGGGATAGGACAATAGACGTCCTTAAAGCTGAGCCGCTGGGTGCCCGGCCCACTCAGGACAGAAGCCGCCTGCTTCACTTCTCCGTTATCTCCCCTTTTCCAGAGAGCACCAGCAGTTAGTCAGACAATCCTTTCGTTCGAGCTTGCTCACTGTAGGTCATGTACTACGTGACCAGACATATTTTGCCTTTCTTCTTACGTATCTACAAGACTCATGGTCAATGTGTAATCTATTCTGGCTTCTTTGTTTGTTGTTATCCACTTTTCTAATAAATATGGGACTGAGGAGTTGCTGGAGCAACAGTTTTTCTACTGTCATCCCCTGCTTCCATTCTCTTGCAGCTGACCTGTATGTGCTCATTCTTCTCCCATGTGCTGTCAGGAAGTGACGTATAAGGATTTTGAAGATTTATTTGGGAGAGAGAGAGAGACAGAGTGTGCGCAAGCAAAAGGGCATGTGCGAGTGGGGGGAGGGGCAGAGGGAAAGGGTAAGAGAGAGAGACCCCCAAGCAGACTCTACATTGTGTGGAGCCTGATTTGGGGCTGAATCCAGGACCCCGAGATCACGACCAGAGCCAAAACCAAGAGTCCAACACTCAAGCGACTGAGCCACCCAGGCACCCCAGTATATAAGGATTATAATCTATTTTTTGTAACCAAAAATGACTGGCCTGTTTATTAAGTACTTCTGGGAACTTCATCAGATGCTGAACAAGACCAGAAATATGGTGGAAGTGGTTTAGCCCCATTTTACTTGTGTGCAATGGTGTGTGAATAGGTCTGGAACACTCCATAAACAGGTGTTTACAGAAAACTTCAATGACTCCATGTTCATTTAGCACACTGAATAATTTTAAATGGAATAAATACCTTAATGAGCTTCAGTGATTGCATGATGTCATCTGGGGTGGGGTCAGGGGAGAGATCAGGCTAATATTTACCTCCGTCATCCTTAACCCAATGTCTGAGTTTAACAACGACTTTCAATATACAGGAATTTAATGCCGTATTTTGCCTATTGTGATTTTCACTGAAAATGTCAGTTCGATGGGAACCTCTTTTGCAAGCCGGAACACTGCTGGGGAAACGAGCAGTTCTCCAGTCACAAGCACTAAGAGAACGATTAGGTCAGAATGGACATGTGTAGGCAGTCTTGGGAGCATGTGTATGCACCTTGTTGGAAGATAGGTTTTGGCAAGATTTTGGCAAGATGAGCAACTGTTGGGCAACATGTTTACAGAATTTGCAACAGAGCCTCCAGGAGAGCCCCGATAGCAGTATTTGCTCAACACTACTCTCAATTCTTTTAATGTTCTTTCTTCTAAGAAGAGGTAAAGACAAGGCGTTTGGCATTTGTTTGGTTTGGTTTTAAAGTAACAGCTACCTTGTTAAACCTCAAGTTTGACAGCGTATGCCTGCAGGTCGGGTTATACTAGTTAAGCTTTGTCGACTTCTAAATGGGAGGAATTCAAAAGAAACTCCCTAAAGTTAAAGCTCAGAGAGAAAGCAACTTCCCAAAGTAGCAGGAAAAATTATTCCGAAAGAAAATAAAACTGCAACATTTGGTAAAACTTATTTTTCCTATCTTCTTGAACCATACTTGTTGTATTAGTATTCAAGATGACGGTTGTGTCAGTTCCACAGCTGATAGCGGTTTGGGTTCAAACCAGAGTCAGTGGCAGCTGCAAAAATAAGGAAACATCTCTGCTGCCATGAGAGGATTAGGGTGTAACTCCCAGCAAGTCAGCTTTATGCAGACGATCTTGGGTTTATCATGTAAGAATCAAAGTCACATGTCTCTGCATGAGCCATGTTAGCTGAAACCCTTCCAGCCTACTAAGCAGAGAAACGTAACCACAAAAACCATGAGGCTTTCTACATTTCAAGGACAAATGAGCGAGTGTGGCATTCTCCCCTTACAGAGCAGTTTCCACCCCAGAAGCCTGTCCAGGCCCATCCCTGAAGCTCATCATGGTCCCCTTACCTCTCTTCAAAGCTTCTCTGACAAATCGGTTAGGTAGTTGCTTCCAATAATACAGAGCTCTCCTCCAACACAAGTGCCGTCTGCTCTTCGGCCTCTACTGCTAATTCTTAAGCCCTAGACTAGTGTTCAAATGCTTTTGAACCCATAAGCACAGCAAGAAATCCACTTTCATCCAGATCCAGTACACATTTAAAATTGTAGCGAGAGCTTCATGAAAAATATTTACCTTTACTGCACGTGATGCACTCTGATAGTTTCCATTTTATTATATTGTTTAATTTTTATATGGTTTTTGCAGACCATCAAATTGACTTCACTCCATACAAATACATCATGCCCCACAGTTTATAAAATACTGCCAAAGTTCATTACTTCTCATGTCCAGCTGTGCACCAAAATCAACTGGGGAGTGTTCCCAAAACCAGAAGCCAGGGCTGGGGAGGGGAAAATGGGGAGTGATGGAACTAAAAGAAGGCAGACAGTTTCTCCCAGTTATTTGCTGTGTGACTTTGGATAAGTTACTTAAGCTCTCTGAGCTTCAGTTTCCTCACTTGCCAAACGATAACAGAATTTACCATACAGATTTGCTGTGTATGTAATGAATTACCAGCAAAATGCTTTGCTTCATTTCTGAAACATGGTAAGAAGGCATTAATATCATTTTTAACAATCTTGTGACCATACTATTTTTTTTAAAGATTTTATTTATTTATTTGACTGACAGAGATTACAAGTAGGCAGAGAGGCAGGCAGAGAGAGAGAGAGAGAGCGAGAGAGAGAGAGAGAGAGAGAGGGAGAGAGAGGAGGAAGCAGGCTCCCTGTGGAGCAGAGAGCCCGACGCGGGGCTCGATCCCAGGACCCTGGGATCATGACCTGAGCTGAAGGCAGAGGCTTTAACCCACTGAGCCACCCAGGTGCCCCATGACCATACTATTTTTAATAGGTTGCATTTTGATGTCTAACAGGTTTTGTTTTTTTTTTCATAACATGCCTTAATCTACTTTACACACTGTGCCTTTCTTAGAGCCAAAAGTGGGTTAGAACTCAGCCACCTCATTAATACCTTGCCTGGCTACTAAATTGGAGGTACCTAAATAAGGTAATAATGAGGTGACCAAGTCCTAACCTGATTTTGGCCCCCACTTGAGGTATTAATGAGGTGACCAGGTTTTAACCTGTTCTTGGCCTCATGCATATGTTGGTTTTCAAAGCAGGTAAGAACCTGTTTTTAAAAGGCTATTAAAACATCAAATCATGAGCCTAGCATTTTTTTTTTTAAAGGAAACATGAATGAGAGATATAAAGGAAAGAACTAGAAAGAGTTCATTAGACACTTCTAATGCACTGCCCTGTACCCATTTTCCTAAAGAACATGGCTAGCAATTCACATTAAGTAAATATGTGGGCTTCTCCAGTGAATAATTTTCAATTTCACCTGATATTCTAAATCCAAGGTCCTAAATTTAACTAAGTAACAAGTATTTATTGGAAAAACCAATACTGACCACACGAAATTAAGTACTCTAAGGATATTAAGAGAATTTGAAATGTAGTCCCTTCCCTCAAGATGTTTACAGTCCACTTGACAGAAACTGCTTTAAAAGATAGGGTATTCATAGAAACTTTGCAGCACAATAAGACCACCAGATCAGGAGATGATTGCCATTGAAAAAAAATCTGTTTACTCACAGTTCCCAAGCAGAAGAGGACACACAGTGCATGAAGGTCCACGCCGTGAAGCATTAGGGGGGAGGCAGGGAGATGGAGGACTGTGGGGCAAAAGATTTTGGTGCAGTTCTTACGGGGAGAAACAGGTGACGCCGGGTAAGCAGCTGCAGTCTGAATCATTTTAGCATATTTAAGACCTAGGAGCGCTCTCTCCCCATTTGTCTCATTCCTGGCCCAGGGTAGAGGTAGACAATGCAGTCAGAGTGTAAAAGCCCAAGGAAGGAAGTGGTTCAAGGGGTGGCTCTGAATTGGTTGGTTTATATCTGAAAACTACTGTTGCAGGCGAGTTGTTTACCACTTCTAGGAATTGGTTAAACCTAGGGAGGCGGTCTCTCCAGGGTCAGCAAAGCCCCGGATGTCAAAGCACTAGGATACAGGGGGAAAAAAAACAAAAACAAAAAAACAAAACAAAAAACCCCCCAAAAACGGTGAATACAGAAACAACCCAAAACTTGGTAAACATTAACAACACCGTTTACCACTAATATGTGTATCAAATACCAAAAGAATGGAGGAATTTGGAGAGAGATCTCAACCTTGACCAATACATTGGAATCGCCCAGAGAGTAAGTACTACTCAAATCCTTATCCCAGATTCTGACTTAATTTGTCTTGGGTGCAGCAGAGCCTTGGGAATTTTAAGAGCTCTCTGGGTGACTTTAATGTATAATCTAAGTTAAAAACCACTAATTCAGAGCAAGTGTGAACAAGACAGGTGGAGGCAATTGTATTTGGACCTTTAATACCCTAAAGCTGGCCAGTTTATGCCTTATCTTTTGCAGTAGAGAGGAGGGAAAAGAGAGAAGGAAAATAAAAGAGAATAATGGATTTAACATATATTGACTAACGGTTACATGGCAGGTCCATTTCAGTAACTTCAAATACACTATCTAATTTTCTTCTTAAAAGCATAAAAGAAAAGGAAAAATTCTTCCATTTTACTGAAAGGAAACTGAAACCCAGAGTAAAGGATTTGCCTATAATCCAAATAATATGTTGATAAGTACATATTTCTTCTCTTCCAAATTCGATTTTTTTTTTTGACGAGGAAAGACTTTTCTCCCCAAGTAACCAATATTTTTTTTCCTATCTGATAAACCAAACATAATGTTTTCTTTTGTATCCAATTTTGAATACTTCTTGCCTTGACTAAATACCAATTCGTTATTATCTCAGAGAAACCTGTGAACCTTGGCACAGTCAATTTTTATAATCTTTTACTGTCTAACATCTCAATTTCAGCTAGGTTTTACCCCACTCATATTCCGACCGGTTATGGCTGGCCTCGGAATAATAGTAAACGCAGAGTACTGGGGTTAATCTAACCACGGGATGCCGATAGTTTATCGGTAATGATTGGGCTAAGCGATGGTCACGTGACATAAGCTGAGCCAATCAGAGTGCTTCCACAGAGACTCCAAGCGTAGGCACTAGAGTGTGTGCTTATTCCTTGAGGACTGTAGTCTGTAAGCACAGACACCAGACCTTCTTGATATCCTGTCTCAGGCTTGAGAGAATGAGGCCAACAGGAAGAGAGACGAAAAAACAAATAGATGTTTGGCTAGATCCAAGAGATGGATAAGCTGCTATTATTGTTTGAGCTTCTGGATTTAATCAGGCTTAAATGCAAACATCTCCACCCATGGACTTAACAATTGTATGAGCCAATAAATTTCCCTTTTACTTAAGATGTTTTGAATTGCTTTTCTGCCATTTGCAACTGTTACTTACAGAGTCAGATGTTTCCAGAAAAGTGCACATAGGCACAGGCCTACCCAATTTAATGGAAGATACTCACTGAATGAAGTTAAGAAGAGTGTGAACTAGAGTGTTCTTTTCTTCTCATAAGGACAACCACTGCCTTGCGGTTTGCAGGTTCTCCAGATGAAAGTGTAATATAAGTCCATACGGCAAGTTCAAAATCAATGATATATTATTTTGTAATGAGCCTTTAGAAAAGAAGACCTGAGATCCCAGTGACAAATCAGTTAAAATCGATGACTAATCATCTGCTGTGTGTCAGGGAGTATGAATTGTACAGGGAGGCTCCAGAGGTGAAGAGGACATGGTCACTATTCTCAAGAAGCTCACTACTTGTGGGAAAAATATGGGCCCAACAAAACCAGTGCTGTAAGGTAATGAATATATGGTACGTTGCCAAATAAGCAGTATGAAAATATTTTAGAGCTACGTATGTTCAAAGGAATGAGCAATAGCTTTAGGATGGAGGCAGGCAGGAACACTCCTTTTTTTTTTTTTTTTTTAAGAGGCCATATAAGGCGACCTTGCCTTGCAGAATGGGAAGATTTAGGAGAGAGATTATCTTTGCCTACAAAGAGAAAATTCCATGTAACATACTTGGGCTCTATCCGCAGAATCTAATACTAGATTTTATTAGTTCAAGAATCTAATACTAGACCAAAGGAAGTAGAATTTAATGTAGCATAAAAAACATCTCTCTGCTTCTACCCCATACCATTATTTCTTGGTTCTTATTCTCCAAATTGGAAAAAAAAAAAAAAATCCCAGCTGTATTAAAAATATAAGGTACATAATGATCCAGACAGTCATGATTCTTGCCTCTTAGGGGTTTTAATGTATCCAGAAATTTCAGGAAAGTAGAAAAGTCACGTTTTGAGCAATACCTATAGGACAGGACACCTAATTCAGGTTAGGGAAAGTCAGAGTAGGATGCTTAGAAAAAGTAGCATCTAAACTAAAGTTTTACTGAAGGCCAAGTAGGAGTTAGCAAAGATGCTGAAATGAGAAAAAAGTGTGACATATACATTGTGAATCGAAGGATTTTCAAAGTGGTGATAACAAGGTACCTGCAAGAGGTAATGAATGATTTTAACCCTGTAGAGGAAATAAAAGGCTTAGGGCTGCTCTTGTTCAAGAGCATGGGCCTTTGGGGTCCCCAGACACACTTCCAGGGAATCTGTGAAGTCAAATAATTTTTATAATAACGCTAGTACATCATTTGCCTATAAAAGCTCATTTTGTCATGAGTGTATAATGGACTTTTCTAATATATTTTTGGCAGATCTACATAAAAGAATGAACCAATATGTTCCAAGTAACAAGTCATGATGTTATAAAAATCATGATGGTAAAAAAATATATACTCAAGGTGCAAGACAGGCCAATGTAACAGGCTACAAAAAAATTAAAAATATGGCTTCTGATTCTGTATGACAACTGACCTTTAAGAAACTCCCACTTTTCGAGTTTTGAAAGGATAGTATGATAGCCATAATGATCTAAAATGGCTATTAAAATACTCCTTCCAACTGTATGTGTGAGACCAGATTTTCTTCATAGATGTCAACCAAAATAACAGATCACAACAGATTGAATGAAGAAGCAGATACGACAGTCTAGCTCACTTTTGTTAAACCAGACCTTTAAAAGAGGTTCAAAGTATAAAACAATTCTACTCTTACAAGTAATCTTTTTGGGGGGTGGGCAAGGGATATAGTTGTTTTGCATAAGAAAATGTTTATTACAGTTATTTTTGAAGTAAATTAAATATTTCAATTTTTTCGGTTCTAATTTCTAATATAGTTAATATAGATAGATATAACCCACATAAGTCCTTTAGGGCCCTCATAATTTTTAAGAGTATAATGAGATTCTGGGGCTAAAAGTTTGAGAATGAGAGCCCCAGAGAGTGTCACAAGGATTCTGTTTCATGTCTCTTTGGAATCTCTTCTTGACCCTGTGTGATTGATGTGCTCTCAGGAACCCATCAATAAATGTTGAGTCACTTCACTTCCATTCACTCACTGTTTCTAACTGCCCATTGTTGTAAGCCTGAATGAATAAATGGATCTTGCTTTCACATCACTACCAGCTTCTATTTGTCCTAAATCCTCATTTCCCATTGATAATGCATCAGGAGTAATAGCCGCTATTATGACAATTTAAGAGAATCATGTAAGAATCAATAAATGAGATCAGATTCAAAAATGCATCTATATCTCTGCAGAGCACTCTGTCTTGATAAAAGCTGAAATTAACTGGGGAGACAGTGCTGTTTCCCTGTGGTTTTGAGGGTTTTACATTATAAGAGGCAAGACTAAGAACATAAAAACCCTGGAATAAAGGTAGCAAAAGTTATGACTTGTTCTCCAGCTCTGAACCAAATACTTGTGGAAAAGATTATAATGAATAATACCTTATCTTTAGGGAGAAAAAATGTCTGATTTCTTTCTCTGCTTTGAAGCCTCTGATGATTTCTGGCTGTTTGCCCCACATTTTGATCTTTGGATAAGAATGGTGTCCTCCGGGCTCCTTTCCTTCTGAGGTCCACCAGGAATGTCTGTCTGAAGGCTTTTATTGGGATTTTATATTTAACACTTGGCGGGTAAATGATTTCAGAAAAAGTGTAAGCCTCCGCTCACATGTAAGCTCTGCGAGCCTCTGCAGAAGGATGGACTGGACATGGAATCGAGCGGCACCAGGGGCAAGAAATGACATTTACAGCAAGGACTCAGTGCAGGCTCTGCCCCTCACCTCCCTCCTGGACCATGCAGGCAGGTTCCAGCTGCCGCTCAGTGGGTTGGTTCAAAGGCAGCATTAGGCTGCCCTTTGGAAAGGGCACTGTCCTCTCTTGGCAACCGAATTGAGATGACCTCATTCTTTTCAGTTACAAATTTTGGCGGGTTTGATTCCATGTTATCCGTCAGAGGCCGTTGTTCCTTTCAGGTCCAAATCTAGCTTCTGCCAAATTTTGATGAAACAGAAGTCTTTCTCGTTTCTTTTCAAATAGTATGTTTTTAAGGCATGCTCATTTCAGATCGAATTAAAGTCAAGCTTAGTAGCAAAAAATGTTTGTTCTTCTTAGAATTTGTTTGTCAAAATCCTTTAAAGTGACACATACAATAATCTTCCAAAAATTCTCCTTTCCTGCTCGCTTTTATTTATAAAAAATGGTATGTTTGTATCACTGTCATATATTAATTTTTCATTTTTTCCAAGCTCTTTTTTAAATGTATTTTTTAAAAATGCAATAAGGATGGTTAGTCAATCCTTTAACAGCTGAAAAAAATTATGCACAATTATATATGAAATACATGAGTGCCCTCTCTTGTCCACTTCAAAGTAAAACACTTTTAGTAATCAAAGAATTTTTCTCTCTGTAGTGGCAGGAAACAAAGTCAGCCCCCTGAATATAAGCTAAGTTATTTGTCTTCCTTTTTTGAAAATCCGATCTATAAATGCATGACATCTTCCACGAAGAAGAGTGAAACTTATTGGAAGAAAATGAATTTTAAAGTAAACACAACATTTTTTTATGAGAAGTTAAAACGCTAGCCTTTATTAGACAACACTGGCACCAGTTTTCATTTTTCTTTCTTAAGTCTCAGGGGCTATGCTGATTTCAAGTTAACCTGGCATTTAAAACGAGTTTAATTTTGGGGGCACCTGGGTGGCTCAGTGGGTTAAGGCCTCTGCCTTCAGCTCGGGTCGTGGTCCCAGAGTCCTGGGATAGAGCCTCATATCGCGCTCTCTGCTCAGCATGGAGCCTGCTTCCTCCTCTCTCTGCCTGCCTCTCTGCCTACTTGTGATTTCTGTCAAATAAATAAACAAAATCTTAAAAAAAAAAAAAAAAACGAGTTTAATTTTCCTTTTGACTGAAACGATTGCACAGTAAGTAGTTCTAATTTCCCAGGATGTTAAACCTATAAACAGTCATATTCTGATTTTCACTTTTTTTTTTTTTAACAACCGAAGAAAAGCAACAAATAAACTGGTTGTTTGGAGCCAGTTATTTTTTATATTGCTGCTCAGTCATTAAGCTGCACAAAAAGACATGCTATGGTGCTATTACTTTTGAGAGAATATTTACTTCCATTGCTATAGCCCTACTGTCTTGCCCAAGAAGTCAGTGAAGTGGACAAAACGTACATAGGTCATTGGGCCTGGTATGGAAGGCCGACTTGGGGTAGAGATTTCAGGATAAAAGGATCTTAGACCAGAAGAAACTCAATGACCAGGACTAATATTCATTCTACACTCAGTGAGGGTAATGAGGAATGCTCTGCTGCACTTTCAAGAATGAAGTCATTTCAACGGCAGTTCCTTGGAAGTTTTGAGTAAGTGAAAAGAACATTGGGTGCTAGCTTAGTTGCCTCCTAGAGCCTCAGATGAAATAGTTTTCACCATAAATTCTTTACATCCTATGAAACACATTTCCTGAAGGCATGAAGGGAAGTTGTATTTATTGGAGAGGTTTTCTGAAAGTGCAGCACAGCTTTCTAAATCTAAGAATCTAGACCCCTATCAACTCCCACCCCCACCCCCTGGTTTTACACTCTCGTCAGCTATGCCCGTTGCCAAATGAAGTATCGTAGCGCTACTACCACCGTGAATGTTGTGATGACTTCCAACACGTTACAGAAAATCCTGCTGAGGATCAGATCTCCTTACACTGCATTGAAGAAGAGAGTCCTTCAGGAGCTGGCCATAGTAGCCATTGGCAAGGTCCAGGATCACATATTCAAAGATGTCAGGACGTTCATTTCCTTCTAGAATATGCTGCTAGTGGTGTTACCTGAGTCATTTCAATATTCCACTTCAAAGAGACAGCCTGCCAACTATGGTAAGAGTGAGATCACCAGTAGGAGAGGTGAGCCTTCTCTTGTGCCATTATCAGGAAAATACACATAGTGACGAGGGTTATCTTCACAACTACCCTGGAAAGCAGAATCCGTTATCATCGCCATTTTACCCAGGTTGTTAAGTAAGTTCATCAGTGCATATGGCGAACTCCACTGGATGGAGCTAGGGTTTGACCTCAGCGGTCCAGTTCCAGTGTCTTTGCCATACCCCAGCTCATCTCACCGCACCGAGCTACCCTTTCAGGGCTCTGCCCAAACACCACATCCTCACAGGAGCTTTCTCGATTCTCTTAGCTGAGCATCATGTCTCTCTTCTGAGCTCTCATAACACTATTCTTGGTCTTCCTCTAATGCCAACTTGCATCTGGTGGTTTTCTTGTTTATCCATTTATGTCTTTGCTCTCCAATTAAATTGTAAGATCATCAGGACAGTACCCAAATGTAATTCATTTTTGTATGAAAACACGCTTATAAATTGGGTTGGTAATTCACCAAACAGCATTTTAAATAAAGTTATTGGACTGATAAGCTCTCATCAGTGTATCCATTCATTCTACTCACATTTATTAAGATCCAGTGATATGGCAGACCTGTTTCTAAGGGGTTACAGTGATTAATCAAACTGCAGAAGAACTTTTATGATATAACTCATGGATTAACTGTTCCAAGATTTCAAGTCACAGGTCTTCCATTAATGCACCTTTTTAATTAATGGTTAGTTATTAATAGAAAGGTAGTTTACTGATCGATCTTACAATATTATTGATAGAGTAACTCAGAGATTATCTATTTTATGTAGGGAGGTTTGTGGGGAGCATTTCAATATAAAATTTATAGGCAGTATATACAGAAAAAGTTAACAAATCATTTCTACAATAGCAATGGACCAATAGTGCAAATAATATAGAATTATCTGATGTTAGTATATGGATAACCACTTGGAAATGAGCTTCAGATGATATTGTAAAAAACTGGCAGAAAGCATGCAGAAATCTGGATCTCTTAAGAAAAAATGAACCAGGATCCAGTTCTGTTTCATTCATCCAGTAGATCAAATATCCTCCTCCACAGGTTCAATCTGACTGGGAATTTAACATTATTCCTCTCTGGGTGAAGCTTCCCCCCATCATCACCAAAGAACTCTCTTCAAGGTGCTATCCAGACCTGATACTGTTTATCAGATAAAATTAAACCAAATAGTCTCAAGTTGTTTTGAGTGTTGACAGATGAGATTTGGAAAATGACAATCTGGGGTCAATGAGAAATTGGTTTTGTTGAGTTGATTATGACTGTGTGTGGTACACATTTTGATTTCTGCTTGGCCCATCTCAATGGATAACTTCTAGCAAATTCAAATTTGCAAAACAAAATAATCTGACAACTTGTAAGGGTGGGAAAGGATGTTGGTTCATTTCCCTAAAGACTTTTCTCATAGAGAAGCCATATATTATATGAAAAAGAAATATAATTCAACATTTCTCTGCCAGAAAAGGCAGCCAAATTTTTTTATATTGTTCTGGGAAGAAAATGATCTTTCTGCAATTTCCATTTACTCCTTCCCTACCAAGCCTAGAACTTGACTCTTTAGGAGATGGCGATGGTATTGCAACATTTTCAGGAAGTGAAACTTTAAAGTATAAAGAAGTTTTATTGCGCAACCCCCCAGCCTCCCTCCTTTTTCTCAGTGGAGATCCATTGTTGTCTTTAGCTTCTCCACTCTGGGTTTTGACTTCCTGGTTACCTACATCCTCTGTTTCTGTCTTGTCTGACCCTTCACCGCAACACTGTGGTGTTCACAGTAATAACAGGTGGGCCAAAATGAGCTCATGCTGATTAACATAGAGCATGCAATTTCATAGGAATTTTATTATAATTGAGCAATAATTCTTGGATACCTACTTTTAAAATTTATCTGGAAAGCAAATTAGAGTATTTCCCCCAGGCTTCCAATGACATTATATGTTTTTCAGGATTCTTTTTCATGCTGGTACTCTAAGCTAATGAGCTCAATAGTCTTCATAAGAAAAAAAGATGAAAGAGGCAGAAGTGCTTAAAAGTTATTTTTAGTCCAAATTTGGGTTTATCACTGTAGCAATGTGTCCCTATTGTGCTACCTTAGGGCATCCAAAATAATCAGAGTGGAATGGATAGGAAACTAAATTAAGAACCAATAATCTGCTAAATACCTCCATTACTTTACCCCACCCCAACCCTCTTTCTATATTTCTTTCTATATTACAGGAAGGGTAAACAGTGAGTTCTCCCATTCAGGGCTTACTGTAGATTACTTTCTTGTTCATTCTGTCCGGGATAGCTTGCAAATGGGGATGGCTATCGGGAAAGGTCTCAGGCTGGAGAGGTGAAAAAGAAATATTTATTTGCTCCTGTATATATATTAAAGTATGCTTTACACATATCCTCTCATTCGATGCTCATAACTAAGCCATGAGTCAGTTAATACTGCCTCTTATATATGAGCAAACCGAGTTTTTCAGAGGACAATGCATTCCAATCTACTGTTAATAATTTTTATCTGTTTAAATGCTTCAATTCCAAGCAGAGATTTATGCAATAGAAACAGTTTGCTTCTCCATTCTTCCCTCTCCTTTGTTGCTCTCCCACATGCATGCAAAGACACACTTGTGTTTGTATATATGCTTAGAAAATTATAGACCTATACTCACAAGGCAAAGGAAAGCCTACCATCCTGAAATGGGAGTGCAGTGAAGCATTTCAATTTGTAATCCTGAATAGAGTAGATGAACTCTCAATGTGATTAACGATTAGCTGCCCCAAATGGTATTTCTCCACCTCCCCCCACTCTAGGTGATGTCTGGTTGTTCCTCATGTTCCATGGAGCCATCCCTACCCCCTCTCACACCACCAGTTCTTCGAATGTGTTGTCCCAGCCAGGTTTGATGGTTTTCCTATGGCTTCTAATAATAAGTCAAGTCGAGCAGCCCTGGCCTTGGGGAAATGACTGGTAACTCCCTCCACACAGTATTAGCTCCATTGATGACAGAACAGAACATTTCCTTTCTTTTCTTTGTTCATTTTGTTGCTTCTCCAGCAATCCAATGAGCTCCTTCTTTCCTAAATCACTTTCTGCTCAACCACTTATCAACGTTGTCTCTTTCAAATGGCATAGATCAAACAACACTAGATTGTTGTCAAGAGACAAAAAAGTTAAATCACTTGGGGAGAAGGTAAAAATAGCTCTAACTAAATCTCTGATGGACTTTGGAGAAAACTAAAATATGCTCATTTTTCTTTCAAATTGACTGGCTGTCTTCATTCTTCGTTCCTAGCATGACAATAAAGTGCATTATTATTATTATTATTATTGTTATTGTTATTGTTATTGTTATTACTGTTAATCAATAGCATGGTGGTGCTTAGATAAAACAGGGCAACCTTCGTCAAACTTTACCCCTTCTGGATGAAGACAAACAAAACAGCATGCTTTGTCAGTATGGATTTTTTTCCACCAAGATAGTCCTCAGCTCCGTTCTATGTAAATGTTATTAAACTCCACATTAAACAGCATGTGTGTGTGGGTACTGTGCCCAGAAGTGCTTGACAGCTAATGAATAAACATATAGTTTATTTCTAGTAAGTCTTTTTTAAGGACACGGTGCCTGAATACTTTTTTGGCAAAAAGACCCATTTATTTTGTTTAAAAAAACACATATGCTCACATGGAAATGCAAGTAAACCAGGCAGAGTGTCACTCCAATTCTTGAATCTATAAGTAAGTCTGATCATTTTGCCTGAAGAATGTCAGGGGGACTAAGTCCTATTCAGAGAAAATGCTGTTGCCCCACTTCCTGTTTCAATCCCACCATTCAAGAGCCTGGTGTCACTTACCCATCTCAGGCACTGTCCAGAGTGCCTATCTCTTTTTCAAAACACAAGGACTTGTGAATACAAAGTTCAAAGGGCTTTCCAAAGCAGAGTCAATTTAGCCCTTATTTGGAAAAAGAAACACAGTTAAAAAAAAAAAATCTAACAAAGACAGCAGGTATGCCTAATACAGAGCTTAGAGCTAGAATTTTCATCCCTTCTCTATGTGTGTAGGTATCTTTATTTGTATTACTTGTTGGCTTACCTTATTTTACTGCTTCATGAAACATATATGTGCCTAGATTGGAGAGTTTACCTTCTTTTAGCATGGTGGTGAAATAAAGGATTACTTTTTTTTTTCTATCTCACTGCTACTGAATTTATTCTCCACATTTCCCTAATTTATATGGGGGGGGTCTCAGGCAGTTGATAGCCAAAGATATTAGCACAGAAAACTACTTAATCTAAGTGTACAACATGAAGTTTATGCATTCGAATGGTGTATGGGGAGCTAATAAAACTCAAATGGCAAGTGTGATATAAATTTACATCTATGTGGAATTCTTAAAAACCAAGACTACTTCTAACCACACCATCGTGTGTCCTGGTTTACCAAACTGAGAGGAACTATTTTGGTAACAACTGCTTTTATGGATGGCTGAAACTTACATCACCCACCAAGTACAATGCAGCATTTGAGAGCCAAATCCCTGAAATGATGAGGACCTGCTCCGAAGGAAATCCAGGGCGGTCATGGCTGGTGACTGTTCCGTGGACAATGTCCTGGGCTCATCTTCGCATCATCCCTTGGCACTGGACCTGTGATTAACAACCGGTCAGCCTGGGGCCTGTGTGCCTCTTAATGAACTCTGAGCTTTAGAACAAAGCTATCATTCTAAGGAGTAGTTTAGTGTGTTGTAATGAACTGAAGGAAGGCAGAAAGTAAAGGCAGGGAGACACAGGCACTCTGCTGGAAAGCACGGTCATTAAAAATAATGAGCAGTCTTTCACTTCCTTCTTTTTATTAACTTTCTGCAAAGGACAACCCAACATTTTATTATTTAGCACAGTCTCCACTTTTACAAATATCCATTAGCAGATGGCTAAGAATGTTTCCACAACATGGTCCATAACACTTAGAACCACCCTGGAAAACACTCAGGGTCTTTTCCTTTCCCTTTTTTGTCCTATACATCTTAGAATTGGCCTTTCCAATAACTCCCTTGAAGCTAAACCAAAATTTGCCATCGTCTCTACTTCTAAAAAACCCCACAAAGGTAGCATTTAGGGGGAGAGTTGAAAACAGGGAGCAAGGACAAA
The DNA here is from genome assembly GCF_002288905.1 of Enhydra lutris kenyoni. Classification (NCBI taxonomy): domain Eukaryota; kingdom Metazoa; phylum Chordata; class Mammalia; order Carnivora; family Mustelidae; genus Enhydra; species Enhydra lutris. The sequence goes on from NW_019154140.1 coordinate 2,479,109, forward strand.
GAAAAGGACTTCAAATGCTCATCCTAAAGTACTATTCATTCCAAACTTCTCCTCCCCTTGCCCCTGCAGTGCTCATTTATGTCTAGGAATCCCTAGGATGGTGTTGACACTTAATTGCTGGCACCATTTTGTATTCAGAATTTTGATAGGAGAACAGAAGGCTGAATGAAGCGTATGGTTGGTAAAAGGCCAGAATTTTAGTCTGGAAGAGATTTCTAGAATGAATTATGAAGCTAACCGCTCTGACTTAGTACTTTGTTCCCTTGGAGAACTGTTGCCTTAGTGCCAAATAGCAGAGCTGAACTCTGATCTTTTTCCCTTGTAGTTAATAACTTAAGCCAAGCTTGTGATCAAAGGGAAGGAAGCCCAACAGCTGAGACCCAGGGAAATTGTTGGCTTGACCAGAAGTCTCTGTGACTTGTGGATCCAAGTGACCCAAGGTTTCTATTAAGCAGAGAGTGAGAGAGGAAGTAGTATTTGAATACCTATTATGTGTCAGACATGTGCAGGCGCTTTACTTACACTATTTCATTTAGCCCGCACACTCACCCCAAGGAATCGGCTCTTTGTTCCATGAGTGATATATAAAAAAGTTAGGATTCACCCATCCATCCGTCCATCTGTCCATCCATCCATCCATCCAACAAATATTTATTGCAGAATATAACCATGTTCTAGGCATCATGCTGTATGCTGGGGATACAATGATAAATGAGACACAGTGCTTGCCTTCACTGAGCTCACAATTTAATGGAGATGATGAATAGTGTGTAAATATTCAGAAGCCTGATGAGCATTACAGAAGGGGCAGCAGGTACTTGAGCAGGTATAGAAAGTAGAGGATTTACTCAACTATTCAACATAGGATTATTGGAAGGCCATGAAAAGCACTGACATCAAAGTTTACTGAAAATGTTTATCTTGCTCTTCTGATGATCTATATCTGTGTTAATACATAGACACGTGACTATTAAATTCCATGTGATGGAGAGACTGAGTTTTTCATTTTATCTAATTTTAATTAATTTAATATTTAATTCTAATAGTGATAGAGGATTGATAGCTACCATATTTGACAGCATAGAATTCCCAGGGGGCTGAGAGTATTCTGAAACTTGTCTCCGCTACCATAGTCTTTGGAGAGATTTTGGTATGAATCAGTCTAGGAAGCCTAAGCAATTTGTTTCTGTTGTAGTTATATTGAGACCCTTTCCAATTTACAGGAGCCTTCTATTTCTGGGGTGGCCCCGAGGAAGATATACAGCAGCTCTAGGAAACCAACTCCAATACAGATTCCAATTAGATTCAACCCCAAACAAACCTGGATGAGTTCTTACACCAAAGTATTCTACTGGGATTAGCCAATTTAGAAATAATTCTGCATTGGGTCATTTAAAGCAAGAGCAGAGTCCCAGGTTACCCTGCAACCCAACAGATATGGTGGGTGTCCCAAGCTCTGCTTTAGTCTCAGTTAGAGGGAGAGATGAAAAGGCTGATCAACCTCTGGTTATCTCAGTGATGTAGAAGGGAAGAGGATTTAAGTCTTCTGCAACGTCAAGACCAGTAATTATAGGAAATACCACACACGTGCACAAAAAGGTAAACACAGGCACATATATACTCACAGGCAGGCACATATACACACTTGCCTTTGGGTGTTGGTGTCTCTCTCAGAGTTGGTGCCATATGCCGGACACGGTCATTTCGTTGAGAGCGCTAATCAGGAACTCATGTGAAAGGGCGCCTTAAACCTAAATAGAAATGCAACTGAAAATGCTTTAGATCCTTTTGCCAAAGCACCTAACTTATTATCTGAGCTTACTTTAGGTTAAAAAGATGCTATCTATCAAGCAATAAATAAAATTAGTCCTGCCAGATACTTAATTATTTATAATAAAATTTATTACCTTGCTACTGACTTAAGCTCCCATATTGGACCGGGCTTTTGGCTTCAGAGACATATTCTCTTAGCTCCAGACTACTTTTCAGAATAAACTACTGTCAGATATACTTCATATTGCCTCTTGGATGGGAAGAACTATTTGTCTTTCTCTACCGAATGCCATCTTCCCAGCCAGCCACTTGACCTCACACTCCCCACCACCCCCACCAACCATGAGATGATGCACCGCGCTTCTGACATTACTGCACCTTAGTACTCACTCAGGCCGTGACCGACAGACTACTGCCTCGGGCTTGCCATGCAATCTGGCAGCCACACCAAGAAGCAACAGGAATCAAGTCACAATTATCTCTTACTTTATTCTTACAGAAAGGAAAGGAGTCAGACCATTAAAAATATGATACATATTGTATTTTCGTGGGCTTGCTAGTTGCCAATTATCATCTCAGAAATTGGTCTTATGCAAGATCTCTTCAGCAGTAAATTGGCTTGGTGTATGACTGACCTCAGATTATTTCTGAGATTGTAGCAATAAAAGCTTCCATTTATTGAAAGCCAATAATGTGCTAAGATGTTTATTACACACATTCATCATCATATTCAGTTTTTACAACAACCTGTAAAATAGGAACAATTATTCCAGTTTTTTAGGTGAAGGAATACCACATCCATGAGCCAACACAACTTGTGTAAGGTCACACCGTTTGGAAGTCACAAACCCATCCACTCGTCTAACTCTGTGCTCTTCCATTCCATCAGCCTCTTTTCTTATGAGTAAGGTCCTTGGGAGGAGAGAGGTAGAGATGAAAGGGACAGAGAGGAGGGGAAGGATGCCAAGTTAGCTCATTTCTTCAAGTTAGTAGAAAGTGATAAAATGGGTGTCTTTCAATATATGTCTTTTTCCTTCGCCTAGCACAAAGATGCCGCCTGGAGTTTGGTTTCGGCAACTGGGTAGGACATTGGCTGTTCACAGAGACTGGAAAACTCGGAGGAAGCAAATGGTGTGAGGGATAAAATGAGTTCTATTTAATTTCCAGAAGGCATTACTGTAATGCTTACTTTTACCTTTACCAGGTAGACCGGGACAAGATCTTAACTCTGGTGATTTTATATGAAGATTTTATACATTTAGTGAATCAATCAGATATTTCCATTTGAACCCCCCCAAAAATACAAGAAATGTTTATAATTACTTTTATAATTAGCTCTATTTTGAAGCTTACCAAAAGGTACAAACTTTCAGTTACAAATAAATAAGTCATTGGGATGTAATGTCCATCATTGTGTCTATAGTTTATAATACTGCATAAGCAAAAGTTGCTAAAAGTGATGCCTGGGTGGTTCAGTCAGTTATGATTGTGGTTCAGCTCAGGTCATGATCCCAGAGCCCTGAGATCAAGTCCCGAATCGGGCTTCCTGCTTAGCCGGGAACATGCTTCTCCCTCTGCCCACCGTTCTCCCTGCTTGTGCTCTCTCTTTCCCTCTCTTTCTTTCTTTCCCCCTCTCTCTGACAAATAAATAAATAAAACATTTTAAAAAATAAATATAAAAGTTGCTAAAAAGGTAAATTTTAAAAGTCTTTATCACAGGAAAAAGAATTTGCAGCTATGTAAAGTGACAAATGTTAACTAGACTTGTGGTGATCTTTCACAATATATACAAATATCAAATCTTTCTGTTGTACACCTGAAACTAATAAATTGTTACATGACAATTATAAGACAATTAAAAGACTAGCCCTATTTTACCAATTTTAATAAAGGAAACTGAAATCTTTGGAAATGTCGTTTTCACTTTTTCAGACTCTCTAGAGTATTTTTAATACTCAACAGAATTCCTGAACATTTTTTTTAAGATTTATTTATTTATCTGAGAGAGAGGGTGTACACATACCTGTGCGAGTGGCAAGAGGAGGTGCGGGTGGGGAAGGAGAGCAGAAGGGAAAGAATCTCAAATAGACTCCCCACTGAGCACTGAGCCCAACTCGCAGGACCCTGAGATCATGACCTGAGCCAAAATCAAGAGCTGGACATTTAACTGACTGAAACACCCAGGCACTCCTGTGAACATGTTTTTAAAAGAAAATTTGTGTTCAATCAAAATTCAGTTTTTTCATTGGATCTACTCAAAAAGTTACATAAAAGGGGTGCCTCGGTGGCTCAGTGGGTTAAGCCTCTGCCTTCAGCTCAGGTCATGATCTCAAGGTCCTGGGATCGAGTCCCACATCGGGCTCTCTGCTCAGCGGGGAGCCTGCTTCCTCCTCTCTCTCCGCCTGCCTCTCTGCCTACTTGTGATCTCTGTCTGTCAAATAAATAAATAAAACCTTAAGAAAAAAAGGTACATAAAAGTTCTCAAGAAAATTATTTTTTTTAATGGACCTGTATTCTTTAGACTCAAAGAAGATTATGAATTAGTAAAACCTTCCATTTAAAAATACAATGACTTATAAAGTCAGTTCTGGAAGACACAATATCTAGCTACATTATTACAATGTAATAATTATAGCACAGGTGGCAAGAAAGAGAATCATCTCCTTTGTGGGAAAAGGAATCAAATCTCTTAACCCAGTCCTGGAAGACAGTGTTTCCTTAACAGCCAAATATTGGGGTTGTGGGAAAGGCAATCTGGGCCAACACAGGCACAAAGCCTTGAATTTTGGGGAGAACACCACCTGCCCCATAATTTAACCTTCTCTAGGAATATGTAACTTAAGAGAAAAAAAGTCACTTGGAAGCCTTGGGATCTGATCTTCCAGAAGTTTTGTTGAGTTTTATCAAGCTCCTTTTCTTTCCTATATTTAAAACTACTTCAGAACAGCAGAAATTATAGCAAATTTTAAAGATAGATTGACTTTTCAAGTGACTACTTATCCTTTAAAACTATTCCAGATATTATTTGATAATTATAAACTTAATTATCTACATATTTGGAGATATGTTCATTTATTTGTCACTGTTCTGATATTTTTATAGACAGAACAAATGACAATTGGCTGAAGTTTTTATTTTTTTAAAGATTTTATTTATTTGAGAACACATGAGTAGGGGTTGGAGGGAGAGCAAAGGGAGCAACAGACTCCCTCCTGAGAAGGGAGTCCAGGACCCTGACATCAAAACCTGAGCCAAAGGCAGACATTTATCCAACTGAGCCACTCAGGCACCCCTAAAGTTTTTATTTTTTAATTAAGTATTTTAGCTTTATGTAATACTATCCTCTCAAATTATATCATTTTTTTAATATAAATGCCTTGTCTTTATAACTTTTCATGTACTTGGGAATTCTGCAAGTAAAAAGACATTCAAATACAAACTTAATTTGAATATAAAGTATATCTTAACTAGTTTCTTTACCTAATGATTCAATGTCGCTAAGTTAGTAGGAATATTGATTCTATTTAAAGATAATTATACAATTGAAATAATTTAAAACCTGTATGACTTGGTCAATTTCAGCTGGCTAGTAATTATAAGAATTAAAAATATATATTTGTTAATGATAGTGGTGTAGATAAATTCTAATTTCCCTTCTGTACTTAGATTTAGCTGGTAGTCATTGTTTATAGAGTTTGATGATTTCTCGTGATTCTAATAGTGAAAGGAGTAGAGTATGCAAATTACCAGAAAAATCTCCTACTGACAAACTGTGCAAATGAAATATCAGGTGAATGGATATATTCTTTTGTGTCATTAGTCAGTTGATTAAACTGTCTTAAAATGCAAACTGACCCCACCTTTCAAGCCTCCAAAGAATCATTTATGTTGTCAACGATGTAGCCAAGACAATAAATGCATATTCTGTGTGTTTCCTTTTAAAAGCCGGAAGGCTTCTAGTTATCCTTGGGAAGACCCCATACTAGAGCTTATCTATAATAGTATTTATAATAATAGCATTAGAATCCCAAAGCCAAACCTGGGGAGAGTGAGTGGCTCACCATGCAGTGCGACCATAGATGAGTTTTCCAGACTATAGTTCTGAGGGCAAAGACCTGTACGAACAGAAAGGGAAGGATCTCAAGCATTGTTTGTTTTCTTTTTTAACTTGGCTTTTCTACAGTCCTTCTTCTAAGATGCCATTTGTACATACAAATCACTTCAGTTTATTTTTAAAAGCCACACAGGGAGATACTGTTTTGTTGTGGTTACATCCTAGTCCGTAGAGGCCCAAAGTCTCCCATTGTGAGAGGAAATGAAGCCTGGCTGAGTCTTTAAGAGGCCTGGATATACATGTGGCTCCTTTCATCTCAGGCTTGTAATTGCTGTGATTCAGCCCCAAGCCTATTTCCAAACGTAGCCTACTGAGAAAATCCTCAGTATCTCACCCAAGATATATTAAAGAAGTTTGGTCCTACAAATGAAGCAAAGATTGCTTTTACGTTAACAAGCTAAAGGACCAAGTCACTTCCCTCCCTCATCTGAAGCCATCAGTTGTCCCAGTAAGCTGTGTTGCTGAAGTTATGCTCTCACTTGGAGAGCCAAGGCACTTTGATAAAACACAACAGGACATCAAGACAGATCAGATCCCAAAGCTTCCAAACGAAAAAAAAATTTTTTTTTGAAGGTGCATGTACCTGGAGAAGGTTGCATTGTAGATTATGATCTCTCAGCAGTTCCCGTGTGTGTGCCTGTGTTGGCCCAGAATGCCCTTCCCACAATCCTAGCACTTGCCTGCTAAGGAAATGCTTTTCTTCAAGCATTGGACCAAGAGTATCCTCAAATTTGAACCCCCTCTCCCAAAGGGTAAAGGATTGCCTTCCTTCTCACCACCGTTGTAGCAAGCAATTGTTAATGGGTGTGTTACTGTTTTACATCCCGGCCTCCAGATCAAATGAGACCATAAATTCCCCAAGGGCCTTGGCATTCTTGCCCCCTTTGCATCCCTTGTGCACAGCACGTGCTAGCCCTGAATAGCTCTGTCACGAACTGAGGAAGCATGGTCTGACCAAGTATTGAAATTTAGACACAGAGAACTAAGTCGTTCCAACGCTGATTCTAATGTCTTTGAGTGATGATCCATTTTCAGACAACACTGTCCAGGGAGTACAGATATGTCTGCCCTGAATGGGACATTTAACCACTTCAAGAACTGCAGATGTTCCTTAGAAACAGAAGAGGAAACTGACAGCTAAAGAAAATGAACTGAAGAAGGAGGGAATGATATTATTAGACAAAAAAAGAGTAATGTGAAAAAAAATTTTTTTAATATTTTATTTATTTTTTTTTTGAGAGAGAGAGAAATAGTATAAGTGGGTGGGAGGGGACAGAGAGAGGGGGAGAAGCAGACTCCTGCTGAGCAGGGAGCCTGACACAGGGCTTGATCCCAGGACCCTGGGATCATGATCTGAGTTAAAGACAGATGCTTAATCAGCTGAGTCACCTGGTGCCTCTAATGTAAAGAATCTTTATAAACTATCAGCTCTTACACTGTCATTTTTAGAATGTCTGACAAGGCTAGCAGATTTCCCCAACTTCCTTTATTCCTGTTTTGGTGACTGCACCAGCAGATTGCCTAGAAAACAATGTTTTGGGTTATTTGGGAGAGACTATTCCATCTTTCTTTGTAGAAATATATTTTAAGAACCTACGTGGGACATTGCTACCCTTGTACCATGTTCTCTTTAATGCCTATACTTGCCTGTAACTAAACATATTTAACAACTGGAAATAAGAACTTAATATAGAAGCAATGGCTAAATCAAATACATATGAAATCTTTCTTAGTTTTGGAATAAACCAAGCTACAGAAAACAGAAAATCCCTTACTAAGTGATACTAGTCATTGTGCCCATAGATCATCAAAGCATTCTTTTTTTTTTTTTTTTAAGATTCTTATTTGTTTATTTGACAGACAGAGATCACAAGTAGGCAGAGAGGCAGGCAGAGAGAGAGGGGGAAACAGGCTCCCTGCTGAGCAGAGAGCCCGTGGCGGGGCTCAATCCCAGGACTCTGGGATCATGACCTGAACTGAAGGCAGAGGCTTAACCCACTGAGCTACCCAGGCATTCCAATCATCAAAGCATTCTAATAATTCAAACCATTTGTTGAATTTTAGGAATTACTGGTGTGCTCTTTTGTTTGATGTCATTGTTACTAGATCAATGATGCCCCTATCGGAACTACGACTGGACGAAGGGAGCCCGCCCCCACTGAACTGGTAGCATTCAGTACCTACTGGCACCGTGGTGCTACTGGTTCGGGACTGGGCCCTCTGAATCTATATCCAGACACCTGACCAAATCAGCGTCTCTCACTACTGTCTGCCCTGTTATGTGCCTTGCCGCCCTCATCAGCTCTGGGCCACTCCAGAGCAGCAGATGAGTGACATGGATGTTTCTGTCATTGGCCATCTCAGTCCACGCTGCAGCTGCCGAGAGTCACTCTCACCTGCAGGAACTAAACACCTGGGCTCGGTATCCTAAATCATTTGCCATCTGGCACGGAAGCCCTGTATTTCACTACTCGTGTAGCCGGTATGTTTGTAGAGGTGCTCAACCAGCTGAACAGCAGTACTGCCTGGAAGGCTCTGGTCTTCACAGGTACTAAATGATGAACATCTGGTTTTCTTAAGTTACCAAGTAATCATCTAGAGCCTGCATAATAATTTCTAGAAATTCGGCTTTGACACTCATGAACATGAAATGAGAAGGCAACATAGACAACTACTTATACTGTCTGATTTTCATGACTCAAATAAAAATGAGCGCTTAAGTACAAAGCAAGAACTAGCTATATTTTATCTCATTTTGTCCTTCTATCATCTCTGTTTTGAGATATTATTATGATCACTTAAAGGTGGAGAAACTGAAGCACAGAAAAGTGGACGAAATCACCCAACGACCAGTTCTCTGGAGGGGGAAATGACAGAATTAAAATCCTCATGATGCGTCCTCAGAGTCTGTGCTTTTAACCACTGGGTTCTACGGTCTTCCTAATAAGTAAAGTCATTTTCTCTAAATGATTAGCTTGGTGGGGTGAAATGCACAGAACTCTGGTCTGAGTTCTGGTCTCATCACTTACTGGTTGAAATTTTACCAAAGCTATTGCATCACTGTAAGCTTCCATTTTCTCACGTCTAAACTGAAAAGCATAAAACCTTCCTGGAAACAGTTGTTATAAGACTTAGAGAATAGAATACATAACATGATTCTACGGCACCTGGAACATAAGAAGTCTTTGACGAATATCAGTTCTGTGGTCTAAATGCAACGCCTCTCGGTGCTGTGAAGGCAATTGGCCAGATCTGGTTCCTTGCCATAATTATAATGACAATCATCCTCTAACTACGACACATGCAAGTTTCGCCACGTGGCACACACTGTTTTTAATCTTTTACTTCCATTGGTTCGTCTGATCTCATTACCTTCAATATGCATGAGATGTTATTATCAACACCTCCATTGTAAAGGTGCAAGAAATAGGAGCAAGAAAATGAAGAAACTTGCCCCAGGTCACCTACAGAGAGTGAGTGGTAGAACCCGGATTTTCACACAGACAGTCTGGCTCCAGAGTCTGCACTCTTAGCCATTCTGTTCACTCTTAGCATTTACTAGGGTTTCTATAAATATTTGTAGAAAGAATGTATAATTCCTAAAATTGCACAATTATTATGTCTCTTGTTAGCTTTATGCCTTCCAATCCCTACATAATAAGGATCTTAATGGTAGACTGCTATGATTTTTGACTCAAACTCATGAATTTGTTTATTGGTCCCATAAGGATAACAGATTTTGATAAAGAGAGAGAAAATTAAACAACAACAAATACAATTAAGAGATACTCACTTAAGAAGCTACAATAAAACACAAGATTCCAACTGTGGGTTCCAAATTTTCAGGAAATGGGTAAAATAAAGCACAAATCAGAAAATAATTGAATTGCCGTTCATCTTTTGGTCTGGATTGTCCCACGGATGAATCAAATTATTGTAAATAATTTTAAAGTCTTCTGTGCATTTTACAAAAGGAAAATCTCCTTTGATAAAAAAAAAAATGTTTTTGATTACTTCACCTAGATTGTCCTACAACTGACTGGCAGTTTAGAATTTGTTTATACATCATTGTCCAAGTTAGCCTTCTAAGAAATGTTAGATACAAATATTAATAAACTGAGTTCTTCCTAAACATAAAAACCCATTGTTTACTATAGTTCTTTAATCTCTGTTGGTATTTTTGAGAACTTACATAAAAAACTGTAAGACCAAAACAAACTTCTAAATATCCCCAATGATTTTTTTTTAAAGATTTTATTTATTTATTTGACAGACAGACATCACAAGTAGGCAGAGAAGCAGGCAGAGAGAGAGGAGGAAGCAGGCTCCCTGCTGAGCAGAGAGCCCGATGCAGGGCTCTATCCCAGCACCCTGGGACCATGACCCAAGCCGAAGGCACAGGCTTTAACCCACTGAGCCACCCAGGTGTCCCTCCAATGATTTTTAAGAGATAAAGCTTCCTTGGTTAGATTTGTTTTTCTCCCCTTTATTATCAGTGAAATCATTCCATGCATTGAATTTGCCACTAAAATTTCTCACATTTACTGTGTTGGGAGACCATAAACCTGACAAATGAGAGTTGATTATTATCCTTTATGGTGCTAAGAATTCCTTTTAGACCTAAGACGTTGTCTAATTGACCAAAGTCACATAACTAGTCATTTTTGAAGATAAGAGTCATCCCAAGGCCATCTCAACCCAATGCTGCAGGACTGGGTACTCTACACGTGTCTGAAAGACAGACTATCCAAAAAGTGCTCTATGGAAAAGGAAAGGATTTAAAGGCTGTCAAGCCTCAACAAACTAATAACCCAGAATTTTGGCACACATCAATGTTTGAAGCAAAAGTTCTTCAGGAGAGATGTGCCAATGCTCATTTCTTTAGGTCCAATTTTAAACTCTTAGGTGAAAAATAACCATTTTGGACTTGTTTAAGAGTTAACAAATGAGAAATCAAGTACGACCTATTTTGAGCTTCAGACATGCTTTTAAGTGGAAAATTCAGAAGTCATTTAGAAAGACAACCTACACACCGGTATGATCATGGGCTCTGGAGTCCGACCATCCTAGGATGAGTCTTGCCTCTTGCTTTATTAGACTCTCTTCTTAGGTCTCCTCATCTTCAAAGGACTGCTATAAAAATTAAAAGAAGTAACACATGTAAAGTGCTGGATGCAGTGCCTGGCAGAAAACTCTCCAACCCTCCCCCAAACCTCCCCTCTGTTAGCTGTTTGACGTTGGGCAAGTCCCATACTTCTTTATGCCTCAATTTCAATTCTTACGTAAAAATAGGAAATACAATAAAAATTTTAAGGGTTTGTTATAAGGGTTAGGAAACATACAAATTTCTGACATTTAGTAGGGACTTAATAAATGGTAATTGTGATTAGTATTAAGCCTCAATTATGCAACATATACTATATATATATGTATACAATGCGTCATGTTTAAATTTTACTCTACAATTTTTAAAAGAGCTCTTGCAAAGCTGAAGTGCAGCAGGGAAAAGTGAACTTGTACCTCTGCAGTGCTGATGTGTATTTGAATGAGGAAACTAGTTAAATAAATCCTGTTATTTTAGCTTTATTTTGTTCAGAAGCAGTCAAAGTACAGTCCTAGCCTAGGAGTTGTTTTTGAAGGTCCCTCATCCAAATGATTTCTTTAAAAGCATCTTCAAAAATTCCACATTATAGAAAAGGCACAAACCTCTCCTTTTGAGTTCTGAGTTTGTCAAGCAGAATACTTTATAATTTAAAAAGTAATTTTCCATATCTGTGTACATTGGTTGTTCCTTTTGATTCTTTTGAATTCCTCTACTTGCTTTTTGGCCCTTTGAACTATAGTTCAATGGTGGAATGATTCATGATTTTACTCCAATAAGGGATGACTTCTTGAAGTCTTTCTTACCTTTTCTTAGTTTTACTCCTGCTCAATGCAATAGAGTTTGGTGATAAGCACCACCTGAGCATGATAAACTATTGTTTTTAAAGTTTGTTACTTTGTTGAAGACTATAGAAAAATAATAAAAATTTGACTTATAAACATAAAATTACCACCTATATTCTCCCCAAACTTAAGCAAACAAAACATGCAAACTGCAAGCTACTGCGGTTTCATTGTGAGCCCCTATGTAGACACAAGATGCTATAGCATACCCAGACCCTTCATCTTCGTCCCAGAAGAGTGACACCAGTGTACAAAGTCCCCAGATCCATTTGGATTGGGGCTTCACTGATGGGTTTGAGTCACATGCTCATCCCTGAATTTGTGCTAGAAGGATGGCCTTTCTTGATCGGTTTAGGCCTAGGTTACAATCTCTCCCTTAACTGGTAAATGGGGTTCATCAAACCACGTAGTCAGAGAGGGGACAAGAGTTGGATCCCTAAACCAAAATCACAGGTGACTGCCAGAGGAGTCAGCAATCAATGCCTACCATTAGACATTCATTTTATTTACAGAATCAGTTCAAGTTTCTCTCCCAAGACAAGAAGTTTAGTTCCTGAGGTCAGGGTTCCCATCCCAGTCCTTGACACACAATAGGCATCAAAGGACTGCATTCCTGCAAGCTTTATTCCCCTTTGGTTTCTTCTCAGCATAGGGGGCAAACTGATCTTGTAAGGGTAAGATCTTTTCAGTCTTACTGTCTTTCCAGTTCACACCAAGTAAAAGCCAAACTGACTGCAAATGATCCAAAGGACACCACACTCTGGTCTCTCCATTACTTCTCTGCCCTCCTCTCCTATCTCTTATCCGTGCTCTGCTCCAGCCAGTCTGGCCCCGCCATGGCTCCTCCAAAAGGCCAGCTTCCGGTTTCCTTCTGCTGGGACTGTTCTTTCCTCAGATAGGCATGAGGCTCATTCCTTCTCAAATCCCCTTCAGTTAACCCTTTCCTGGCCAGACCAGCCTTGTTCATAAACTTGTCCATAAACTCCCATTCCTTCTTCCCTGCTGCATTTTTCTCCAGAGCCTTTATCACCACCTGAAACACCTACATTATTTATTATTTTTGTTCTTGTTCCCGTCACTAGAATATAAGTGCTTGTGAGGTCAGGGGTTTCAGAGATTGTACTTCATGACTCTGTCCATTGAGTAGATATCCACTGAATGAACGGACAACGTTCACTCATCCCCTGGCACTCCATGCCGTGGGAAAAGTGAGGCACTCCTATCCTGTACTTCAAGAGCACTTTCCCCATCACTCTGGTCTCCACAACATGGATGCTCTTACCCTCACTCACTTGTATTTCCCTAATGCCTAGCACAGAGGACATGCCCAATAGATAAGTGAATAAAGTTGCAAGAATAACGAATGTTTTGAACGTGGCACTGACAGTGAATGCGCAGAGAGATTCGGGAAATCTTACATCATACTGAATTGTCAGTTATCCCAGAAGAGAATAGTAAATTCACATGAAAGCAAATTTTGTCATGTGACTGGGCTAGTATATCATCCCTCTCATGAGCAGTTAGGTATAGGCCCTGATGAACCTACTCTAAATCAAACCAAAGACTCACACTTTTTCTAGCCATTCATGTTTCCTGTTTCTTCCAACGCCCTTGCCCCAACACACACACACACACACACACACACACACACACACACACACCCTGAGGCAGTGTGTCATCTAATACAGCATATTACAGCGATACATTCATTAAAACGAGTACAGTGACAGGAACCATAAAACTTCTAAGTTTCTGTTGCTTTCACAAAGTGTTCTGAGGAGCAGAATAAGAGGTAGAAGTCTGATCTAACATGAGAGAGAGTGGAAGGGAGGAGGGAAAGGCCCAGAGGCAATGTAGCTACATAGACTCCCACTTTGGCACAGTAAACCAGGCTGGCCTCCAGCATGACTCAGTTTGAAGCCCCCTCAGAAGACTTGGCTGACATTACTTCCTGCCCCAGTCAGACTTGGCTCAAGAACTGGAACAGGCCAAAACCTGCTAAAGAGCCCATTAGTAGATCCAACAGGAACTGGGAGCAGGGAAAAAGGAAATAAGGCAAGAACTGAAACCTTCTGTTAAAACAACAACAATTCCCCATAAATGTCATCTTTTATCAACAGAGCTCACATTGAAGACTTGTGAAAGGCCTGAAGTTCTAAAAAGGATGATTTGTGCTCGACACTCTTCCATACCCAATATACCCAATATAAACCCAGGTTAATGTTAAATTTTGAACAATTATAAACCTGAAAGTCCTAGAACATCAAAAGTTCCCCAAAACACGGGGTCCAAAATAATCTGACACGGTTATTCTAGTGCACCAAGACTAATTATGAGTAGTATAAGATATCTTGTTTGGACATTGGACTACATTTCTAGAGAAACAAATACATCTATAAATGTCCAATGAATTGGGACAGAGGCCAGTGGAATTGCACTGAGAAACAAATGTAGATCACTCAGAACATCAGCTTTCAGTCCTGTTTTTAAGACCTTCTAGGTAAACATTGACTTTTTAAAAATTGCAGTGCTATCTTCCTAGAGTATTGGGAAACTTTTTGATTTTCTTGGATGATAATACTATCACTATACGTCAAAAAAGACATCATGAGATAGTGAAGATAATTCATTTAATCCTCATGACAGCTCTATAGTGGAGGAGTGTTAACGTTATCCCCACATACACAGCTGAGCAAACAGAGGCACAGGGGATGTAAGTAGCTGTCCTCACACAGCCAGCAACCTACAGAGCCAGCACTGAAACCCACTCTTTCTGGCTCCTAAGATCATAACATCAACCATCCCACTGTCCATCTTCTCAGTGGAAAACAGCCATTTTTAGTCATCACTGAATCCTTCTACTGTGCAGATTAAGAGATTCTTAAATCGAAAAGCCGAAGATGCTGCTTAGGCGTTCAAGGTATATCCTTCACCTTTTGAAAGGAGCTAAATCTCAGGAAGTCACTGCCTTGCTGGAAGCATGTTGGGCCACCTGTAGGTCCTTCCCACATTCCCATTCTGCGATGATGTGCTACTTTTTGGTTGTTCTTGGCCTTGGCTCTTATTCATAGTTCACACCATTACATTTGTTCTATTTAGCTCTTGGATCTTTCTCTCATATCAGAAAAATGACTTTGCCTCACCTGTGTAATGTGACTTTTCTCTCAGAATATGCTTAGGGTCTTCTTCCCTCTGTTCTGCAGCTGGGATAAGACAATCTGGAGACATAGACACAGTTAGAGTATTGACAATTCCACAAACCAATACACAATATGCTAGAGTGTCTTACAGACACATTTTTCCCCTGGGCTGTGACCAAGAATATTTAAGTTTAGGAACATTCCAAATGAAGGGTTTTTTTTTTTTGTTTTGTTTTTTTTTTTAGATTTTATTTATTTATTTGACAGAGAGAGAGATCACAAGTAGACGGAGAGGCAGACAGAGAGAGAGAGAGAGAGAGGGAAGCAGGCTCCCTCCCTGCTGAGCAGAGAGCCTGATGCGGGACTCGATCCCAGGACCCTGAGATCATGACCTGAGCTGAAGGCAGCGGCTTAACCCACTGAGCCACCCAGGCGCCCCCCAAATGAAGGTTTTATAATAGTTTCTCAAAATAACTGAACTCATCCTTAGGCTCTTCCCAAATCTTCTGAAAAAGTGACAATTCTGTGCCAGCTATCCTTTCGCTGTTTAAGCTTAGCTGACTTGTAGACTAGAGATTTATGCAGATGCCACTGTCCTACCTCATTCTAAACCAGTCAGTGGCTTACTGGGGGAGATTAAATAGCCACCGTTGTCAGCTTTCTTTATGTCCCAGCTATGATTTTTACGAGTGGCGATGATAAGAGTTACAAAAAGGAGCCCGGATATCTCACTCAATAGTCTCTGTCCAGACTTAGCTAAAACTTAACAGACAATTGTGATTTTGATTTTGGAATTAATTCAACAAATATCTGTTAAGCATAAATCACATACAAAGTAAGGTAGTAGGCTGTGAAAATATAAGAACAAACAACAACAATAATAATAATAATGGTTACTATTTTTATTTCTTATTATGCTAAGTTCTGTGCTGAGCACTAATAATTTATTTCATTTGATTCCCATAACATTATAATTATATTATGATCATCCTATTACCTCATTCTATAATGAGGAAACTGAGGCACAGTAAAATAGCTTATCCAAAGTCACACAGCTAATACGTGAAGGAGCTAGAAGATTCTCTCCCCCGGCCCCTCCCCCCACTCATGCACGCTGTCTCTCTCTTTCTCTCTCATACGCATGCTTTCTGTCTCTCAAATAAATAAATAACTCTTAAAAGTAATAAAAACAAATAAAAAATAAAGATCCCTCTCTGGTAGACACTCTTAATCTCCATCAGCGTGGGTGGGGTTGGCGGGTTCTGCTCCACAATGTCCAGAGTTCAGCTAAGCTAGTGGGGTAGCTCCATACTGAGCAGCATGGGAGCCATTGCTCCCTGGTTATCATAAGGCAGCAGAACTGATAGAAGCATCTGATCCATGACTATGTGACCTTGTTTCTTTTATTATAACTTATGTTGACGAAGGCCACGGAGTGAAGGAAACAACAGCTGTTGTTTGTTGTTCGTTTACCATGGTAGATGCTGTAGTGTAGCGTCACACACTACTTCCCCTCACACCAACGTGTTAACCATTGGAGCTTCCCACTGGACTGTCATCATCCTGACTGAAAAAGTTTCCCTAGGACACAGGTGGCTATGGACTATGGGGCATTTTTGTCCATGACTGGTAATGTTTTTATTTTTTTTCAGTTATTGGAGCTGTTGCCTAGAGAGTTAAAGCCTAGAATCATGCATGGCCAGATACTAAAGAGTCTTCTTGCAGGCCATACTGAAGAGTTTAATATTTATATTTCATATCATTTTATTCCAAATGCTGGGCACCCTAACACAGTTTCTTCCCAAGGGCTAGCCACATATTTATACTAACATTTGATAAAGTCTCTCTCTCTCCTTGACCAAACTTGAGTCATATTCCTCAGAGTCCCTTTTTGATTAGGTCTGAACGCTACGCTCTGTCTTTGGCTGACTTAGGCCAGTCTTAGCAAGAATCCTACTGGGTCAGTTTAATGATATCTAATCACTTCGGGTTACCTTCAGCAAGAATCCTGTCCTGCCAGGTGACCCAGGACCCCCTTAGCTTTGGTATTCCCTCTTAGTTATTTTCCATCCACTGTCTCCTACCCCATACTTTGGTTATAAATCTCTACTTATCCTTGTCATATTCAGGGTTAAACCCAATCTCTCTTCCCTAATACAAAACTCCCTTGACAAAAATATTTCCTACCATCTTTAGCAAGTATCATGAACATTTTTTTGTTAACACGTTTTAATGCCTCTCTTCTGTTTCATTAAAAATATCTTTTGGAATCAACCACTTTTTGTGAATTTTTGATTAATTGTGACAGCTGTGCCATGTGTTTCTGCAGAATTTTAAGCTTTATACCATTACCTTTCCAAATGTTCTCAGAACCAAAAGAAGTTGATTTTTAAAAATACGAACTCAGTAGAATTATATCTAGCAAAGCTGCTTGGAATATTTTATAAATAATGGCCTGAAACCTGTCAAGTCCCAGAATTAAGCTTGCAAATAAACTCATAATGATTGTCAGTTTTCTTTGATAAAGAAGTTATACCCAACGGTGTAAAATAGATTTGGTCTGCAAGTAAGCTCAAAGTCAAGTAAAAGAGCTGAGCATCTTTAATTTGGAAAAGAAACATTAGGGCTGTGATCAGCTTGTAAACTTACGCCATTTTTCCTGAACATGACATTGTTGTTAAAGTAGTTTTAAAATCTTTTTAAGAAATGTTCACATAATAAAGTCATTGTTTTGAAAACTGCATTTCAATCCAGAAAGTGAGACTTATTATAATCATACCAAAAAATAATATTTCCTCTCACTAGAATGAATTTTCATGTTTTCTTCTTACTGTCTGAAAATACATGTTGGTGGGTTATAAACGATGGACCAAACCCAGGGAAGGGAGAAGACCAGTGGATTGTTAACATTCCACTTTCCTGCCTTAATCTCCTTAATCTGATTGTTCAGATCACTCATACAAGGGTCCTAAGCCACATTAAAATTACTACCTGGGGGGCATTTCTAACTACTAATGAGATAAACAGGATGTGCTGGTTGTCATTCTAAAAGGCTTGCTTCACTCAGCTGGGGCCTCCAGCGATAAGCTTAACCAAACTGTTTTTAGACTTCAGGATCCTCTTCCACCTTCTCCTCCTCTTTTTCTTCAAGAACTTCAAGGATAGGAGCAGACTCATTCCATAGGAAATCTACCTAAAATCTACTTTTAGCCCTGGCATGAGGTTGACAGATCCCTCTTGCAAGGATATTATTTAATGGGTAATTCCAACTTTTACTACAGCGAGTGTGAGTAGACTTTCTCCAAGTGAGCAGAGGATGAAGAAAAAAAATTCTAAAAGATTTTGTTGTGTAAATTCCTGAAACTATGATTTGATTTTCTATAATTATGAAAAAAATCAATCATCAAATATAAGTAATAAACAACCACCCGTGTACCCACAACTAACATGTATCAAATATGGGCATTTTTGCCTTAATCTTTCAAAATCTTTTTTTAAATAAAATAGTTCAGATTGTTAAAGCTGACAGTGTACCCTTTCCTCAGTTTACTTTCTTTCCTTCCCAGATGTAGCCATTATCTTAAATTTGTAGCTAATTATGCCCATAAATATTTTATGCTTTCATCACAGATGATATATTCATTAATATGTTGTATCTTTTGTATGTTTTAAAAAATTCTATTCTGCATATGTAATCTTTGTATACTTAAAATTACATGTCATATATATAATTTCAGTCAGTATGTTTTTAATGTTCCATATTGTTTCATACCAATTTCCCCCTGCTGATGGACATTTAGGTAGTTTCCAAATTATTCCTATTATACTAATTTGACTTTGATGCTTTCAAGTTGAACACAAACAATTTCTCAGAACACCAACATCAAACATGGCCATTCCATGATGGCGATGGATCAGAACACAAACTAGCAGTGCTTACTATGTAATCATGTTTGAATATAGACAAAAACATGAACACTGGTCCACAAAAATGACCAAACATCCCTCTCCAGCTAATATGACTGAAAGCTGCTTCTTTACCAATTACATCTTTAGACTCATCCTAGGCCTCTCTCCCTCTAAATAAGATTTAATAAAATACGTGATCATTCATTTGTCCCACTTCTATATAACTCAGAGTGAAGGCACACTTCTTAAGCCCTCTCCCAAACCACCTAACTTCATAAGTACTTTCTAGCCCCTTTTACTTGAGCACTTCCCTGTTCCCCAATGTGAGCATCATCTTTCATGAAACAAGTAAGAAGCACAAATTGTTCAAACTTAGGTATGTATGTTCCTGGTGGCCTGTGGCTGGAGAGCATGGACACTAATGAGGCTGAACATCTTTTCACACTTACATTGGTCAGAATATCCATCAGAGGTGTGAGTTGATTTTGACTCCAAGATAATCAGAGAGGCCAAAGCCTCTCTAGGGTCTCCTTTTGTTCTGCGCCTTTTTTTTTTTTTTCCAAATTGTCTGTTTATGCCCTTTGACCATTTTTCTATTGCCTTATTTTTTCATTTTATTATATATTTATAGTCCCTTATATTTTCTAGATATAAAACCTTCATCGATTGTACTGAAAATAAATATCTTTATTTAGTCATCCTTACTGATTTTTTAATGGTGTATGATCTTTGTGAGCCAAGAAATTCTTCCTTATATAAAGGTCATAAATATATTCTATTTTTCTTCTATTTCTAATACTGAAGTTTTGCCTTTTTTCAGTTTCACTATTATACTGTACTACAATTTATATTTGTGTATGGTAAAAGTAGTAATATGATTTCATTTTTTCCCAATCTGATAATCAAACTATTCTTTTTAAGTAGGCTCCACAATGAGGGGCCCAAACTCACGACCCTGAGATCAAGAGCTGAGCTAATATCAAGAGTCAGATGATTAACCAACTGTGCCACCCAGGTGCCCTGAATGACAAACTATTCAATAAAATATATTGGATAGTCTTTCCTTTCTCCATCCCCATACCTGACACTTGCCAAGTATCTAAAGATGGGTAAATCTTGTTCTTGAGTCTATCCTGTCCTATCATTTAGTTTATTAATATACATTAACTTATACTGTTTTCATTATCATTGTGCCCTATCCTTTTCCTTCACAACACCTATAATTTGTAATTAAATGTTTATGTCTAATGTCTAACTTCCTCATTAGACAGTAAGTTCCACATAGTAGACTCTGTTTTGCACAGTACCCAACACAGAGTAGAGACTCAATATATATTTGTTGAGTGAATGGATAAATGAGCAAAAGAATAAGTTAATATTATAATAGAGCCATAATAAGAAGCCAAGTGATCTCACCTTTATCTGCCTGTGGCCTTCTGCATGTCCAGTTCTCAACTCTTCTAATTTGGGCAGATTATTGGGGTTCTACAGATATCTTCTTAATTTACTTCTTTTTGTTTTTGCTGTTCCTCAGAAAGAAGAGTTCCAAATTTGTTCTTATTGCTTCATTTTTATTTCATCCCACATGTATTTTTCAAACAGAGATACTTAAATTTTCATGCAGGTGAAGATTTTCTCATTTTTTCTCTCATGCTCTTCAAAGTTTCCCCCAGTATTTGCAACAATTTCTTCCTTTATATCATCATAATAACCTTTATAGTAATACAGTGAGTACTATGGGCCAGAGTCTGCTCCATATGTACTCTAAGTATATTAGCTCATCTAACCCTTACAATATACCATGGGGTATGTTCTCTTATTATAAATGTTTAAAGAGGAGGGAACTAAAACACAGAGAATTGAAGTAGTTTACCTAAGGTAACCAAGCTACTGCATGGTTAAAACAAGATGTAAATCCAGGCAGTTTGGATTGGGGGAAGGAGAGAATTTAAAGTCTGTGTTTGTAACTTATTTTATATAGACATTGCTGATTCTATATTTTGAAATGTATTTCTGATCATATTATTTTTATGAAGGTAATTTATGAATTACATAAGGGGGGTACTCAGGGGATGGTTCTTGCTTCATTCCTGGAAACTGTGGAGCTGGCCTCCCCAAGCCTACACAGTCATGGGCTTAAAATCCTACAGGAAGAACCATCCTCCCTCTTTCAGAATCTCTATATTAACAGTATCACACAAACAGATGCACGGATATACATTACCTTTTCTTCTCTTCTCTGAATTACCTGTTTCCTCTGGAGTCAGATGTCCTCGAGTGTTCAACTGACAAGCTTCCTTTTCCATTGCCTGGGCTGGAAGCTGGCAGGTGTAATCAGGAGAGGAGTCAGCAACCACCACTAACCCCCTTAACTTGCCCTCCCCTGTATAGGTTTTCATTTCTTTTAGAGGATATTTTTTAGGCTGCTGTTAAGGTCTTTGCAGGCATTAGATTTAGGGTTGAAGTTTGTAGATTTAGTTTGTATTTAGTAATATCTTGTTTTCCAACAAATGTTAATAAGGATGTGGAGAAAGGGGAACCCTCTTACACTGTTGGTGGGAATGCAAGCTGGTACAGTCACTCTGGAAAATGGTATCTTGAGGTTCCTCAAGAACTTAAAAATAGAGCTAAACTATGACCCAGCAATTGCTCTACTAAGTATTTATCCCAATGATACAAATACAGTAATCCAAAGGAGCACCTGCACTCCAGTGTTCATAGCAGCAAATGTCCACGATATCCAAATTGTGGAAAGAGCTGAGATGTCCATCAACAGATGAATAGATAAAGAAGTTGTAGTAGAGATATATAGTGGAATATTACTCAGCCATCAGAAAGGGGGAACACTAACCATTTATATTGATGTGGATGGAACTAGAGGATATTATGCTGAACAAAATAGGTGAATCAGGAAAGACAATTATCATATGGTTTCACTCATATGTGGAATATAAGAAACAGGGCAGAGGACTGTAGAGGAATGAAGGGAAAACAGAATGGGAAATCATCAAAGAGGGAGAAAAACCCTGAGAGACATTTAACTACAGGAAACAAACTGAGGGTTGCTGGAAGGGGGGTGGGTAGGGGCATAGGTTAACTGGGTGATGAGCATTAAGGAGGGCACTTGATGTGATGAGCACCGGGTGTTATATGCAACCGATAATTTATTGAATACTACCTCTGAAACTGATGGTGTATAAGTTGGCTAATTGAATTTAAATTTTAAAAAAGAAAAATAAGTAATATCTTGTTTTCAAGCATACAGTCCCTTAATCAATTTATAGCTTCTCTTTCCTCCCATCATTGTCCCAAACAGAAACAGTGGAGGTTCTATCATGAAGAGTGAGTTCCCACTTGTTTGTGCTTCAGAAAGTTCTGAATCTCACACCTTTCTTTCAGTTGGGCCACTGATATCCCTGTACTGTTATAGATTTATTTTCTTAAGTGCATCTTTACCGTACTTTAATGAGGTTGAGGGGCTTGGTAAATTAAATACATATGCTCCATCTGCCATCTTCAACTGGTGATCAGAATAGAAATAACTTATAAAATCCTTGAGAAAGATCTCAAATTTTCTTAGATGTGTCACTTGATTTTTACAAGTATAGAAAAATTAATTTATAAATGAATACCCTAAACAAAATAGAGCCATCTACTATAACATAACTAGAAGTATGGCAAAGATCACAAACTAGGTAATGTTTTGCAGGAGTTTTTTGTGACTTCCCACTTACTTCTAAAACATTCTGCCACTTGCTTTCATTTGCTCATTTTATTTTGGAATTAATTCTCCAGGGCAGTGTGAGTTCTTTTTTTTCTTTTTTTTTTTTTTTCAGAAAAAGTGAAACAAAGAATAAAATATTTTTCTAAAAATATACTAAGACAGCAGCGTATATTTTTTAAAATCTGTCCACATTCTTCAACATAACTAGTTCGATCTATCAACCTCAAGGCAAAGTACAGGAAATTATTTTTAACAACTTTTTTTTACTGATTATAAAAGTAGTTCATGTTCATTATAGAAAATTGGTGAATATATACAAGCAAAAAAATAAAAATATCTCCTAATTCTAGCATTAGAATGAAGAATTTCTTGAATCTCTGCTTGACCTGTGACTTCTCAGTATGTTTAATAATGATACCAATAAATGTGTCAAACATTTTTCTCATCTGGTCTTACTAATAATCAGTAAGTTACTTTCTCATAATCATACAGAAAGCTGCCCAAATGAAGACTTTAGAATTACTTTTCTTTTTCAAAAGCATAAGTTAGGCTCTAAAAGATTTGAAGAATAATTTTTTTTAAACATTCTCTCTCTGTCTCTGTCTGTCTCTTGATCAAAATAGGGATTCTTCAGCCATTTGGTACTGACTCTAAAAGTCAGCAAGTCCAAACCTGGTTTATCTGTATTTTTCCTCTTTTTGTTTGTGAAAGTAAGATTTGAAAAATGCATGTGGGTTTTGAAACTCCTGCTGCGCCAGCCACGATTTCCCATAAAAGGGGGAACATTTATTTGTGTATATGACGTCCTGGACAGCAGTACTTGGTCAGACGTGAGACAGATGTATGTGTGCACAGCTGTTTGTGTTTAAGGACAGAATACAGACATAAATAAGGTTAGATATCCTTGGTTTGATGCTAGAATATTTTCATACACCATATTCAAAGGAATATCTGTCATAACTGAAAACAAGGGGAAATTTATCAGAAACAGAGCACAGACCCTTTCCCTAGAGCCAGGATAAACAAAACCAATATGGGCCTATCAAGCTAAGGTCTTGTAAAATAAACTTCATTGTACAAAAGAAAACCACCTTTTTTATTCATAAAAATATTGTCAGATATTAAAGTCAGATAGGACTGTCTTCTATGAAATGAAAGAGTAGAGCTAGATTTTTCTGGCTTGTCGGTCAGTATCAGCATTGCCATTATGTTTAAAGCTACTAACTCTAGAAAAGAATGCTTTGTGAAAGAGGCTGTTGCTGTTTTTGCCAGTAAGCTTCTTTTCCTGAGACAGACTAGCAATATTTTTCTTTTCTATGAAAAAAAAAAAGTGTATTTTGAAACAAAACTGCCACTTCTATGGTATATTTCAATGCAAAATGATTCTCAGAATGATGTTTTTCTCTGCATGATACAAAAGGCACAGCATACAAATGACAAATCTGAGACCTGAGGTCACAGAGATTTTTAGAGAGCCTTGGAATTTGTCTTATAGCTATGATGACCCAGAAATTTGAGGCGTGCCTCAGGAAAAAAAAAAAAAGAATAAGGGAGAATTTTGTTAATTGCTTTATTTATTTAAATTCTCTTTGGCCTAACCTAATTAAGAAAAATCATTCACATGACATGCTAGCTGGATAAAATAATTTATTTGTCAAGCAAAATTTATTCAAATGAGTTTTTCTAATGGATGGTCTAAATAATACTCATTTCACACTATATCTGCCAAGATTTTCATATCTCAAACCCTCCTTTCCCTCTCCCCAGGTTTTCCCTCCAGAAAAATCCCATTAAAACTTCAGAGCAGGCCTTCAAAGTAACTATACACTTTGTTTAGAAGGTACTCTTGTTTTGACGAAAATCCTAAAACAATTCCTTTAAAGGGTTTGTTTAAAAGAATCCAAGACACAGAGATATCCATAAGACTGAAATGCTATACTTTATTTACATAAGTTTGGACTTTGAAGAAGTGTTTTGTTTTGTTTTCTTGTCAACCCAATAAATCATATTGAGAATCATGGGTGACTTACAATGTTCAAGAACCAAAGAAGACAACTTAGTCTGTCCTTTTAACCTCACTCTGATAACTTGGCCATTATTAGTTTAAGTCTTATGATGAAAACAGAGGACTAAAAAAATAGAACTTGCTGTAGCAATCTTTGCCTGGACAATTAAGGCATTCCACACCGCGTCTAAAAGTGGATACTTGCTAAACTGTTACAGGCCTTCAAAAATAGTAAAATCCCTTTGAGACATATCTATATCACTTGTATAACATAATTTTTAGAAGTACATATTTTGTGCTATTATATGTACAGAAAAATGCGACGGAAAAACAATGAAAAGGGAACAAAATTATGGAGCAATGAAAAGTCCTTCCCCTCCCATAAACTTGAAACTAATACATGAAGCAATGTTAGAAAGAAAGAAGTTTATATTATAAAATAAGATGTGCTTTTTACTGCCAGAGATAAATGGTAGCATCATAATTTGGAGGGGAAAAAGATTACCCTAAAAACTTAAATATTTCCAAGAGGAAGCTTTTAAATTATATTTTGTAAGATCTTCTTTAGAGTGTATGTTCATTTTCTGATTTGATCATTTTATTCTCTTGTTACTCAGAGTATTGTGTCAATAAAGACTGAAAGCCGCTAGCAGAGAAAGAAAATTTGCAAATTTACAAGGTCAAACACTATTTCAAGTCAAAAGAAAAATCATGCCATCTATGGTGATGCAAAGGATTTTTCTGACACGTGCTTGGTGCCATGCCCGCCAGCATAACACTGGCAACACCTGATGACAATGACTTATTTGCTTGTCTGTCCATCCCATTGTACCATTCCTGTGTACCACGAGCTCCACAAAGAAAGATAAGGCCGTATCTCAAGTTATTCTTTTCATCCACACACTTGGACAACGTTGGTTTTGCAGATGAAAGAACCAGTTCTCCCACAGGGAAAATAAGAACAGTATGTCACATTCCGTCTGCTGGTGTCCCCACTTCTGAGTTTCCAGGTGGAGCCTCCTTCGTATCATTGGAGCATCATCACTCCATCTCGCTTCCACGGACATGTGTCAGAAATAGACCCTCTTCTTCAATCCCTCTCCCCATGAGCCCATGTCAACACACACACACTCGTGCACACAGACACATAGACACCATTTACTCTAAGATTCTTGAGTCATCTGGTAGAATAACTAGATTAGGCTCTGATTTCTCCCCACTGGGCCTGAGCAGCCTCTCTGAGGCCCACCCATTGGTGCATTTGACCCTACACAAGTTTTGTCAAGTGGCTATTTCCCTGCCATTACCCATCAGTGGCTTGCCTATCCAGCTCCTGGCCAATGACATGTGAGTGTGGTAGAAAAGAGCGACCAAGAGCTGTGTCCACTTCATTTTAAATGAACTATCCCCAACATACAGAAAATTATGATATAATGAAGATCTGTGTGTAATCACCACCAGTCCTATAAAATTTCAATATTTTGCCATATTTTCTTCGGATCTCTTTCCTTTTTAAAACACAGAATAGAGATGGGTAAGCTCATCATGCCACCCGCCTAGAACCCATCTCAACCCCCCACCCATGACATACATGAAGGTCAACACTAATCCACATTTGGTGTGTATTATTCCCTTGCATGGCTTTGTACGTTTACTAGAACTGAATGCATCTGTAAACATTGTATAGCACTGACTTGTTTGTTTTATACAAATATATGTTTTATATTTTACATTGAATTCTACAACTTTTCTTTCAACATGGTATGTTTGTGATTTATAGATGTTGATTTTGACTTATCTCTATGTTTGTACTCAGAAGTATATAAATAATTTAGAACCTAAAATGTGTTCTTTATAATGTTTATGCATTCTGGAAGGAATACATTCATTTAAAATAACTAAAATCTTTTTCCAAAATATTGCATATAACTTCAAAAGTATGCCTTGTTGCAAAACTGCCAAAATAAACTTCATGTTTGTCCATTTTGCTAGTAGACAAACAATTATTTTGTAGGAAATTTCCCCAAGAATGAACAAACAAGTTGACATATGACACTGAATGCTATACTTATTCCTTACTTGGTGTCTTTTTAAAATTTAATTTAACTTTATTTCATTTTATTTTTTCTATTCTCTTCTCTTCTTTTATTTTATTTGAGACAGAGAACATGAGCTGGAGGTAAGAACAGAAGAAGGAGAATCAGTCTCCTCACTGAACAGGGACCCCCACGGGGAGCTCAATCCCATGACCTTGAGATCATGACCTGAGCTGAAGGCGGAGGCTTAACCAACTGAGCCACACGTCGTTCCTTACTTGTAAGATACCAAGATTCTAGATAACTGCCAATACTCATCAGAATAATTCACAAAAAGTATTTTCTTGAACAAAAAATATTTTTTAAGCAAACAGGAATAAGAAAAACTAAATATATGCACATATATCTATCCTGTCAATATTTGGAGTGAAATCCATTGACAATATTAATTATTGAAATGCTATCTGATACTCAGAAAAATATAATTATCTTCCCTCAATCTATGTGAAAAAGTAAGTCTAGTATTATTTTTTTACAAAAAAGGAGTACACTGCTTAGATTTCCTAAATCATTTGTAAAACTTAGTAACCACGAGGGAGAGCCTTGAATGAAAAATCCATGGAGTCACAGTTTTGTTCTTAAATTAGTGATGCAGTGATAGTAAAGAACCAAACATAAGAAGGAAGTAGTGGACGGAAGACAGAATGTTGAATCAGCTGTTCTATATGTTCCATTAACACATTGTCTGAAAATTTACATGTTGTCGATTTTCAACCAATAGTTTTTCTTAACTTGGCTTAAAAGTTCCCTTTGACTTGTAATATATTATTAGCCTTGGCAATAACAATAAAAGGTCCATCTTATTGAGCTTTTAATATATTCCAAACAGTATGTATGGTGTGTATTGTATACACATAGTGTGTTATATGTAGAAATATAGTGTTATATATTAAATATTGCATAATTTTCTTCATAATTCAGTAAGAAAGGTTTTTGTGGGATATTTTTGGTTTGGTTTTTTATTTTTGTTGTTGTTGCATCATTTTATGGTTTGGGAAGTTGAAATTTAGAAAGGTGAAGAAAGGGGAACCGGGGTGGCTTAGTTGGTTGGGCATCTGCCTTCAGCTCAGTTCATGATCCCAGGGTCTGGGGAGAGAGCCCCCACAGTGGGCTCCCTGCTCAGCTTTTCCTTCTCCCCTCTGCTCATGCTTTCTCTCTCTTGCTATCTCATTCCTCTCCTAAATAAATCTTAAAAAAAAAAAAAAAAAGGTGAAGAACATAGTAGTAAGCATGTGTAATCCCACCTACTTTGAGAATCCTGGGTCCTTCTCCTTTCTACATGACTTTTTTGGTAATTGATTTATCAATTTCTTCAAAAATGACTGTTAGGACTTTAAATAGGAATGCATTGAATCTATAGATTACTTTAAGGAAGATTGCCAAATTAACAAAATTGAATCTTCCATTTCATAAAAAT
Source organism: Enhydra lutris kenyoni (assembly GCF_002288905.1). Taxonomy (NCBI): domain Eukaryota; kingdom Metazoa; phylum Chordata; class Mammalia; order Carnivora; family Mustelidae; genus Enhydra; species Enhydra lutris. The sequence goes on from NW_019154140.1 coordinate 2,507,233, forward strand.
GGTCTTGCAATTCATGAAACAATCCCTCCATTTATTTCGGTCATCTTTATTTTATAAAGTTTATTTTTCAGTCTAGAGTTTCCATTTGGGTTTTTTTATGGTTTCTTTTTTTTTTTTTTAACAGGATTTCCATTTCTCCATTGAGACTTTCATTCACTGAAAACATGTTTCTTTTTGTTTGTTGTTGTTGTTGTTGTTTACTTTATTGAGGACAGTTATATCACTTTTTAAAACCTTGTCCGATAGTTCTAACATTTAGTTCAACTACCCTCAGACTAATTTTTTTTCCTTTTGAAAATGTGTTTCTTTTTCTTCGTCTTGCATATTTTGGGTAATCCTGGATTTATCTGGATATTAATAATTGTAAATTGTGGAGATTCTGGATTCTGTTTTCTCTGATGAGCATTGCTTCTTCTGTTTTAGCAAGTAATTTTCTCCACTGGGCTTGAACTTCAAACGCTTCCGGATTTCTTGACTGGCCCCTCCAGTCCAGTTTAGACCTTCTGCCTTTAGCTGTCGAGTGTACTTCATGCATATATGATTCAGCAGGGCAGAAATTTGAGCAGACATAATTTGGGGATCCCATTTTTGGGAATCCACCTGTGTGGATCAAATTTTATGGATGCATGCTTCTAATTCAGCTGGCCAGGTCTAAGTCTTTCCATGTGGATCCCCACCCCTCTCCCTGTATGCCCTGGATGGCACTTAGTCCTGGGTAAGAGCTATCTTAAAGAGAGTGCCCTGTGTTCCCTCCTTTAAGCAGGATTCTCCACCAGGTCTGTCTTCTGCTTACTGCCCAGTACCTCTAGGTAATTATTTTATGTGTTACTTCCAGATGTTATAATTACTTCCTATAGATTTTTCTTTTCTGGTGGAATTTTAGTCCATCATTTCAAGAAATAAAACTCCCTACCTAAAAACTGATATTCTGAACTACAAAGATATTATTGAATTTATGAATTCAACTTGGACATACTTGAAATACTGTCTTTACCCCAGTAGAAACAACTGCTTTAATTATTGGTGAGCCCAACATGTCTAGACACTCTCAATTATTCAGTGTTGGTCATTCATGAACATCTAGATTCCAAGAATTCTCTGTTTCCATTATACCATAGTCTTTCCTTTTCACTATAGCCATTGACCTACAACATCAAATAGTAAAGTTGGAAGCAATAAACTCCTGGTCATTGCTTTCAATAAAAACAAATAGGAGAGATATTGGCCAGTTTTGACTATAGTGAGATTTAAGAAATTCCACAGGACCTGTTTTCCCACACTACCCTTGATCCTTGTCTCTGTTAAGTGTACAGCCTGCTCTCCCAAGTATCTATTTAAAATTAATTTTAATCTCTTTTTTTATTTGGTGGATTCACCAAATCACTCAATGCATATTTATTTTCTCAACTTTCACTTCTTCCCAGTTGTATTTTTTCTCTGCTATTTATCTCTATTTTCCAAGCTAACTTCACTTTTAATGTACCACCCACCACGCCTGTAGCCTACCCCTGATAAAGCTTTTTAATTGAACAGTCCTTGTATTCTCCTTTCATTCTCAAATCCCTATAGGCTTGTGGCAGAGACAGGTTACAAAAACCTAAATTTCTTTCCTTCTTGACATCATCCATTTTCTCCCAACTAACTTAGAGTAGTTCTTGAAATAGTGTAAATATTTGCTTGGGATTTTATCCTAATACCCCAGTCAGTGAGATATCAGTGGTAAAACAAAACAAAACAAAAAAACCAAAACCAAACCAAAACAAAACAAAAACAAACACCAGCAGGGACATGTCACAGGGAATTTTCTACACAACTTAATGACTAAAGGGAATCTTTATTTAATTAAAATTTTATATCTGTCTTATTTCCGCTCATAAACAACACTGAATTTCTCAGGGCCCTTATTTGCATTTTCCATTTCCTTTACATTAATGATGTCTTGAATTCTTGGCTAGACCTCATCAGAAAAGTCATTTTCCCTTGAGTATGAGTAGCAAATGAAGCATACCTCTTAGACATACTCTACATTTCCCAAAAGGTTCGGAATAAAGGAGTCATTGCCAGGGCCATCATCAAGGGATATTTAAAACCCCGTAGGTCTAGACATCTAATCAGAGAAGTCAGAGAAGACAAATAACCTGTCAATAATTATGTTTTTAAATTTTTCTTTACCTGTAGGTTAAAAGAAAGATCACTTGCAGTTCTATATGAATCGAAAATAGTTCTGCAGTCATACTCCATGTGAGACACTGTTTAAGCACTTTACCAGTATTAGCTCAAATGTGGTGCATTCTATTATTATCCTCATTCTGTTATAGTTCAAAAACTTGTATAATATCATACACCTAGATTTGGCAAAGCTGGGGTTTGAATCCTGGTATTTGCCTTTAGACGCTGTGTCTTTACCACTACACAACACCATGCTATCTTAGTTGGTGTCATTTATGTCCTAATAAAGAAGGACATATTGTTGTATCTAACAATACATGAAATAAAGATGCCAAGATAAAATAAGGTACTCAAAAAATCTTGGACTATATACTTAAGTGTAAATGAATGGTAATACAGAATACGGAAAGAGGTAATGTAAGTATCAGATTGCACGGCATGAAATGGCCATTTTTATATCTCGAACTGTGCATATCAACCATTTCAAATGGTTCAATTAAGTATTAAATCAGGACACTTGAAATAGATATTCAAAGGAAAAAATGTAATAATAGTTTGGAATTTAAAACATTAACCGTTTTAGTATGATCTAGGAGTTAGTGAGATGTGGCTGGGTGAGATGGCAGAAGTGAATTATTTTGAAAGGTCTGCCCTGTCAACAACAAGGCACAGGAAAGTAAAACTGTGCTCAGCTTTTAGCTTAGGGAGGAGACACATAGCTGAGAACAAGAACGCCTTAGTGTGATAGGCACTGAGTTAGTATCTTATTTTTGCAGAAAAGGGGAGAAATATGTGTTTGATTACAAGCATCAAAAAAGGAAGGGTGTTTCTGAGGAACTGACCTTCACTGCAGGCATGTAGCCAGAGTCTGGAGAACAGGCAGGTCAGGAAGGATGGTGGGTGTTCAGGACCCCACCCTTTGCAAAGCCCATTGGGAATAGCAAAAAGGAATTTCTCACACCTGGTCAGAGCCTCACTCTCTGTGGGTGGTATCATCCACAGCTGTACATAATCTAAATATGCTAGTGTCTTTTATGAGCTGCCTCTGGTGGAACACAATGACATAAAAAAAATTGTGACCTAAAGAAATTGCCCTACTTTGAACTCTAGGCAAAGCTGTAAACATTGCTGACATTTCTTGATGTCAATTAAATTGTATTTTCTAGCATTCTTTCTTAATTGGTTTTGACTGGACTGAGACATACTGATGACTACAGTATTCTTAGTAATTACATCTACAACTTTCCAAAAGTCTTCAAGAAAACAGAGCACACTACTAAAACTGCTTGAGATAAAAATTTAAATATGACTTTAAAGCTTATGAACATGAATAGTTAGAAGAGAATTTGAGGTAAAATCCAAAGAACTGTATCTGTCTCTAATGTCCATTTGATTTCCCTTATCTATTGAACAGGATGCTGAGTTATCATGCATTCTATGCTTGTGCAGTGTTTGGAGTGCCCTTGAAGAGTTGGAATTTCCTTTTTACTTTTTGTACTGAATTTGTGCTTAATGGCAACAACACACTTAGACCCAACTGCAGGATTACTGAAGAGGGAAATGGAGAATTCAAAAATAGTAAAAATACTATTTTTTTTAAAATTTTTATTTTTTTTTTATTTGTCAGAGAGAGAGAGAGAGAGCACAAGCAGGGGGAGTAGCAGGCAGAGGGACAAACAGACTTCCTACTGAACATGGAGCCCAATGTGGGACTCGACCCCAAGACTCTGGGATCATGATCCGAGCCGAAGGCAAATGCCTAACTGACTTAGCCAACCAGGCATCCCAGGAAAATACTAATTTGAACACACTGTTTGATATGTTTATTCTAGCATGGTATACCAAATCTAATGAAAAGAGAAAGAAGTATATTAATAAACTCATATTAAAACAGAGTAAACAAGAAAGTTACTTGAATTAGGAGTACTAATATGATTTATGAACTTCTGGGAAATGGGGACTAATTGAAATCTGCAATAGGCTACATGTCCATGAGGATGCTTGAAAAAGACAAAAAATATAAAGTATGTTAGAAAAAAGGTCATACCTACTGATGGAAGTCAAGTGGTCAGTGATCAATTTCCACTAAAAATGGAGCAGGTTCAGAGAAGATAAATCATTCCATTAATGACAATGATCAAATATAGTTAACCCTTGAACAACATGGGAGTTGAGGCACCAACCTCCAACACAGCCAAAAATCTGGATATAATTTTGACTCTCCAAAATCTTTTTTTTTTTTAAGATTTTATTTATTTATTTGACAGAAAGAGAGAGAGACAGTGAGAGAGGGAACACAAGCAGGGGGAGCAGGAAAGAGAGAAGCAGGCATCCCACTCAGCAGAGAGCCTGATGTGGGGCTCAATCCCAGGACCCTGGGACCATGACCTGAGCCAAAGGCAGATGCTTAATGACAGACCCACCCAGGAGCCCCTACTCCCCAAAATCTTTATTACTAATAGCCTACTATTGACTAGAAACCTTACTGAGAACAGAAGTGATTCACACATGTATCTATCATATACTGTATCCTTATAATAAAGCAAGCTAGAGAAAAAAATGTTAAACCATAAGGAAGAAAAAGTACATTTATAGTACTGTACAGTATTATTGAAAAAAAATCCATAAATAAGGGGACCTGTGCAGTTCAAATCCATGATGTTCAAGGGTCAACTGTACTTTGATACATTTAAGTGATAAATTATACTCTCTTTCTTATACTCGGGCTGTGATGTTAAAAGTATTAAGGAAATGACCCAAAAAAGAAAGAAAGAAGAAGGAAAAGAAAAGATGAGGTCTGTTGAGTTAACACAGATGGAATTTTAGGTACGGGAATGGAGAGCCGCAGCTGACTGCAGATAATCTGAAGCCTGAATCCACCGAGGAATGTTCTGGGTTTTAGGGAAATTGATCTTTGTTTTACCCAGGATCTCAGTAAACCTTCTGGAATGTGCTAGAATTGTTCACATCAGCCACTTGCTTCTCATGAGCAGGCCAGTCTTCTGAAAAGTCAGATGTGAGGGAGATCAAGAAATAAAGCCTTTCATGAGAATTACAAAAGAAGCTCCTCTGTCTAGTAGAATCCTCCTTCCTTGTCAGTGATATTCACATTCCACATCCTTTGTCATTAAAAACATTTCGCATCTTCTGTCCGCATCTTTCCACCAATAACACCTGTCACCTTATTGTAACAAACGTGATACGTTTAATGACAAGCAGAGTGGATGCCAGAATTAAATTCTAAATTAGCAAGTGGAAAAAAAAATGTTTGAATAGCTAAGTCAAATACACAGCAACATAAAGAGGGCAAAACTAAAATCATATACATTATTTGTATTGGGGAGGAAGATCTTTCTCTGCCATAGGGTCCTTCTAGCTGGACTTAGAATCAAATTGACATGAAAGAGATAAACAGGAGAAAATGAAATTTAATAGGCTAATGCTCAGGGACTCCACACAGACATGAGATTCCAAAGACAATGAGGCAACATGAAGCTTATATGGGCTATGGAGAGGGGCAGGGCTTGCGGATTCAAAGGGGAGAATGGCCATTAGCTGGAAGGTAAAAGGAGGTGTTTGGAAGAACAAAGGTTCTTCCTTTGTTCTACCTTTTTATCCTCTTATGCTGATAAGTCCCTTAGGTAGAGGGGACCTCTTTCTGGTACAGGCTCTTGTTTCCCATATAAATTTAGGCCTTGAGGAAGAGGCAGAGAACTTTTCCTGCATTTGCTGGGTTTTTATTACTTTTAACTCAAAATAATCATAGTGCCAAACTGGCACATTCTGAGTGTCTCATCCTGCAACCCCTCAACTGAAATAATTGTACTGATATAAATGAAAACTCAATTGTTTTGCTACAAAGGAAACCTAGATGGAATCAAAATAGTAGAGATTTTACAGATCACAAATCATAAATGTACTGATCATAAATCAATAAGATATAAAAAGGTAATGGGGAAACTTATTTACATAGAACTAGCTGGAAAGTAAGAATTACCTTTCTAAAGAAACTTTAAATCACAAACTAAACACTAAAATTTCAAAGCTAGATAGAGTAAAAAAAGTAACATCATACCAAAATATAAGGTATAGCTAAAGCAGGAATACTTTCAAATTTAAAGAAGTTACACAGTGTAAAATTAGAAAAAGACCACCAAAATTAACCAAAAGAAAATACATAAACAAAGTTAATTTTAAAAGTTGGAAAAGCAGAAATAGAAAACAAAATATTTAAGAAAGTATAGATTCACCCAAATTATATTATTTGAAAAGGGCAATAAGAAAACAATTCCCAGGAAGATTGATTAAGGGAAAAATACAGAAAGAAAAATGATACAAAGTTTAGAAATGAGAAAAGATATCATGCAGTTGGTAACATAAGAATTAAAAAAGAATGCTGTCTGCAAATTATGATAGGCATTTTCAAGACCCAGAGGAAACCGATTTCTTTGCAAAAGATAAAAATTGACCCAAGAAGGAGTAGAATGCTTATATAAACTGATTATAAGAGAAGGGATTTACAATGTGTGGTAGATTCCTCACTTACCTAACATCCACACCCTGGTCATTGTGAATTTTTTCACCTTTTGACTTTAGGCTTGGCAACAAGACTTTCTTTAACCACTAACATGTGGGTGAAAGGAAAACATGGCACCCTGAGCCTAGCCTTTCAGAGGCTAGAGGTGTTTCTGCTCTCTCTCTATTTGCCTCTGACACAGCCACAAAAAGAATATGGCCTCGCCAACCATGTCTCTAGGGAGGATGTGAAGGACACATGAGACAGGGGAGCCAGCCAAACCCAGTAGACAGCAGTGATCTCCAACCCATGTGTAGATGAATAAGCAAGATCAGCTGGGCTAAGCAGCGCCGCCTCATGTGACGTGCAGACCTCTGAGAATAAAACACCGTGAAGTTTCCAAGTGTAGGCTTGGTGCGCTCTGTGAGCATTGCTGAGTGAAAGTGAATACGTACCAGTGCTATGGAAGTTCTTTCATCATAAAGGGCTCAAGTACAAGGTTTCACAGAGGATTTTCCCTAATCTTAGATACAGATCATTTCAGGATAAATTGGATCTTTCCTAGAACAGAGTAAAAGAATGTAAAGCTTCTTAGTTCATTTTACCAAACCAGACACCTTAATACCAAAAACTGCTATAGTAACAAAGAAAGAGGAAAAAAGAAAGAGGCAGGGCACCTGGGTGGCTCAGTGGGTTGGGCCACTGCCTTCTGCTGGGGTCATGCTTTCAGGGTCCTGGGATTGGGTCCCGCATCCGGCTCTGCTCAGCAGGGAGCCTGCTTCCCTCCCTCTCTTTCTTTGCCTGCCTCTCTGCCTGCTTGGGATCTCTGTCAAATGAATAAATAAAATCTTAAAAAAAAAAAAAAAAGAGGCAGACTGAAAGAGAAGAGGGGGAGGGAGGGAGGGGCAGAGAGATAAAGAGAGAAAAGGGGAGAGAGAAAAAACTATAAGCCAATTAAATTTTCTAATACACAGCACAATTTATAAATACAATATTCGTTTTAAAAAATCTGATTAGTAACTGAAAAAATTAACATATTATGATGAAGAACGATTAAGGAATATAACATTAATTCTATTTTTTCTCTCTTCTCCTGGTATAACAATCCTATGTTTATTAAGACTGATGTTGTCCCACAGCTTTTGAATGCCCTGTTCTCTTTGTTTCAATCTTTTCTCTCTTTGTGTTTCAGTTTGGACAATATCTTTTAACCTGTCTTCAAGTTCACTAATGCTTTCCTTCGCTTGTTGAGTGTACTAATGGGCCATAACAAAGGCATTCTCCCTTTCTGTTACCATCCCTGTTACCCCTAGCACTTCTACTTGATTTTATCTTGAGAAATGTACCATGTGTACTTGAAAAACAGTGTGATTATGTTTTACATGTGTGCTAATTAAATCTTCGTACTTTCTATATCCAGCTGAGAAAGATGAGTTTAAGTCTCCCATAAGATTGTAAGTTTGTGTTATTCATATTTTGAACATATGCTCTTGGATACATACAGATTTATGATTGTGGTATCTTTCTGCTGGAAGCTATCATTATGAAATGTTCCTCTTAATCTCTAATAATGCTTTGTGCCTTCAAGTCTACATTTTCTCTGTAAGTATATATACACCAGCTTTCTTTGGTTCTTATTTGTATGATATTGTTTTTTCCCATCATTTTCTTCTTGAGCTTTTTTTGTACACTTATACTTAAGAGGTCTCTTGTAAGTTGCCAGTAATTATCTTTTGGTTCTCTATCCAGTCTGACAGTCTTTTTCTCTCTCTCCTTTTTTTTTTTTTTTAAGTACTCTCTATACCCAGTGTGGGGCTTGAACTCACGCCCCCAAGATCAACTGTCTTATACTCTACCAACTGAGCCAATCAGGAACCCCATGTCAATCTTATACTTTTTACTCAAGCTATTTAATCCCTTTGCTGGTGAACACATAGATCTTCAGGGAAGGCCTTGTTGGCCTGCCGCAGGGAGCATTATCAGCAGAGAGCCTCCTGCCGTCAGCTCCCTTAGTGCCAAACTCAGCTGCAGAGAAGCACTTGCCCCGAGTCCTTTTGCTTTCTTTTTCTTTTTTTTTTTTTTTAAAGATTTTTTTTTTTTATTTAATTATTTGTCAGAGAGAGAGAGGGAGAGAGAGCAAGCACAGGCAGACAGAATGGCAGGCAGAGGCAGAGGGAGAAGCAGGCTCCCTGATGAGCAAGGAGCCCGATGTGGGACTCGATCCCAGGATGCTGGGATCATGACCTGAGCCGAAGGCAGCTGCTTAACCAACTGAGCCACCCAGGCGTCCCCCTTTTGCTCTTTCTAGTGCCACCTGCGTATGGTGATTGAGCAAGTTCTAAAGGCTGGGGCCATTTCAATCCGACACTAGACAAGTCTGTTGGCAATATCTGCTCCAGTGCCCCCTGCCCTTGGCAGAGAATTTGGTGGGCCTGAATTTTATTCATCCTCTCCCCTTGCCCTATTCACCTACCTGTGAGTCTCCCCTGTTCTTAAGCCATGGCCTGTGATGGAAACTTGACAGATCTCTGTCACCTCAACCTTGTCTGTTGGAGATAGAGCTCTCTTCTTCAGAGTTTCTAACCTCTGTGCAAAGGAGCTCAAATCTGTCAAATTTCTTGAAAGGGAAGGACTATGGAATGCTTGGAGATGGGTCTGTGTTTCCTAAGTACTACAAACTAGAGTACAGTTATTCTACCTACAAAGCTTGCATACCTAACTCCTGGCCTCCTGCACACAGCAGAATTCTGCAAATCTGTGGTGGGGGGAAAATCAGTGAATGTGAATCATCACAATCAGACCCCTAAACCAGTATAAGTTTTGCTGATTTCTATTCTCCGAGCAGAGATTCTTTCTGCTTAGATAAGCCCAAAGTTTGCCTATGCCCATACTCAAAATCAGCAAAATCTCCAAGCAGGAAAAAAAGAAAATAGTGAGGGATCATCTGCTTACCTGAGGAAGACTCTTTCTCTTTGGAATTCCAGTTGTTCGAATAATCTGTACTTATACAGCTGTCTGATGACTTTAGAAATAGGATTTTTTTCCATTTTATTTTATTTTATTTCTTTTCAGTGTTCCAGAATTCATTGTTTATGCACCACCCCCAGTGCTCCATGCAATACGTGCCCTCCATAATACCCACCACCAGGCTCACCCAACCTCCCATCCCCCTTCCCTTCAAAACCCTCAGTTTGTTTCTCAGAGTCCACAGTCTCTCATGGTTCCTCTCCCCCTCCAATTTCCCCCAACTCACTTCTCCTCTCCATCACCCCATGTCCTCCATGTTATTCCTTACGCTCCACAAGTAAGTGAAACCATATGATAATTGACTCTCTCTGCTTGACTTATTTCACTCAGCATAATTTCCTCCAGTCTCATTCAGGTTGATGCAGAAGTTGGGTATTCATCCTTTCTGATGGAGGCATAATACTCCATTGTATAATGGACCACATCTTCTTTATCCATTTGTCTGTTGAAGGGCATCTTGGCTCTTTCCACAGTTTGCCGACTGTGGCCATTGCTGCTATGAACATTGGGGTACAGAGGGACCTTCTTTTCACTATATCAGTATCTTGGGCTAAATACACAGTAGTGCAATTGCAGGGTCATAGGGTAGCTCTATTTTTAATTTCTTAAGGAATCTCTACACTGTTTTCCAAAGTGGCTGCACCAACTTGCATTCCCAGCAACAGTGTAAGAGGGTTCCCCTTTCTCCACATCCTCTCCAACACTTGTTATTTACTGTCTTGTTAATTTTGGCCGTTCTAACTGGTGTAAGGTGGTATCTCAATATGGTTTTGATTTGAATCTCCCTGATGACTAATGATGATGAAAAATTATCCAGCTTCTCTAGTTGTTACAGTGGGACTGTCAGTTTGCTGCGACCTCCTACAGCCTACTCAAATTGGAAGTCCCAGTTACTGATCAATCTTAGTATCATCATCTTCCTTCTCGATCCATTCCACTGCCAAGTCTCATTGGGTCTTTCTCCAAGGTTGCTTGAATCTCGCCCTGTCTTTTTCTTTCTGTGGCCACCACTTTAGTTTGGTCTTTCCTGGATGGTTACCAATGACACCAGTTTCTCCTACATGCCTCACTAGACTCTTCTGTACATAAGCATTGTTCAATACAGATTTAATGATTTTGATTTCCAGCTAGAATTTTGCCCTAAGATCTCCCTTGTTTTATCGTTCCTATTCCTCGTGCTTCACTCAAACCAGACTACTTAGGGTTCCATTACCATGCTCCACAAACTACCACTGTTTGCTCTTTGTCTGAGTTACTTTCTCTACTTGGTGAGTTATTTTTTTTTTTTTAAGATTTTATTTATTTATTTGACAGACAGAGATCACAAGTAGGCAGAGAGGCAGGCAGAAAGAGAGGGGGAAGCAGGCTCCCCGCCAAGCAGAGAGCCGGATGTGGGGCTCGATCCCAGGACCCTGGGATCATGACCTGAGCCGAAGGCAGAGGCTTTAACCCACTGAGCCACCCAGGTGCTCCCTTGGTGAGTTATTTTTAATCATTTCCCCTCTAAATATCTGCTTATAGAAATCCTCCCTGTGATTCAAGTCACTGTTTTAACGCTGCTTCCCCATGAAATCTTCATTTATGCACCAACAAGTTCTCCTGATTTTGTCTTCCTATAAATCTTCCTTTTATCTAGTTTTAACTTGTTTCCCGGTGCTTACTAAATCTATCCTACCTTATATTTGTGTATCTCCATGACTAAAATGTAAAATTTCTAGGTTAGGGACATATTTGTACTATGTTTTATAAAATGCACATTAATTAAGCACATTTTGCATAATGAAGAATAACTAACATTTGTAAAGGAAAAAGAGAGTCTCACGGGTTATCAGAAATAAGTTGGTGTCTAATCACATAGAGAGATTTTTCTGATGTGGGAGCCCATTCCCCACCTTTTTTCACTTTGTTTTTCACCGTATCTCTGTGATAGGGGGTGTGAGAAATATTCAGATTATTGGCAGTGGATGCTTGGACCAAGGTAAACCTGCTTGACTTTCCTTTTAGCTTGACCACCTTCAAGCTATTGTTGGAGAGAAGCATGCTTTGGAACAAGTACAAAATATTGGTCTAAGCAGCATAATATGTTTGTCTTAATTTAAAAGTCAAAGTTGAAAAATTTAGTATTTGTCCGCAAAGTGCTTTCAGCACCTCAGAGGAGTAACATAATCCAAATACAAAGTGCCATTATGTTGTTATCTTCAGCTTCCCAGTTTATGAGGTCATGCCTATTACTCATGAAGTTGGATACTTCACATTTCTACAAATCCTTCCCAGAAATAGTCCCACCCTACATAAAACTGTTAAAAGTGAAGATCCTTAGTTTTAAAGTAAAAATAAATAAATGATGAAACCCAGTAAAATGACCCATTAAAATCTACTCGGAACAAAGGAACATCAATGAGAAACTTTATAAATGAAGCAGAGAAACACTTACTTGTGCATCAGCTGAACTCCTTTGTCTATCGCCTGCAGAGTATCAACTGTCATGTTCTCTAAAACCGTGAGTTATGAGTTGCCAGCAAGTGCTTATCATTGCCCGTCATCAGCCAATGTGGACTTGGACTTGGGGGAAATAAGCACAAGGATCTCAAGCTTGAAATGATTAATAACATCGTTGAGAAAGATTACGAAAGGAGAATTCTTTCCTATCATTGCATAATTTGGTACAAGCTATGTTGGTTGTGTCTACATAAGAAAAAATAAAACTACTTAATTCAGTAACTTGGTTTAAAAATAGACAAATAAAGAGATAATAGAAGCTATGCAGCCTATATTTAATAATGTAAATCATGTAAATAAAACAAGATACATGTTCCATATTTTGTATAATTTTAAACCAATTTCCTTTATCTCTAAACTCCAGGATTAAATGGAAAAGCAGCTGAGGGTGAACGGAAGGGTCAAGAGTGTGGACTTTAAAACAGGACGGCCTCGGTTCAAGTTCCCAGCTCAACAATTAGTTATGCAGCTTCAGCAAGTTAATTAGAATCAAGTTTTCTATTTACTGCTTACCTTGATTGGGGTGTGGCTACTGGGTGTATACATTTAATAAAACCCATTTAACTGAACACTTAAGATCTGTGGATTTTATCTAATACAAATTTTATCTTAATTTAAAAAAAGTTAAAATTCAGCATTCCTGTAGGAAGGGAAAATCATAATAGTTATTACACATTTGTTGTATAGATTAAATAAGATAATGCATATAAAATGCCCCATAAATCATAACTAGTATCATTTGAATAAGTGATCAAAATTTTGCAAGGTAAATAATCCCTTTTTTCCACTTTAAACAAATGAGGAGACAGTCTCAGAAATGTGCACTACCTTGCCAAAGATTTGAAGTTGAGCTTTAAATCCTGATCTGTTAAATGCCAAAGTCTTCTTCAGTCTAAAGGAAAATTAGGATGGGCTTTTTAAAGGAAGTTGGGCTGGAATGAATGAACAGTTTAGTGCAGATCCTATTCTTTCCTTGTAGCTTTCAAATGATTCCAATGTTTTAGTTAGGAATATTCTGCTCACAGAAAATTCAAATTTGAAAGTTTGCAACTGAAACCTTATAACAGGGTATAATAGGGAGGGATGGTTACATTATGGAAGATGGAAACTTCCACCTTGCTTTCTGTTAGCTGCTAAGGGAATATTTTGTTGTTTCAAATATGTTTAGACTGGTGATTTTCAGACTGACAGACTAATGGATGATATTACAAAACAGATAAAGATACTTTGTGGATGTCTTCCTTCAGCATGGTGAAATATACACAGGAAATTGGCTGCAAACATGTTGCTTTTATGGTTTGAATAAAAAGAAAACCACCATGAACTATTATATTATTTGCCTAGGGGAACCTATTTCCAAGTGATATTTGTAGGTTATGAAATATTCACCTAAATTATGCCTGTATCAAATATTTCTATAAAAATGTTACACATTTCTGCTAAATCACAATTGAATTTAGTTCCACTTTTTAGCTGATTACTTTTTGCCATATGAACGTGATCTTGAGAATTAAATAAATTTTAAACAAATCATCAGCTTTGATTCAATGTAAATATTATAAATTCATTCATATCTTATAATTCATTCTGATTTTTGAAATTCTGACTTTTTAAAAAGGATTTTATGTATTTATCTATTTAAGAGAGAGAGAGAGAGAGAGAGAGAGATCACAAGTAGGCAGAGAGGCAGGCACAGAGAGGGTAAGCAGGCTCCCTGCTGAGCAGAGAGCCTGATGTGGGGCTCGATCTCAGGACCTTGAGATCATGACCTGAGCTGAAGGCGGAGGCTTAACCCACTGAGCCACCCAGGCGCCCCAAAATTCTGACATTTTAAAGAAATTATGTAAACAGTTTGACTATCTTTTGGAACCTCATGTAAAATACTTAAGTATCAGCATCTTCATATTAAAAAAGTCAATGTGTTTCTTTTATTCACTCATTAAAATAAGCTAGCAACCACATTCAGGAAAAAAAAAAATGCACTAAGTGTGGTTGGTGTACAAAGGCATCCTTAAAGAACTTTGAGTTTAGCAAAGGGAAATAGAGTTTATCCTGAAGTGACTATAATAAAAATCAGCACTGAGGACATCATTTAACCCAAGAGCAGTGGGAGCAAAGCAAGAAAGATATTTCTGAAAAATAGTTTTCAGATTTGTTCTATATAAAGTTCAAGTTTGAAAATCTTATATTTAATCAGGTAAGGATATAGATTTGACAAAGGGTAATTCAGTGAGAGGAACTAAAATAAGAAGAGACACAAGAATACAAGAGCAGAGACTTGAGAGCAGGAAGATTAATAGAATTGGTCTACACAGTTCAGGTAGCAGAGAAATGGGAGTTAAGTATTAGGATGGTTGCAAACAGATTGTGAAGGTCTGAGAATGCTAAAATACACAGGCTGGACTTTTGTTCCCCAGCCTGTTAAATCCTGGTGTTATCTTTGTTACATTCTCAGAGTGTGGTCTAGGGAACACTGGGGGCATCCGCGAGACTTTCAGAGAATCTACATGTCAAAATTATTTTCATTACAATACTAGGACTTTAATAACCATTGTCACTCTCATCGGCTCACATGTTTACTGTGGAGTTTTCCACAATGTGTGACATCACAAAAGATTGAACGCAGAAGTAGATAAAGGATCTAGGTGTCTTTTCTTAAGCCAGACATTAAGGAGATTTATAAAAACATAAACACATATCATTCTTCCCAATAATAACATTTTTGGAGAATATAGTTATTTTTCATAAAAACATTATTTATATTAACATGTAATGGTTTATTATAATTGACAATAAATATATTTTAAGTTGTCACTTTTACTAATTATATATATAATTATATGTATTTAATATATATTATATATTATATTATAATCATAATATACATACTTATAATTGTATTATATTATTATATATATATAATTATATATATATATATATACACACACACACATACACACACACACATATATCAGTAGATATATTGGTATCATATATGTCAGAAGATATAAACCCACATAAAACAACGCTGTTTGGGGTCTTCACTAATCTTCAAGATTTTAAAGAGATCAACCCAAAAGGTATGAGAACCATTGCTCCAAGAGTAATTTGACTTTGCTATAGACTCAATTGTGACCCCTAGTGGATACATCCAGCAATTGTGAGATAAATGGACTGATTCAATCACCAAAATAAAAGGTCATCATTCGGAATTCCACTGCCAATTTTTCCGGAGACTTCATTCAAACTCTTCTATCAGGGGTGCCAAATCCAGTTTCAGCTAGATTGGCCAAGGCCAGGATCTCCCAAGATGCTTCAGGATCATCTGTGGAGCAGGCTTTAGAGGAGGAATCTTGGGTCTACCCTAGGACTCCCAACCAGCTCTTGGGGTAGACCCCCTCTGTGTTCTATCAAGAGTTCCATATGTTCTTATGAACACTGCTGCTTAAGATTCTCATTTTACTATATTTGTGGTGTACTTAAATTTAAAGAGGCATCATAAAATGGTCATTAAAACTCATATGATATCAGACATTTCCACTCAGAATCTCAGTTGCCACAGACTTAGGTGTTTTTGCCACCAGTAGGTAACTTGTCAGGCAAAAATTGAGAACCTTGAAGTTTACGGGGCTTGTTCAGGGAATAACGAAGTACCCATGCTGAGACCTTAATTCATCAAACACCACTCTGCCCTCATGGAGCAGGAAGTGTGGGTTAAACCTGAACATGTAAGATTTGCTTGTGAAAGGGAATCACCAGAGACTGCAAAAGCTAAAATATTACAACTGACCATTGACAGAAGAAGTTTACTGACTCCTGTTCCAGATCAGTGCTTTTTAAACTTCAACAAAATAATCTTCCAGGGATCTTGTTAAAATGCAGATTCAAGGGGCTCCTGGCTGGCTCAGTAGATTAAGCACCAGACTGACTTGGTTTTGGCTCAGGTCATGATCTCAGGGTCCTGAAATGGAGCTCCAGCTGGTCAGGCTCTGAGTCTGTTTGAAGATTCTTACCTTCTGCTCCTCCTCCCACTCATATGTACATGTAATTCAACCCCCCATATGTCTTTAAAAAGAACCCCGCAGATTCAGATTCAGTGGGTCTTGTGTCAAGATTCTTATTTCTAATTAGCTCTTAGGAGATGCCGCTGACTTAATGGTCAAAACAGAAACGGTTTGAAATGCAGAACCTCGAACCCCACTGCAGTCCCACTAAATCAGAAGCTGCATTTCACCAGGATCCACAGATGATTTTCATGCTCATCAGTGATTACACCAGAAGCACTGGGGTAGCTTCAAAACAAAACAAAACAAAACAAAACAAAAACAAACAAAAACCAAAAAATGCATGGCTTTTGACTTCAGACAAAAATGAATTGGAAACTCAGTCTCCCTTACTAGGTGTGGGATTATCAGCATGCAATTTCAAGCCCTCCAAGCCTCCTTTTCTTCATCTTTAAAGTGGGGACAAAAATACTTTCTCCATCCACTTTCTAACTGTTAGGAAAATCAAATGAGATCACAGAAACAATTTAGAAATAATAGCTAACACGTATTGAGGATTTACTCCATGTGAAACCATAATGGTGAATAATTTACAAACAAATAGGGGTTCTGAGAGGTGAAACAACTTGTTCAAATTCACATAACAAGCTAGAGAAGGGCAGAACTGGTGTTCAGTCCCCGCCAATAGGTGCCTGCTCCTACACACCTTATAATCATAACTGTGCCACCTTGAGGGTCTTCCAGCCCTATTCAAGTACCTGTGTCAATGACTTGTCTTCTTTTTTTGCAAACATAGTCCACATCTCCCTGCACAAGTGAAATATATAATCTGGGCCACTAGGCAAAAATGCTGCAAACTTGACTACACACACTTGACCTTCCCCCAAAGTCAAAAAGTGGTGGAGTAAGTCAAAACTTGTCCTAACCCATGTTCGAACAACTTTGTTTAATTAAATTCAAGCTTCCAGAAAACCAGGAATGGTCAACTCTTATGATGACTAAATCATATATTGAAGGAGATAGCAGTGTGCAAGTACCTCAATTATGTAGTTTCCTTGTCTTTAAAATCATCTTAGAGTATTATTCTCGGGACAGTTTTGGCACCAAAGCCTCCATCTGCTTATAATTTCCCGAGTGTTTTCATGGCTTTTTCAGTCCTTGCTGTTTGCTCAGCAGGAAGTCAAATTGCATGAATCATTTTCACCAGGCAGTCCCCATCTCTGCAACTCACTTTCATTTTTCCTTCCTGCCCTTCCTAGAGGGTCACAGCCCTGGAAACTTTCTTTGAAAGAACATTTTATAAAAGATGCAACAGCATCCTCTACTGACAGTGGTTCAAAGTGTCAACGAGGGGCACTAACTCACTTTAGTATTTGAGTGTAGTTTGGATCATTCTTTTTTAGTGCGTTTATCAGTAGTTTTTATTTTCTTATTTTATGGGGTTTTGGATTGAAAATGAAATTTGGTATTTAATCTTTTGAACCACTTTACTGAGGTATGACTCATACGAAAAGTTGTATCTATTCAATGTATGCAACTTGATTAGTTTGGAGATAAGTATACATCCAAGAGACCATCACCACAGTCTATACCATAAATATACCCACCACACCCAAAAGTCTCCTTCTGTCTTATTTATTATTATTATTGTCATTATTGATAGGACTACCTAAAATAATATCTGCCCTCCTAGGAAATTTTTAAGTGCACAATATTGGTTTTTTTTTTTTAAGATTGTATTTATTTATTTGACAGAGAGAGATATCACAAGTAGGCGGAGAGGCAGGCAGAGATAGAGGTGGGGTGGCAGGCTCCCTGCTGAGCAGAGAGCACGACATGGGGCTCGATCCCAGGACCCTGAGATCATGACCTGAGCCGAAGGCAGAGGCTTAACCTACTGAGCCACCCAGGCACCCCTAAGTGCACAATATTGTTAATTATGGGCTCAATGCTGTATAAATAAATCCCTAGGATTTAGTCATCCTGCATACCTAAAACTTTGTACCCTTTTACTATTGCCTCCCCATTCTGTCCGCCCCCCCAGCCCTTGGCAATCACCAGTTTGCTCTCTGCTTCTATGACTACTTTAGATTCCTCATATAAGTAGCATCACGTAGTGTTTGTCTTGTATCTGGCTAATATCACTTCACACAATGCCCTCCAGGTTTATCCATATTGTTGCAAATAGCATGATGTCCTTCTTTTTCGAGATTGAATAATATTCCATTGTATTATATACCACATCTTTTTTTTTCCATTTATCTGTCAACGTACGTTGGGGTTGCTTCTATATCTTAACTACTATGAGTAGCGTTGCAGTGAACCAGATGGCCTCACTGGTGAATTCTACTAAACATTTAAAGAATTAATGCCCATCGTTCTCATACTCTTCAAAAAAAAAAAAAAGAGGAAACATTTCTAAACTCATTTTATGAAGCCAGTATCACCCTGCTATCAAACCCAGAAAAAGACACCACAAAAACACTGCAGGCAAATATCCTTGATGAACATGGATGCAAAATTCCCTGAGAAAATATTAGCTAATCAAATTTAACAGCCCATTAAGAGGACCAGACACCATTATCAAGTGGGATTTATTCCTGGGATGCAAGAATAGTTCAATGTGCACAAATCGGTCTGATAAACCACAGTAACAGAAAGGTTAAAAATCACTTGATCATTTCGATAGATGCAGAAAAAGCGCCCGGCAAAATTTAATACCCTTTCATGATGCAAACGCTTAACAAATTGGGTATAGAAGGAACATATCTAAACACAATAAAATCTACATATGACAAACCCACAAATAACATCATACTCAAAGGTAAACACTGAAAACTTTTCTTCTAAGATCTGAAATGAGGCAAGGATGCCCACTCTCATCACTTCTATTCAGCATAGTACTAGAGGTCTTAGCAATTGTCAAGAAAATAAAAGATATCCAAATTGGAAAGGAAGAAGTAAAAGTATCCATTTGAAAATGACATTTTAGGGGTGCCTGGGTGGCTCAGTGTGTTAAAACCTCTGCCTTTGGCTCAGGTCATGATCCCAGGGTCCTGGGATCGAGCCCCACATCAGGCTCTCTGCTTAGCAGGGAGCCTGCTTCCTCTTCTCTCTCCCTGCCTGCCTCTCCGCCTACTTATGATCTCTCTGTGTCAAATAAATAAATAAAATCTTTAAAAAAAAAAAGAAAAGAAAATGACATTTTATATGTAGAAAATCCTAACTACCCCACCAAGAAATGGCTAGAACTAATAAATCAATTCATGAAAGTTGCAGGATACAAAAATCAACACAGAAAAGTAGTTCTGGGGCGCCTGGGTGGCTCAGGTCATGATCTCAGGGTCCTGGGATTGAGTCCCGCATTGGGGTCTCTGCTCAGTGGAGAACGTGCTTCTCCCTCTCTCTCTGCCTGCCTCTCTGCCTGCTCGTGATCTCTGTCAAATAAATAAATAAAATCTTAAAAAAAAAAAAGACGAAAAGTAGTTCTATTGCTATAGACCAACAACAAACCATCTGAAAAGGAGAGTGCTTTTGAGCAGTGAAATGTAATGGTTTTCAGCAGAATAGCATACCGATGGTTTTAAAAAGCACACAGTTCTCTCCAGATGGCATAGTCTTGCTCCAGAACCTCAGGGCCTTGCACTGTGATTCTTCCACTAAGTCTTGTTACATCATTCACATATATTCCCCCACCACTACAGAGTCTGTCAGATCACATGGCCCAAGTGGCACTGTTACCTGCCCAGCTTTCTCTACTCTGGGATCCATTTGGAGATCTCAGACGGTCACAGAACCTGGTGTAAGGGCCAAAGTAAACTCACATAGCCCCTACAGCATAGTAAGTATGTAAGCAGTGTTTCTTGAATGGGAGAATCATTGAATAAATGGCATGTTTTCAGAGTGGAATTCTTAGGTCTACTTTTGAAATTTAATTATAGTTTAGACATTTCCCAGACTTCCTTAATAAGGTGCGTTAGAATAGAATCTCAATAAAATAGAGCTCTGTCATCGCAAATATATGTTTAACTCAATAAAGAGAAACTACTTTTTTAAAAGATTTTATTTATTTATTTGACAGACAGAGATCACAAGCAGGCAGAGAGGCGGGAAGAAGGCTCCCCGCTGAGCAGAGAGCCCGATGTGGGGCTCGATCCCAGGACCCTGGGATCATGACCTGAGCTGAAGGCAGAGGTCTTAACCCACTGAGGCGCCCCAATAAAGAGAAACTATTTGTAACCTTCTTGATAACAGTAGTAATAGTATAACCATTATTGTAGCACTTTATGAAGAACATTTATATTGAGTTTACATTTGATACGCATCCTCAAATGTAGCTATAGAAAAGCTGTCTTTGGAACTGACAAGATTGGCAGTGGGTATGTCTGTCTAACAATCTTCAATTGTATATCGTGTTTTTTATTTTTATTTTATTTTCTAAATTTTTTAAAAAGATTTTATTTATTTGACAGACAGAGATCCCAAGTAGGCAGAGAGGCAGGCAGAGAGAGAGAGAGAGCGAAGAGGAAGCAGACCCCCCACCAAGCAGAGAGCCCAATGCAGGGCTCCATCCCAGGACCCCAAGTAAATGACTTGAGCCAAAGGCAGAGGCTTAACCCACTGAGCCACCCAGGTGCCCCTCATGTTTTTTTATTTTTAAATAAGACTCATGTATTTTTAACTTTGCTGCAATCTTTCAGAGACTCAGGCCTTTTATCTTGCCTAACTGTGAAACTCCTATCTCTATCCTCAAATTTTATTTAAGAAAAAGTATAAAAGACTCAAGAAAACCATGATGACCAAGAAAATAAATTTAACTGTTTTGGTGGATTGTGATTTGACATAAGCTTAGAATTAGAAACAGAGCTGTCTCTCTCTCAACACTGTTCAGAGGACTACCTCTAGCAACCCTGGACACAGATTGATACTAAGTAGGCCTGTGTAGTAATCATTTTGTGGTTTGTCCCTCCTTGCTTCAGAAACTGGTTCTGATTTATTCAAGACAAAAGAAAGTGTATCTGGTTGAAGCCAAGAAAAAGGGCCAAAATCATTCTAATAGTTGGTGTATTGAAAACTCACTGATGTAATAGCAGAGCCCTGGTCTCCTCAGCTTGCTCTACTGATACAGGGTGCTCCCACAAGAGCTCCCACTGCTGCTTCTGGGCCTTGATGGTAGCCATTGCTAATATCTCCATTTGTTACTACTCTGGATTCTGCACTGCCTCTACTTCCTGGAGTCACTAACTTCTGACTAAAATCAGAGATGGTGCTTCTGATTGGTACAGTAAGAGTCATATGACTGAGTCTTAGCTGCAAGAAAGGTCAGGAAAGAAAATATCTGATATTCTTAGTCTCTACACAGGGAAACATTGTCCACCTGATAAAATGGGGGCATTCATGGAACACAGAAATGTTAGTTTAGAGGCTGTGCACCAAAATAAATGATGACTGTCCCCCAGAGTCTATCTCCAGGAAGATTTTGAGGTAAACTATCTTTTGCCACCTCCTGACGGCACATGGGAGAAGAATGAGGCACAGACAAGTCAGCTGCAAGAGAAAGGGAGCAGGGGGGTGACAGTAGAAAAGACTGTCACCCCAAACAACTTCTCGGTCCCATATTTATTAGAAAGTGGGTAACAACTGACAAAGAAGCCAGAGTAGGTTACACATGGATCATGAGTCTTGTAGATACGTAAGAAGAAAGGCAAAATATGTCTGGTCACGTATACATGACCTACAGTGAGCAAGCTCGAACGAAAGGATTGTCTGACTCACTGCTGGTGCTCTCTGGGTAAGGAGAGATAATGGAGAAATGAAGCAGGCGGTGTTCCGTCCTGAGTGGGCCGGGCATCCCCAGTGGCTCGGCTTCAAGGACGTCTATTGTCCTCTCCCCCAGAGGCCTGTTGCCAGTACATGTTTTTCTTGAGGCTATATCTAAGCATGCTTGGTAACTAGTATACTTTCTCATAGGTTATATTTTAAGCAGTACGTTGTTCTGAGGGACAGTTACAATCTTTATTCTAGATTCTGTGCAACTTTCCTTTTTAGTTTCTTCCTCTCAGATCTCACCCAAAATCCCAAGTCTAAGATTTGCCCTTCTTATACTCCAAAGACACAATGCTTTATATATATATATATATATATATATATATATATACACACATATATATACACATATATGTTTGTGTGTATATATATATACACACACACACACATACTACTATATATTGTTCTCTATATAATACTATATATAATATATATTACATATGATATATATTTTACGGTGAATCCTAAATAAAAAAGGAAGCAGAAGGAAACACAGGCAAAAATACCTCTACTACTTACCTTATTAGGTTCTGAAAATCTATGTACCAAATTACATACTGCATGATGGCAGGAACTGTGTCTACTTGCATAACCGTTCTTAGCATAGTGTCTGGGCAGAGCTGGTTTCTATAAATATATGCATAATGGCTTCGGGAAATTTTTCTCTCCCTAATTAGACCACAAAGCTAGGCTCTGGAAAATTCAGTTCTTCCTGGCTAGCTACACCTTATTTAGAGACAGCAGAGAGGTATCCCATTATATGGCAAATGTGATAAATTGGTAGTGGTTACTCATGGAACTATACCAAGGAGAATTTTGAGGATACATCTGGACTGATTAGTAGAAATGTCTTGAATGATTAATGCTCACTCGGTGTACCCAATGGAAGAATCCTGGCACACTTCCTGGTATCTGCCATCTCTGGCATAGATATAGAGAGATTATTATTTTATATTTTATTAGTTCAAAGAAAAATAGGGTTTCTTCAAAAGACTCCTTTTATAAAATGATGGAAAGACAGAACCAAAAGGAAAAATGAATACTAACATGGGATAGATAAGTGTCTCCCTCTAAAAGTAGTCTTTATGCTAATGTAAAAGAAGTTGACTACCTTCTGGCTTGGCTGGCACTTTAACAGGTATCATCCTGAGATCATCCTTTTCTGTCATCCAGGTTGGATGAAGCTGCTGAGAAATCACTCAGCATTACCTTCTAAGATGGTGTTATAATAGGTGACACCATTGCATTCATTATGTGGTATGTTGAAAGGGAATAGAAATCAGACAAGGGAAAAGAATAGATTAATAGGAGAAAGCGTAGAGTCAGAAGGGACAGAAACGGCAGGTGCTAAGTGAGACCAATCTAGTCTACAAACTGGACTGTGGTAATTATTTCCAAAGTGAGGGGTGGTGCCTAATTTAGAAACAACATATGAAAGAAAAAAAAAAGCCTCTCCACTACCCTGAGGCCTGAGGTTACCGAAGAAGGACACCTACCACCTCCCTACACATGTTTGCATATGAGCTGCGTCTGATCACAGAGATACAGAGAGAGAGAGGAACCCATTGTTGCACACACCCTTACATACACACCCATTGTTTCAAGCCCTTCATTCTCAGGCAAAGCAATTTCCAGGAGATTTAAAAAACCAGTTTATTTCTCCTTTTGGGAAATAGACATTCAAGAGCAGGATAATTAAAAAAAACAAACAAACATTGCTTTTGAATTACAAAGCTAGTGTGCATGTTCAGGGAAAGGCACAGACTCAGAAAAGACCTGAGAAGACTTTAAATTTAACCCAGGATGATCATTGGCACAGAGACAGCCTAGGTCAATCAAAATCAAAACAGAAAAAAATAAATAACAAACCCTGGGTAAAGAGGAGAATCTGATCACTAGAATTATCACATAATTTGAATGCCTAGTTTTCAACAACAACAAAAAAGTCGTAAGACATACAAAAAGACATACAAAAAACATAGGACGGTATGGACCATTCAAAGGAAAAAAATAAACCCATGAAATTGCTCCTGAAAAAGACCAGATGGTAGACCTACTAGATAAAGACTTTAGAATAGTTCTCTTAAAAATGCTCAAAGAGGGGTTACCTGGGTGGCTCAGTGGGTTAAATGTCTTTTTTGGCTCAGGTCAGGATCCTGGGGTCCTGGGATCAAGCCCCATGTCCCTGCTCAGTGGGGAGCTTGCTTCTCCCTCACCTGCTGTAACAATGCCCTGGTTGTGCTCTCTCTTTCTCTGTCAAATAAATAAATAAAATCTTCAGAAAAAAAAAAATGCTCAAAGAACTAAAGGATGGGGGCACCTGGGTGGCTCAGTGGGTTAAAGCCTCTGCCTCCAGCTCAGGTCATGATCCCAGGGTCCTGGGATCGAGCCCTGCATTGGGCTCTCTGCTCAGCAGGGAGCCTGCTTCGTCCTCTCTCTCTGCCTGCTTCTCTGCCTACTTGTGATCTCCATCTGCCAAATAAATAAATAAAATCTTAAAGAAAAAAAAGAACTAAAGGATGACACAAAGTCAAGAAAAAAAAGTATAAACAAAGTGGAAATATTATTAAAGAGAAAACCTGAAAATAAATAAAAAAGAAATTCTAGAACTGAAAAATACTATTTATGAAACCACAGTTCATTGGAGGGATTCAATGGTAGGTTTGACTAGACAGAAGAATCTATGAACTTGGAGACAGGACAATTAAAATTGAGTCTGAAAAACAAAACAAAACAAAAAAGAGACAAAAAACGTTAATGGAGCCTAAAAGACCTGTGGGATGCCATCAAGTGGACCAACATATAGATTGTGGAATCCCAGAAGGAGAAGAGAAAGTGGCAGAGAAATAAGAGCCAGAAAAATTCCCAAGTTTGATGAAAAGCATTAAAAAAACAAGAAGCTCAATAAACTCCCAGGTGAATTAAAATGATCCACACTGACATGCATTATAATCAAACTGTTCAAAGCTAAAATCAAAGAGGTAATATCAAAAGTGGAAGAGAGAAGCAATTCATAATGTACAATAATCCTCAATAAGATTATGAGCAGATTTCTCATCAGAAGCTTTGGAAGCCAGAGGCAATGGGCTGATGTATTCAAAGTGCTAAAAGAAAAAAGACCTGTCAGCCAAGAAGCTTACATCTGGCAAAAACTATCTTCTTTTTTTTTAATCATTTTTTTAATTTATTTTCAACATAACAGTATTCATTGTTTTTGTACCACACCCAGTGCTCCATGCAATCTGTGCCCTCTCTAATACCCACAACCTGGTTCCCCCAACCTCCCACCCCCCCACCTCTTCAAACCCTTCAGATTGTCTTTCAGAGTCCATAGTCTCTCATTGTTCACCTCCCCTTCCAATTTCCCCCAACTCCCTTCTCCTAACTCCCCATGTCCTCCAGGCTATTTGTTATGTTCCACAAATAAGTGAAACCATATGATAATTGACTCTCTCTGCTTGACTTATTTCACTCAGAATAATCTCTTCCAGTCCCGTCCATGTTTCTACAAAAGTTGGGTATTCATCCTTTCTGATGGAGGCATAATACTCCATAGTGTATATGGACCACATCTTCCTTATCCATTCGTTCATTGAAGGGCATCTTGGTTCTTTCCACAGTTTGGCAACTGTGGCCATTGCTGCTCTAAACATTGGGGTACAGATGGCCCTTCTTTTCACTAGCCATCAGGGAGATTCAATATAAAACCACATTGAGATATTACCTTACACCAGTTAGAATGGCCAAAATTAGCAAAAACTATCTTCTAAAGTAAGGGAGATTAAGACATTCCCAGATAAATGAAAGCTGAGGGAGCTTGCTACCATTAGACCTGCCTGCAAAAAACAAACAAAACAAAACAAGACAAAAAACTAACAGGACCCCTAAGGGTTGAAATAAAGATACTAGCTAGTAATTCAAAGCCATAAGAAGTGATAAAGATCTGAGTAAATGTAAATAAATGATATATTATAAAAGCTAGTATTATTGTAAGAATGGTTTGTAACTACACTTATTTTCTGCATGATTTAAGGACCTACCACATAAAAACTAATTATCAGGTCATGTTTCAAGACACAATGTAAGAAAAAAAAAAAAAAGACACACAATGTAAAGATAAAATTTTTTGACCTCAGTAACTGAAAGTAGTGGGAAGGAGCTATAAAAGAACAGGTTTTTGTATGTTATTTGAAGTTAAGTATAATTCAAATTAGAGTATTATAACTTTAGGATGTTAAATTTAATCTTCACAGTAACTTCAGATAAAATAGTTATAGAATACCACAAAAGAAAATGAGAAGAATTAAAATGTTCACTACAAAAAAAAAAAAAAAATCAACTGAATACAAAATACAACAGTAACACAGGAAATTAGGGACAAAAATGCTATGAGGTATATAGAAAAAATAACAAATAAAAGAAGTCCTTATCAGTAATTACTCTAAATGTAAGTAAATTAAACTCTCCAGTCAAAAGACTGAGATTGGAAGAATAGATAAAAAATATGTTATCTTATTTTCACGTCAACTACTATCTATAGGAGAATCACTTAAGCTCCAAAAACACCAATAGGTTGAAAGTGAAGTGATGGAAAATGATATTTCATGGAAACAGTAATTAAAAAAAGAATAGAAGAGACTATACTAATATCAGACAAAATGAAATTTAAATAAAAAGTATATGAGACCAAAAATGACATTATAATTAATAAGAGCTTCAACAGCAAGACATAATAATTAGAAACATTTATGCACCTAATAATAGACCATTGATATACATAAAGCACATACTGGCAAAATTGAAAGGAAAAATAAACATTTATACAATAATAGCTGGAGATTTTAATACTCCACTTTCAATAATGGATAGAAAAACCAGACAAAAGATACTTGAGGACCAACTAGATATAACAGACATACATGGAACACACTACCTAACAACAGAATATACATTCTTCTCAAGTGCACATGGGACACTTCCTAGCAAAGACAATGTGTTAGGCCACAGACTTAGTCTTACTATGTTTTAGAAGACATATACCGTACAGAATGTCTTCTCTGACTACAATGAGATGGAGTTAGAAATCAAAAACAGAGATAAACTGGAAAACACAAATTTGTGGAAATTAAACAATATACTCTTAAACAACCAATGGAGAAAAGAAGAAATCACAAGAAAAATTAGAAAATAATTTGAGATAAATGAAAATGAAAATAGGACATGCCAGAATTTATGGGACATAGCAAAAGTAATGTTAATAGGGAAATTTACACTTAAAACATTTACATTAAAAAAGAATCTCAACAATTTATCTTTATAACTTACAAAACTAGAAAAAGTACAAACTAAAATTAAAACTAGCAGGAGGAATGAAATAAAGATCAGAGAACCAATACATAAAATAGGTAATAGAAAAACAGGGAAAAATCAATGAAGCAAAAGTTGCTTCTTCAAAAATGTCAATGAAATTGAAAACCTTTAGCCAGATTAATGGAAAAAAAAAGAGAAAGACTCAAATTACTAAGATCAGAAATGAAAATGGAGACATTACTACCATTCTATAGAAATAAAAAGGATTATAAGAGGAAAAATATGAACAACTGTGTGCCAACAAATTGGATAACCAAGATGAAGCGAACAAATTCTTAGAAACACAAAACCTTATCAAGACAGAGTCACAAAGATATAGAAAACCTGATTAGACTTAAAACTAACAAGTAGATTGAATCAGTAATCAAACACAACTCAACAAGGAAAAGTCCCAGACCTGAGGATTTCTCTTGTGAATTCCACCAAACATTGAAAGAAGAACTAACACCAACCCTTCTCAATCTTTCCCCAAAAAATTGAGGAGGAGAGAGCACTTCCTGACTCCTAATTCCCCCTTTGAAGCCAACACTGCTCTGATACTGAAGCCAAACAATAATGCTACAAGAAAACTATAAACCAATAGCTTATGACCACTGATGCAGCCTTATTGATAAGGGACAAATATCCAGAATATACAGAGAATTCCTACAATTCAACAACAACAAAAAGCAAACAACCTAATTAAAATATGGGCAAAGTACTTGAATAGACATTTCTCCAAAGAAGATATACAAATGACCAATAATCACACAAAAATATTCAAAATTACTAATCATTAGGGAAATACAAATCAAAACCACAAAGAAAAACCACCATAGTCCATGGCTACTATCAAAAATAAATGTTGATAAAGAGAAATTGGATCCCTTTTGCACTGTTGGTGGGATTATGAAATGGTACAACCACTATGGAAAAGAGTATGGTGGGTCCTCAAAAAATTAAACACAGAACTACCATATGAGCCATCAGTTGCCCTTCTAGGTATATACTCAAAAGAAATGAAAGCTGGGTCTCAAAGAAATATTTGTACACCCATGTCCATAGCAGGATTACTCACAGCTGCTAAAACATGGAAGTAACCCAAGTGTCCATCAACAGATGAATGGATAAGCACAATGTGGTATATTCATGAAATGAAATATTATTAGCCTTAAAAAGGGAAGGATATTCTGACATGTGCTACAATGTGGATGAAACTTGAATAGGGCATTATTAATTAACAGAGAGAGTTTCTGCTTTATCTGATGGAAAGTTGTGAAGATGGATGGTTGCACAAATATTTTTAAACAATTTTTTTTCGATTTTATTTATTTATTTGACAGACAGAGATTACAAGTAGGCAGAGAGGCAGGCAGAGAGAGGAAGGGAAGCAGGCTCCCCACTGAGCAGAGAGCCTCATGTGGGGCTCGATCCCAGGACCTGAGCCGAAGGCAGAGACTTTAACCCACTGAGCCACCCAGGCACCCCTAAACTGTATATTTTTTTAAAAATGGCTAAGGTGGGTGCCTGGGTGGCTCAGTTGGTTAAGCAACTGCTTTTGGCTCAGGTCATGATCCTGGGAGTCCCAGGATTGAGTCCTGCATCGAGCTCCCAGCTCTGCAGGGAGTTTGCTTCTTCCTCTGACCTTTCCCCCTCTCATGCTCTCACTTTCTTTCTCTCTCTCAAATAAATAAACACAATCTTTAAAAAAAATAGTTAAGGTGGTAAATATTATGTGTATTTTACCAAACAAAAATCTAAAGAAAAAAAAAAAACAATTTAAGTGCATGACCTAGTAATATTTTACAGATTAATATTTTCAGCAAAAAAGAGAAAAATACTATTAATATCTCAAATTTGTAGCTACAACCATGAAATTTGGAAAGATTGAGTGATTTTTCCCAATGTCACAGAGCATACATAACCAGAGCTAGAGTTTGACCGCCCCTCCACCCCCAGAGTTGCCTTCTAGTCACTATAGTACTTTCAGAGCTATCTTCTCTATTTAAAATGAGAGGGTGAAGCTAATTTAGTACATTCTACTATTTAAAACACATTCACAAACAATAGCTCACTTGATCTCATAATCTTTATGCTAGGAGAATAAGCAAGGCAATTTTTTTTCTATCCATTTTACAATTCACAATATAGAGGTTTGTATCACATGCTTTGTTAGGAGATCCCACCCCTAGAAATGAGCAGAGCATGTCAAAAACTTAGGTCTTCACCATGAAACACTCGGTGTTAAACTGTGAAAGGAGTTTATCTTTGCTTTGTTTGCTAATTTGAACATTTTCTGTATAATAAAAGTGGAAGAGTAGAGAGGTGATTACCCTTTCACAGAAATGTGTGTTTTACTTACATTAAATACTAAATAGCTTTATCTATATAACAAAGAATAATTACCTACTAATGTACCAGACACAAATTATACATATAAACTTTTGGAGCTGAAAAGCACCTTAGAATTTATTTATTTCAAACCCCTCACTTTACAGCTGACCAAACAGGCCTAAAGTTTAATGTTGCACTATTTACTAATATTATAGTCTAGAAAGCTGGGATATCCCCCAACCTTCGATCCCATTTCAAGTCTCCTCTGTTTATATCATAAAGATTCTCCAAAAAAAAAAAAAAATTATTGCATTCAAAAACAAGTTCTTTATTTGCTCTTAGAGGCCAAGGAAGATTTTATGTCATTAAGAATGTTGTCAGATTAAAGTAGCGAAAAGAATATATGCACATTAATATAACAAAGATATAGATATGATATGGATAGAGGTATCACTGTTAAATTATATTAGAGATAACTCAAAGACAGTTTGCCCAGTGCATAGCAAGGATTTGCTCCTCAAGCTCTCCAGAAAATTGCAGGGGAATATCCATTTGACATTTTTTCTTTTTTCCACCGAGAAATAGTTAAAAGTGGCCAGCAGATGCCACTGTTGTCAGTTGTAAATAATTTTTAACATTTCAAATAAAGGAGATGAGTCATTTACAGAAAAAAAGAAATAGGTTATGTAACAAAAAGAAGCATGTTATCTTACAAAAAAACAAGTGACAAAAGTAATGCATAATGGAATCTTTTTGTTTACCTTTAGTTAAACACTTGGCAACTAAAAGACATGAACTAAACTATTAGAAAAAAATTAAGGAAAATAGTCAGTCTTCTTTGTTTGAAAAAAATGCTTATGCCTAAAAATTAGAAGTTGCTTGGATGACCCATGTTGACTAATAACTATATCTAAGAGCAGAGATATACTGTATCCTGATGAGGGACAACAAAGAAATGTAAAATTAAAAAAAAAAAAAAAAAAAAGAACTGCTGTTACTTTGCATCATAAAGCAGTTTTGTATTTTTCAAACCTACACTCAATTGTAAATGAGTTGTTACTGCAAATTTATTATTATGTTACTATCTTCTATATCCATCAATGTTTGTAGGTACTAAGTCTTTTTAAAATAATTTAAAACATGTAAATTAAGGTAGACCTACATAGTTTATTCCTTGAGGAAAAAGTATTCATGGTGGCCAATGTTTACTTTTAGGATGATCTCACAAATTTCACAGTGGAGCCTGATTAAACTCTCTAGGAATAACTGTATTTTCCTGAATATATTCTTGGGACACCTTTTCATCATTATTTTAAAATATCAATCACACTAAATATCTGTAAATTAGGATTCATATAGATTTTCTCATATATTTTCAGATGGAATTGAATTCTTGAGTATTTTAATTTATTCACAGTGAAATATCAAATCTATGCTGTAAAGTCAACACTCTGATAGTTGCTAAAAGTATTCAAAATAGAGCAAAGATAGTTTCTGTCCTTAAGCAAATAATAAGGTGGAGTGAAAGAAAGGCTTTGTGTTTGGACAGATCTGCACTTTGCTAAAGTTTCGGTCATCATATGAAATGATCTGTAAAATGGTGATGTTGCATACAGTTGTTGTAAAGACTGAATTAGGTAAGGCTGTAAAGTGTCTCTCAATATCTGGCACAAAATTGTAGATAAATAAGTGCTCATTTTTACTCAAATAACAATTTTGGAGAATCGGTAGGATTAGTGGTCAAAATCTTAATCAGATACAAAGCAAATAATAAGGGAGAAAGGGGAAAGAATATATGCAAAATTAAAATTAAAATATTCCAGGAACACCTGGGTGGTCAGTCAGCTAAGCATCCGACTCTTAGTTTCAGCTCAGGTTGTGATCTCAGTGTGAGGCCAAGCCCTGAGTTGGGCTCCGTGCTCAGCTGGGGGTGGGTGTAGTCTAAGACTCCCTCTCCCTCTGCCCTACCCCACCACAGTCTAACTCTGTCTTTCCTCTCTCTCTCAAAGTAAAAAAGTAAATATTAATAAAATAAAGTAAAATAAATATTCCAGAGAGAATAGTCCAGGAACTTTTATGGAGAAGGTCACATTGAGCTCATACTTGAGAGAAAATCAAGCATTTAAAGTGCAGAATAACGTGAGATAACTTTGTTTAAGATAAAGAATAGAATATGAGAGAAGAACCAATGAAGCATGGCACTCAACCCAATCATCATTCCTATTAGCAGATCCAAAATAGTGTATTTTAAAGTCTGTTTAGAAATCAAGTGGTGAAATTTCTGAATTTCATAACTATATGGTGGTTATTTTAGAGATTACCTGTTTTCTTAACAAATACCTACTATAGTATTATGGAATAAAAAGTCATGAGATACTCAATCTACTCTCAACTTACCAAGAATAAATAATATTGTGTATATGTCTGTGTGTATATATTAAAAGAGGAAGAATGATGGAGCAAATGTGGCAAAATGTTAAAAATAAGTGAATCCAGTTAAAGGACATATGGGAAGTATTTGTGCTTTTCTTGCATTTGTACATTTTAAATTATGTCAACACTTACAGTTTATAAATTTATAGTTTAAAACTATGAAGATGAATTAAAGACATTCAGGTAAATGAAAGCTAACTTTGTGCCAGCTGACTCAAACTCAAAGAAATTACGGAGAACTTTCTTCAAGCTGGAGAGAAATTATAATAGAAAGGAACTCACATCTATATGAAAGATAAAGAGCAGGAAGTAATAAATATGTGGACATATATGAAGATAATTTTATAATATCTTATTTATTTTAAAAGATACTTGGCTAAAACAAAATTTTATATAAAAATGTATTTTTAGGGGGAGGAGTCAAGATGGCGGAGAAGTAGCAGGCTGAGACTACTTCAGGTAGCAGGAGATCAGCTAGATAGCTTATCTAAAGATTGCAAACACCTACAAATCCAACAGGAGATAGAAGAGAAGAACAGCAATTCTAGAAACAGAAAATCAACCACTTTCTGAAAGGTAGGACTGGCAGAGAAGTGAATCCAAAGCGATGGGAAGATAGACCGCGGGGGGAGGGGCCGGCTCCCGGCAAGCAGCAGAGCAACGGAGCACAGAATCAGGACTTTTAAAAGTCTGTTCCACTGAGGGACATCGCTCCAGAGGCTTAACCGGGGTGAAGCCCACACGGGGTCAGCGTGGCCTCAGGTCCCCCAGGGTCACAGAAGGATCGGGGGTGTCTGAGTGTCACAGAGCTTACAGGTATTAGAACGGGGAAGCCGGCTATAGAGACAGAGCCGAGGAGTGAGCGCTAAGCTCGGGGTTACCTTGAACCAGTCGCAGGCTCCGTGAGCTCGGAGCGCGGCCAGAGGCCAGGGTGACGGGAGTAATTGGGCGCTATTCTCTGAGGGCGCACTGAGGAGTGGGGCCCCGGGCTCTCGGCTCCTCCGGGCCGGAGACTGGGAGGCCGCCATCTTCATTCCCGTCATCCAGAACTCTACGGAAAGCGCTCAGGGAACAAAAGTTCCCGAAAGCAAACCCGAGCGGATTACTCAGCCCGGCCCCTGGTAAGGGCGGTGCAACTCCGCCCGGGGCAAAGACACTTGAGAATCACTACAACAGGCCCCTCCCCCAGAAGATCAACAAGAAACCCAGCCAGGACCAAGTTCACCTACCAAGGAGTGCAGTTTCAATACCAAGGAGAGCAGCGGAATTCCAGAGGAGGAGAAAGCAAAGCACGGAACTCATGGCTTTCTCCCCATGATTCTTTAGCCTTGCAGTTAATTTAATTTTTTTTTCTTTTTCAATTTTTTTTTCTCTTCTTTTGCTAAATTTTTTTTTAACTTTTACCCTTTTCTTTTTTAATGTTTTTTAACTAGTTTATCTAATATATATATATATATTTTTTTTTTCTTTATTCATTTTCTTTTTTTAATTGTTTCTTTTCTTTTCTTTTTTTTTTTTTTTTTCGTTCTGAACCTCTTTTTATCCCCTTTGTCCCCCCTCACGATTTGGGATCTCTTCTGATTTGGTTAAAGCATATTTTCCTGGGGTTGTTGCCACCCTTTTAGTACTTTACTTGCTCCTTCATATACTCTTATCTGGACAAAATGACAAGAGGGAATTATTCACCACAAAAAAAAGAACAAGAGGCAGTACCGAAGGCTAGGGACCTAATCAATAAAGACATTGGTAATATGTCAGATCCAGAGTTCAGAATGACGGTTCTCAAGGTTCTAGCCGGGCTCGAAAAAGGCATGGAAGATATTAGAGAAACCCTCTCGGGAGATATAAAAGCCCTTTCTGGAGAAATAAAAGAACTAAAATCTAACCAAGTTGAAATAAAAAAAGCTATTAATGAGGTGCAATCAAAAATGGAGGCTCTCACTGCTAGGATAAATGAGGCAGAAGAAAGAATTAGCGATATAGAAGACCAAATGACAGAGAATAAAGAAGCTAAGCAAAAGAGGGACAAACAGCTACTGGACTACGAGGGGAGAATTCGAGAGATAAGTGACACCATAAGACGAAACAACATTAGAATAATTGGGATTCCAGAAGAAGAGGAAACAGAGAGGGGAGCAGAAGGTATATTGGAGAGAATTATTGGAGAGAATTTCCCCAATATGGCAAAGGGAACAAGCATCAAAATCCAGGAGGTGCAGAGAACTCCCCTCAAAATCAATAAGAATAGGTCCACACTCCGTCACCTAATAGTAAAATTTACAAGTCTTAGTGACAAAGAGAAGATCCTGAAAGCAGCCCGGGGAAAGAAGTCTGTAACATACAATGGTAAAAATATTAGATTGGCAGCAGACTTATCCACAGAGACCTGGCAGGCCAGAAAGAGCTGGCATGATATATTCAGAGTACTAAATGAGAAAAACATGTAGCCAAGAATACTATATCCAGCTAGGCTATCATTTAAAATAGGAGAGATTAAAAGCTTCCAGGACAAACAAACACTGAAAGAATTTGCAAACACCAAACCAGCTCTATAGGAAATATTGAAAGGGGTCCTCTAAGCAAAGAGAGAGCCTAAAAGTAGTAGATCAGAAAGAAACAGAGACAATATACAGGAACGGTCACCTTACAGGCAATACAATGGCACTAAATTCATATCTCTCCATAGTTACCCTGAATGTTAATGGGCTAAATGCCCTAATCAAAAGACACAGGGTATCAGAATGGATAAAAAAACAAAACCCATCTATATGTTGCCTACAAGAAACTCATCTTAAACCCGAAGACACCTCCAGATTTAAAGTGAGGGGGTGGAAAAGAATTTACCATGGTAATGGACATCAGAAGAAAGCAGGAGTGGCATCCTTATATCAGATCAATTAGATTTTAAGCCAAAGACTATAATAAGTGATGAGGAAGGACACTATATCATACTCAAAGGATCTGTCCAACAAGAAGATCTAACAATTTTAAATATCTATGCCCTTAACGTGGGAGCAGCCAACTATATAAACCAATTAATAACAAAATCAAAGAAACACATCAACAATAATACAATAATAGTAAGGGACTTTAACACTCCCCTCACTGAAATGGACAGATCATCCAAGCAAAAGATCAACAAGGAAATAAAGGCCTTAAATGACACACTGGACCAGATGGATATCACAGATATATTCAGAACATTTCATCCCAAAGCAACAGAATACACATTCTTCTCTAGTGCACATGGAACATTCTCCAGAATAGATCACATCCTCAGTCCTAAATCAGGTCTCAACCAGTATCAAAAGATTGGAATCATTCCCTGCATATTTTCAGACCACAATGCTCTGAAGCTAGAACTCAATCACAAGAGGAAATTTGGAAAGAACCCAAATACATGGAGACTAAACAGCATCCTTCTAAAGAATGAATGGGTCAACCAGGAAATTAAAGAAGAATTGAAAAAATTCATGGAAACAAAGGATAATGAAAACACAACGGTTCAAAATCTGTGGGACACAGCAAAGGCAGTCCTGAGAGGAAAATATATAGCGGTACAAGCCTTTCTCAAGAAACAAGAAAGGTCTCAGGTACACAACCTAACCCTACACCTAAAGGAGCTGGAGAAAGAACAAGAAAGAAACCCTAAACCTAGCAGGAGAAGAGAAATCATAAAGATCAGAGCAGAAATCAATGAAATAGAAACCAAAAAAACAATAGAACAAATCAACAAAACTAGGAGCTGGTTCTTTGAAAGAATTAATAAGATTGATAAACCCCTGGCCAGACTTCTCAAAAAGAAGAGAAAGGACCCAAATAAATAAAATCATGAATGAAAGAGGAGAGATCACAACTAACACCAAAGAAATACAGACAATTATAAGAACATACTATGAGCAACTCTACGCCAACAAATTTGACAATCTGGAAGAAATGGATGCATTCCTAGAGACATATAAACTACCACAACTGAACCAGGAAGAAATAGAAAGCCTGAACAGACCCATAACCAGTAAGGAGATTGAAACAGTCATCAAAAATCTCCAAACAAACAAAAGCCCAGGGCCAGACAGCTTCCCGGGGGAATTCTATCAAACATTTAAAGAAGAACTAATTCCTATTCTCCTGAAACTGTTCCAAAAAATAGAAATGGAAGGAAAACTTCCAAACTCATTTTATGAGGCCAGCATCACCTTGATCCCAAAACCAGACAAGGATCCCATCAAAAAAGAGAACTACAGACCAATATCCTTGATGAACACAGATGCGAAAATTCTCGCCAAAATACTAGCCAATAGGATTCAACAGTACATTAAAAGGATTATTCACCACGACCAAGTGGGATTTATTCCAGGGATGCAAGTGTGGTTCAACATCCGCAAATCAATCACTGTGATACAACACATTAATAAAAGAAAGAACAAGAACCATATGATACTCTCCATAGATGCTGAAAAAGCATTTGACAAAGTACAGCATCCCTTCCTGATCAAAACTCTTCAAAGTGTAGGGATAGAGGGCACATACCTCAATATTATCAAAGCCATCTATGAAAAACCCACCGCAAATATCATTCTCAATGGAGAAAAACTGAAAGCTTTTCCGCTCAGGTCAGGAACACGGCAGGGATGTCCGTTATCACCACTGCTATTCAACATAGTACTAGAAGTCCTAGCCTCAGCAATCAGACAACAAAAGGAAATTAAAGGCATCCAAATCGGTAAAGAAGAAGTCAAACTCTCACTCTTCGCAGATGATATGATACTATATGTGGAAAACCCAAAAGACTCCACTCCAAAACTGCTAGAACTTGTACAGGAATTCAGTAAAGTGTCAGGATATAAAATCAATGCACAAAAATCAGTTGTATTTCTCTACACCAACAACAAGACAGAAGAAAGAGAAATTAAGGAGTCAATCCCATTTACAATTGCACCCAAAACTATAAGATACCTAGGAATAAACCTAACTAAAGAGGCTAAGAATCTATACACAGAAAACTATAAAGTACTCATGAAAGAAATTGAGGAAGACACAAAGAAATGGAAAAATGTTCCATGCTCCTGGATTGGAAGAATAAATATTGTGAAAATGTCTATGCTACCTAAAGCAATCTACACATTTAATGCAATTCCTATCAAAGTACCATCCATTTTTTTCAAAGAAATGGAACAAATAATCCTAAAATTTATATGGAACCAGAAAAGACCTCGAATAGCCAAAGGAATATTGAAAAGGAAAGCCAAAGTCAGTGGCATCACAATTCCGGACTTCAAGCTCCATTACAAAGCTGTCATCATCAAGACAGTATGGTACTGGCACAAAAACAGACACATAGATCAATGGAACAGAATAGAGAGCCCAGAAATAGACCCTCAACTCTATGGTCAACGAATCTTCGACAAAGCAGGAAAGAATGTCCAATGGAAAAAAGACAGCCTCTTCAATAAATGGTGTTGGGAAAATTGGACAGCCACATGCAGAAAAATGAAATTGGACCATTTCCTTACACCACACACGAAAATAGACTCAAAATGGATGAAGGACCTCAATGTGAGAAAGGAATCCATCCAAATCCTTGAGGAGAACACAGGCAGCAACCTCTTCGACCTCAGCCGCAGCAACATCTTCCTAGGAACATCGCCAAAGGCAAGGGAAGCAAGGGCAAAAATGAACTATTGGGATTTTATCAAGATCAAAAGCTTTTGCACAGCAAAGGAAACAGTTAACAAAACCAAAAGACAACTGACAGAATGGGAGAGGATATTTGCAAATGACATATCAGATAAAGGGCTAGTGTCCAAAATCTATAAAAAACTTAGCAAACTCAACATCCAAAGAACAAATCATCCAATCAAGAAATGGGCAGAAGACATGAACAGACATTTCTGCAAAGAAGACATCCAGATGGCCAACAGACACATGAAAAAGTGCTCCATATCACTCGGCATCAGGGAAATACAAATCAAAACCACAATGAGATATCACCTCACACCAGTCAGAATGGCTAAAATTAACAAGTCAGGAAATGACAGATGCTGGCGAGGATGCGGAGAAAGGGGAACCCTCCTACACTGTTGGTTGGAATGCAAGCTGGTGCAACCACTCTGGAAAACAGCATGGAGGTTCCTCAAAATGTTGAAAATAGAACTACCCTATGACCCAGCAATTGCACTGCTGGGTATTTACCCTAAAGATACAAACGTAGTGATCCGAAGGGGCACGTGCACCCAAATGTTTATAGCAGCAATGTCTACAATAGCCAAACTATGGGAAGAACCTAGATGTCCATCAACAGACGAATGGATAAAGAAGAAGTGGTATATATACACAATGGAATACTATGCAGCCATCAAAAGAAATGAAATCTTGCCATTTGCGATGACATGGATGGAACTAGAGGGTATCATGCTTAGTGAAATAAGTCAATCGGAGAAAGACAACTATCATATGATCTCCCTGATATGAGGGAGTGGAGACGCAACATGGGGGGTTAAGAGGGTAGGAGAAGAGTAAATGAAACAAGATGGGATTGGGAGGGAGACAAACCATAAGTGACTCTTAATCTCACAAAACAAACTCCGGTTTGCTGGGGAGGAGGGGGATTGGAGAGGGGGGGTGGGGTTATGGACATTGGGGAGGGTATGTGCTATGGTGAGTGCTGTGAAGTGTGTAAACCTGGCGATTCACAGACCTGTACCCCTGGGGATAAAAATGTATTATATGTTTATTAAAAAAAAAAAAAGTTAAAAAAATACAAAACTGAAAAAAAAATGTATTTTGGGTTTATAACATTTGAAGTAGATTGTGATAGGTTAAGGATATATATTGGAGTTCCTGCACCAAGCACTAAAAAAAAGAAAAGGGGGTATACATAAAAAGAAATATAAAATTGAGTACAAAATAATAAATTAATCCAAAAGAAGGCAGAAAGGGAGGAATAATAGAAGAAAGGATGTATGAGACAAATAAAATAAGAAAATGGTAGACTTAAGTCCAACTATATTAATAGTTGTATTAAATGTAAATGGCCTTATATTCTTCAAGGAAAAAACAAATTTACAAATTGGATTAAAAAATTTAAAAAGCACAGAACAATTATAAGCCATTTGTGAAAGACATTTTAAATATAAAGATATATATTGGTTAGGAATAAAGGAGCGCAAGAGATGTATCATGCAAATGCTAATTAAAAGAAAGCTGATGTAGATATTTCACTACCAATGTATTTTAAGGGAAGGAGTATTATTAGAGATATATAGGAACATTTCATAAGGAGAAGAGTGTCAATTCATCAAAAAGGCATAACACTTATAAGCATATAGATACCTAATAATAGAGATTCTAAATTCATGACAAAATTTGGCAGAACTAAAGGGACAATTATAGTTGAAGAATTTAACATTAATATAATAGAACATCAATATTAGCATTATATTAATAGAATAATAATGATTAGTACTATAGTTAAAAGAGTAATCAATATTACAAT
The DNA here is from genome assembly GCF_002288905.1 of Enhydra lutris kenyoni. Taxonomy (NCBI): domain Eukaryota; kingdom Metazoa; phylum Chordata; class Mammalia; order Carnivora; family Mustelidae; genus Enhydra; species Enhydra lutris. Next base: position 2,546,885 of record NW_019154140.1, read on the forward strand.
TAGAAAAAAATCTCAATCAATAATATAATTGACACAACAATTTTAAAAATTGTATCTCAATAATTGATACAGCAATTAGAAAAATAATACAGAAAAATTTGAACAGTAGAATAAACTATGACATTACTTACTTAAATAAATATGCCCCAAATTACTGCACAATATGCACTATTTGGTATTAAATCACAGCATCTCATAGAACTCTTCCACTCCCTTGTCAAATGCTATTCAGATGTTAATCGGGAAAAAAAAATTCAGAACATGTTATTGTGCTTGGCAACTAGGAGTTCACTGAGATTTTAGTGAAAATAGTATCAATGAAATATTGAGGGTTGCAAGTCATGTTATCATGGACCAATGCTTGAATGAAAGGTGAAGATGAAGAGACCATGAGGATAGCAGTTTTTCTCAGGAAGTTTCTCTCAGAAAATAAGAGGAAGAAGAGTGATTAGTGATGGGTGACGGGGGAGAGACATATTTTTGTTTTAAAATAGAAAAGGACCTAGTGTATCATGCTAAGTGAAATACTTCAGACAGAGAAAGACAAATACCATATGATTTCACTTATATGTGGAACCTAAGAAATAGAACAAACAAGCAGAAAGAGACTCATAAACACAGAGAACAAACTGTTGGTCCCCAGAGGGGAGGGAGATGGAGGGGAATGGGTAAAATATATTTTATAACTTCTAGTTATAAAATAAGAAAGTCACAGGGTGAAAAATACAGTTTAGGAAATACAGTCAATAGTACTATAATAAGATTATACAGTGACAGGTGGCGACTACACTTATGGCTAGCACTGTGTAATGTTTGGAATTGTGGAATCCCTATGGTGTGCACCTGAAACTAATAAAACACTGTAAGTTAACTATACTTCAATAAATTTTTTTAAAAATAATACAAAATAAAGTAAAATAGAGAACATTGAACACGTGTTATTTTGGATGAAGAGAAGGAGCCAGTGGAGAAAGAAAGGAAAGGGAAGGAGAGAGAATAATCTCTGGGGAAAGGTTCTGGAGAATTCAGAGTGGAAAGAAATCAAGAGTAGAGGTTGGGGGACTGGGCTTCAGCATGAGCAGGGAAATCTTTCTCACTAAAGAGTGGGGAGAAGAGATAAAATACATGTAGAGAATGCTTCATCTTAAATAAACAAGTATAGAAAATTATTATACACTGTATATTAATATTTACAACTAATTTAAGGTAGAATCAAAAGCATGCTTTTTGATAAGAGATGCTTAAATGTTTTAAATTGCCTTCACATAAAATGCTTTACTCCCTCATGTTTCTTTCTTTCTTTCTTTTTTTTTTTTAAATGAAGTGAGGAGTGGGTGGGGGGTATGAGAAAGGGGGTATGAGAAGGATGGGGGAGAAGAGAGGCAAAGAGTATAAAAAGTGGTTAAGCAATCCTCAGAAAAAGAAACCTAATAGCAAAATATATATAAAAGAATCCTCATCCAATCTAGTAATCAGATAAATATAAATACTCAAACAATGAAATACTATGTTATACCCCAGCAGATCAGATTTTTTGAAAATTCATGTATCATTGAAGATGTGAATATACTAAAAATTTTATACCTCACCAGTGGTAATTTAAATTGATTTAATTGCTTTGGATAGTACTTTGACAATTTCTGGGGAAGCTGAAGATGAAGGATAAAACATATTATTATTTACCAGAATCTGCTCCCTCCCCTTAAGAGAGAATTCTAAGTCTTCACCCAGTTCCCTGTGCCCAGCAATCCTCCCCTGTAGGAAGAGTATATTTCCCTGACCCAATGACTAGGATTTGGTCGTGTGATTTCATTTGGTCAATTAAATATGAGTATATATTCAATGACATGAGTATCCCTGATATAAACAGAAGCTTTCAAAAGCATCGCAAGTTTTTGTCAGCCTCCTGCCCATATTCCCTCTGCCATGAGAAGAGTGTACAGCAGACACGAGCCATTTCCATTCCAACTGTAACAATTTGAATAAAAAATTCTTTGAATTTCTGGAGTGGCATTAGGGTTATAGAATTTATTGGTGAAGGATTCTTTTTTTTTTTACATAAGGAAAATGAAAACAAAATGCTAACATATCACACAAGTATGTTTATTATTTAAATGTTCATAAGCTTTTATGATGTTCATACGTTCAAATGTTCATAAGATTTTATCAATGAAAACACTTCTAGAAAATGCTACACATGTTGTATTAATGATTGTAACTGGTTTAAGGCACATAGTGCAAAATACTTCATTTCTGATACAGAGATCCCTAAATGCTTATCTAACCACATTGGCACAAAATTGCTTTAGTACCTTATATGGTACAACATATGTTTGGGGAAAAAAATGTTTGGGGAAAAAATAAATAATAATAGATGGGAAAAAACTTTGTGGGTAAAACTAGTTACTACTATTTACTGGCAAAAATCTATTAGTAGATTCATTTTTTGGTTTACAGAGTAAGTTGCCATAGAAAAATACTGTCTATGATTCATTTTAAATCACATTATTATATAATACACAAATTATTCACCTGAAAAAATCTCTTACTACCTGAGAATTTGCCCATGAATAGTTATTTTTTTTTTTATGTTTTGGCTTAGAGAAACCTCAGATACAAAATAACTTGAGCATCTCTAATAAAAATTTTCCTTATGTAAACATAATTTTGTCTACCAAAACAGGATTTTCAAAATTTCAAAAATTCCCTTTACTTGATTAATAAAATACAGTACATAACTTTGAGAAAATAGATTTTTAAGAGTAAATATATACATATATGAGTTATAGAGACAGAATATAAAGATATATTGCTCTTATAAGTACAATCAAATTAGAGGTAGGTGTTTTAAGTAAAATTCAACTATATCGTATCTTTTTCTGTGTTATATCTACAAATATTCATATTTAGTATTTAACCCAAGTATATATTTTTAACATAAAGTGTACTGCATTTTTAGGATGATTTTTTTTATTAGAAGCACCATAACCCACAATTTAAAATTGAAGGAAATATAAAACAGGTATCTATGCTGTATCAGTAGAAAGTATAATGGCTATGTACTCTTTTGATGTGACTAAGGATTTGCTATTTACCTGCCAGATTCAATAATGTTTCTAGGTGTTTTAAATAAATTCATTTTCCTAATTTTTACTTGCTCCATTTTAACAAGTAGAATAAACATTCACTGTACAGTACAATACTGAGTAATGATTTATATGTGTGTTTATCGGCATAATGTAACTGTGATCCAGTGCAAGCTGTTTGTTAACAACAACATTATTTTGGCATAATTCATTCAAATATCTCTGTATATTATACCATAAATTACTTTGTCCTTTTAAAAAGTTCCTAACTAGAGTCATATATCTATTAAGTTTATTTTGAAGGCTTTGGAAAAAGTAAGCAGTGATTTGATTCCTTGATGAGCACCCTGAAAAGAAAACAAGGCACAGTCATTTTGGAAATGGAAATCCCAGGAAGGGAGGAGTACAGAAATGAGCACCAGTTATTTGCAGATATTCCAAAGAATATCTCCTCATACTTCCCACTTCTGAATGTTCATATGACTTGAATTGGGAGACCAGTAGTCATGTGAGGAACACACTTCCCACAGAATCCTCCACATCTGCCGTAGACTTTGGTTCCATCCTGAAAATAGGAAGAGGCAGAAATATAGGAGAATTGGGCAAAAGCTGGTATCTGTGTACATAGGCAGAAAAAGCAAATGCTTTAAATCATGCAGCAGAAATCATTAGCCAAAGTTTCCTATAACAATTATATTTGAGGTCAAAGGTCATACCACTTTAGGATTAGTTGAAATTGGTGGTCATGGGAATCAGATAATCTGAGATTCAGATTAGCTACTGATGATTATAAACCACATTATAATTCAGACAATTCATCTCAATCCACGTGTTTTTCATCAAGGTGTATTTGCTTCAGTGAGGCTGTTAAAACCTCTCCCAATTTGCTGTCCAATATTTATATGATTTTATATAAGATTCTCATAGGCTAAATAAGAAATATACAAACTTGCCCTTAACTGTATACAAGTCATATTTTCCCCTGTTAACCTCAAGCATCTCATGGAAACCTTAGAAACACAGCTTGAAGTATAGTTTGTGATAAAATGGGGGGAGAAAACTGGACTGAAAGCATTTGTAATTAGAATTGTAATTAGAAATTGTAGTTAGAAAAGAACTAAGAAGGGAGTTTTCGTTTTTTGTGTGTGTTTTTGTTTTTGTTTTGTGGGGGGTTGTTTTTTTTGTTTGTTTGTTTGTTTGTTTGTTTAAGAAACGCGAAGCTGTTCACTGAGGAATAGGTTGACAGAGGCTGGTGAGAGGGGTGGGACAGAAATTCTCTCTTGATTCCTTTCCATCCTTGGTCCAAAAGTCAAAGGACTGAAGACAGTTTGATAGGATGAAGCAAAAACAGTTTGAGCTACTATATGAGCTTCTGAAGAAAGTAAGGGGTTTTTTTTGTTTGTTTGTTTTGGGGGGCTTGTTTTGTTTTTAATCTAAAGAGGGCAGTCAGAGAAGGAAACTCAGTTCCTAGAACATTTTGGGATAAAGAGCGTTTTGAGATTAGGGACTTTTGAAGTTGCCTTTTCTTTCAGAAATTTTTCTTAGCTCTCAAGAATCTAAGTAAAGAGAGAAGAAGGGAATGGCAGCAAAAATTCCCATTTATGTACATTGCTATTCCCAGATTGCTTAAGTAAAAACCTAATCTTGGTTAAATGTCCTGGCAAATGAAAAGAAGCTTGCATTTCCATATGTAAACCTGGATTCCACCGGTCATAGCTTCATACGAGGCCACAAGTTTCAGGAAATACTTTCACGTGCAATATTTTTGATCAAGGTAGACATTCTCAGTAGATTAAATAATTAATTAACCTTTAGAATGGAACTTAAATAGAAGTAAAAGGAGATTATACTAAATATTCATATCTACTGGTGACCTCTTTACAATTAACCAAAAATTATAGAAAAGCTGGATAAATAAGGTAAAAATATTTCTCTTTTACACAGAGACCTGCTCAGAATATACTTTAATTAACTTATTCCTATTCTTCTACCAAAAGGGATTAGACCTAATACACCAAGAGTTTAAAAATAGCTGTTTGCTCTAAAAGCTGACTTCTTACCTAAATGAGAATTATAAAAATTGTAAATGCTTATTAATTAAAACTTGGTTTTGTAGTCTTCAGAAATAGAATGTTTTAGTCTATGAATATCAGAAAATTGAATTTCATTACAAATAATATTGATACAAGTATATTAAAAAAGTCACTTTAAAAAAAAGTCACTTTTATCCAAAGAAAGAAAAACCATAAAACAGAAGGGGCAGGGGCCATGGATGGCACTGAATGATGAGCAACATAGGTGAGAACACTCAGAAAGTAGATCCTGATTTACTAGAGATAAAGTCAAGCTATCTGAGACATGGTCCCTGTGAGTAACAGGAGCCGTGTCAGGAGATATATGTGCCAGTACCCTATACTACCAAAATTACATGTGTCCTACCTGTAAAAGCCCAGTACGATGTTATCTGCGTAAAGGCAGAGGAAAATACGCATACAACCATAAAACTAGTCCTGATTTTTATAGAAACTATGAAGAATATATGCCAAATGAAAAATGACCACCCCCATCACTAAATCAAGGCAGTGAGATAAATAAACCAAAAACCCACTCCTCACTTTGAAACAGTAAAACCAACAAATCTTTAATAATTAAAATACAGCTAACAGCACCACCTCTTCTTGAAGGACATGCATTTCAAGTCATTAGCTCCAACCTTGAGCTACATAGAATCTATATGCCCTAGTATTTGATATTTCTGGTTCAAATACTGGTAATCTATACATGGGTTTATATGCAAATAAGGCCACATACGTACATTAATCAAAATGACCCTGGTTTCATGATTTCATAGATTACTATTATGTCCCATTATATGTAATATGCCTCATCTATGCAATAACTCATTAGGCTTTAACTTTATAACTCTAAAGTTAAGATAAGGGACCTTTAATTCTAGTTCACAGCACGAAGTATTTCAAACAAGCATGTTGGTCCAGCAGGACTTACTTGTGATCTGTGTATGATGACAGAGGCATAACTCCCCTGAGCAAGCCACTTTGCTGTGCTAGATATCTTCATTCCAGTTCCTGCCAAGTTAATGCTGAACTGTCCCTAGATTGTAAACAAAACAAAACAGATGAAATTCATAAAATATTTAAGAATGCTCAAAAGAAACACCTGAATTTGAATTATATAAGAAAGGTCCGGGGTGCCTGGGTGGCTCAGTGGGTTAAAGCCTCTGCCTTCGGCTCAGGTCATGATCTCAGGATCCTGGGATCGAGCCCTGCATCAGGCTCTCTGCTCAGCAGGGAGCCTGCTTCCCTCTCTCTCTCTCTGCCTGCCTCTCTGCCTGCTTGTTATCTCTGTCAAATAAATAAATAAAATCTTTAGAAAAATAAAAAAAAGAAAAAAGAAAGGTCCCAAATTGGTTTTCAAGGGTCTTCCTTTAAAAAATGAAAAAAAAAAATTTTTTTTTGAGAGAGGGAGAGAGAGTGCGCACAGAGAAGGGCAGAGGGAGAGGGAAGAGAGAATTTTAAGCAGGCTCCATGCCCAGGGCAGAGCAGGAGGAAGGGCTCAATCTCCTGACCCTGAGATCACGACCTGTGCCAAAATCAAGAGTCAGATGCTTAGCTGACTGAGCCACCAGGTGCCCAAAATGAAAGAATATTGATGCAACTTTACTCTAAAGGAAATTGTCCAGCTAATGTTTTTTAAAAATTACAAATATGTCTTCTCAATCTGAGATACCTGAATCAATATCATATAATGTGATTTGTGCAAAAATAAATCCGTCTAACCCTAGCACTCTAGGCTTGACTGCTACAGTTAGTGTTCCTAGAGCAGTAGGCAAGTTTTTTTTTTTTTAAAGATTTTATTTATTTATTTGACAGACAGAGATCACAAGTAGGCAGAGAGGCAGGCAGAGAGAGGAGGAAGCAGGCTCCCTGCGGAGCAGAGAGTCCGATGCGGGGCTCAATCCCAGGACCCCGAGATCATGACCTGAGCCGAAGGCAGAGGCTTTAACCCACTGAGCCACCCAGGCGCCCCAGTAGGCAAGTCTTAACAGAAGGGATGCTCATAGGGACTAATACCAAACTTAACATTTCTCCAATTTCTATTTTTGACCCCTTCTTGTTCACTTCCCTGATAATAATTCCCCTGTTTAATGTATTTTCTAGAGTCTCCCGTCAATGTGCCCTTCTCTGCCATAAAAATATTACTTCTTAACCCCACACACAGAGCTACGGAATGTATCATTTATTGTCCCAGCTATTGCATTCTTTTTAAAGTACGCAGAAGTGTATATGGGATGTGTGATCCCACATGATTTACACACAGTGTGTGAGCCCCCTAGTGGCTTTATGATCTAATTCTTTTTAAGACGCAAGAACCATTTTCATGTCAAAATATTTCAGACTATCTCTGTTAAAAATTAAACTTTAAATGTCTGTTAATTGAGAAATGTGACTAAAATAGGTAAAATTCTGACACATTTATATGATCTTGCAGTACAGAATTACACACTGAAAAAATAATTAACAAATGCTAATTAAGCCTATTGCCAATGTTCAAATATACATAGATTCAGAGTGATAATCTTGGATCCCATCCCTATATTCCATAGCCTAAGCTTCATGAATCTTGAGCAAGTCTGTGATAAAATATAAGGGATTACATTACCTGAAAGAAAATATTACCTAGTCATAAAAGCAAAAGTGAAATAGATTTCAAATATATATATAGGAAATTACTATTGTTAAAACAAATATATGTTGACTTAGTTTATTGCTAAAAAATCTAAGTTATTTCTTAATTAAAATCAAAATAAATTCAAATACATTTATAATACAATTTTAATACATGGAGAATTTTCCCTGTAAGAGAAATAATGTTTAGATAAATTCCAAATAAAAATTCTTATTACATACATCACTTAAATATAAATTTAGAATATGACCTAGATGTTTCATTGCTGTATTTTCAAAGTCCAGAATAGGGCTTGGGTACTCAGTGTTTTTGGATGAATTAAGTACAGCATTATAAATACTGAATTTTCATATTACATACACATAAATACACAAATACACATCTAAACCTTTCATACATCATGATAATGAATAACATTAACACTAGAAACAATGGTATATTTTTACTGGTAAATACTTGAAAAATAATTTTAACTACTTCTCTAATACTTGATAATCAACCTGATTCCAGTTTTGCATTGAATATCTTCATCCTACACTAATTCATTAAGTAGGTTTCGCAACAAATAAAATTTCTTTAAAATAGAAATATATTCTGTGATGTAGGTTTCCTATAACTAGACACTTATTGAATACCTCCGTAGAGTGTTTTCACAACATAACATTCTACACTTTTCACTCAAGCAATACTCAAGATTGCTTGGAAGCATTCAAATGTACATGCACTGAAAGTGAAAGGAAAAAAATCTGACTGACTATTCAAAGACTCAGGTGGTCACTAACACAAGGTTGGACTAGAAATACCTATGGCTCCATTTCTGCAGACAAACTTTCATGAGCTTTACTTATGTCCTTAGACCTCATTAAAAAGCAACATTTGAGCCCCTCATTGGGCTCTCTGCTCAGTGGGGAGCCTGCTCCCCCTGCCCCCCCGTCACCGCCTGCCTCTCTGCCTACTTGTGATCTCTGTCTGTCAAATAAATAAATATTTAAAAAAATTTTTTTAAAAAAGCAACATAATATAATCTCCAAGAAATTGTAAAACAATTCATCTGAAATTTGAGATAGTATTGATAATGTAAAAATACATTTCACTTACTCATTCAAAATTACCTGAATGACAGACATAGTGTCAAGTACTGTGGTGGTACCAAGACATATCTCACTCTAAATCTTTTTTTTTTTATTTTATTTTTTTTTCAGTGTTCCAAAATTCATTATTTATGCACCACACCCAGTGCTCCATGCAATACGTGCCCTCCATAATACCCACCATCAGGCTCACCCCCACCCCCCACCCCACCCCCAAAACCCTCAGTTTGTTTCTCAGAGTCCGCAGTCTCTCATGGTTTATCTCCCCCTCTGATTTCTAAATCTTTTCTTTTTTCTTTTTTTTTTTTTTTAAGATTCTATTTATCCATTTGACAGACAGAGATCACAGGCAGGCAGAGAGACAGGCAGAGAGAGAGAGAGAGAGGAGGAAGCAGGCTCCCTGCGGAGCAGAGAGCCCGATGTGGGGCTTGATCCCAGGAACTTGGGATCACGATCCCAGCCGAAGGCAGAGGCCTTAACCCACTGAGCCACCCAGGCATCGCCAATTTCTAAATCTTTTAAGTGAAGAACAGATTGGTAGTTGCCAGGAAGGTTCGGGGGAATAGGTCCTCACCCATGGTCAAAAGATACAAACTTCCAGTTATGAGATAAATTCTGGGAAAATAATGTGCAGCCTGGTGATTATAGTTAACAGTACTGCACTGTATATTTGAAAGTTGTTAACAGAGTAGTTCTTAAAGGCTCTTATCCCATGAAAAAGATTTCATAACTATGTGAGGTGATGGATGTTGATTAAGCATCCTATGGTGATCATTTTGCAATGTATGCATAATCAAATCATTGTCTGGAACACTTTACACTAATGTAATGTTATATGACAATTATATTTCACTGAAACTGGGGAAAAATAAATAAGTAAAATAACATATGTACATAAATACATGTAATGAACTGTAGAGAATTACAGGATATATTTATAACATAAAAAATGGACTGGTATGTTCCTATGGAACTTCAGAAGTAATAAATGATAGAATAAATTATTTTAGTTCCATATTTTATTTAAGATTAAAATGTAAACCTCCTTAAACCTAATCTTTAACTTAAAATTAGTTCAGTATAGCTACTAAAAATTTGTTTTTTAAAAAAGTAGATGAGGTTTACCACCTCTTCTACTCTCAACATTTAGATTAGGCAAACATAAGGAGTAAAATTCTAAGAGCAAAATCACAAGTAGAAGGTGACCCAAAGATCCAATAATTCAATAAATTGGAATATCTGTCCTTGACTTATTAACTGAATTAAAGAAAAAAAGTACTTATGGGTATAAGAGAAGAAACATAGTGGTAGATACAAGTTTCAATGTTCTACTTCTCTTACTGACTGGTTCATGGGTGCTCATTACACCATCATGCTTTTATAATGTTAAAATATATTGTACATATATTATTATGAATGGGATCTATAATCTAATGCAATTCTTTTTTAAAATTTTTAATTTCTTATTAACATATAATGTATTATTAGCCCCAGGGGTACAGGTCTGTGAATCGCCAGGTTCATACACTTCACAGCACTCACCATAGCACATATCCTCCCCAACGTCCATAACCCAACCACCCTCTCCCTACCCCCTTCCCTCAGTTTGTTTTGTGAGATTAAGAGTCTCTTATGGTTTGTGTCCCTCCCAATCCCCTCTTGTTTCCTTTTTACCTTCCCTACCCCCAAACCCCACACTTTGCCTCTCAAATCCCTCACATCAGGGAGATCATATGATAATTGTCTTTCTCTGATTAACTTTTTTCGCTCAGCATAATACCCTCTAGTTTCATCCATGTCGTCGCAAATGGCAAGATTTCATTTCTTTTGACAGCTGCATAGTATTCCACTGTATATGTATACCACATCTTCTTTATCTATTCATCTGTTGATGGACATCTAGGTTCTTTCTATAGTTTGGCTATTGTGGACATTTCTGCTATAAACATTTGGGTGCACATGCCCCTTCGGATCACTACATTTGTATCTTTAGGGTAAATACCCAGTAGTGCAATTGCTGGGTTGTAGGGTAGCTCTATTTTCAACTTTTTGAGGAACCTCCATGCTGTTTTTCATAGTGACTGTACCGGCTTGCTTTCCTACCAACAGTGTAGGAGGGTGACTCTTTCTCTGCATCCTCGCCAGCATCTGTCATTTCTTGACTTGTTAACTTTAGCCATTCTGATGGGCACGAAGTGGTATCTCCTTGTGGTTTTGATTTGTATTTCCCTGGTGCCAAGTGATGTGGAACAATTTCTCATGTGTCTGTTGGCCATCTGGATGTCTTCTTTGCAGAAATGTCTGTTCATGTCTTCTGCTCATTTCTTGATTGGATTATTTGTTCTTTGGGTGTTGAGTTAGATAAGTTCTTTATAGATTTTGGACACTAGCCCTTTATCTGATATGTTGTTTGCAAATATCCTCTCCCATTCTGTCAGTTGTCTTTTGGTTTTGTTGACTGTTTCCTTTGCTGTGCAAAAGCTTTTGATCTTGATGAAGTCCCTATAGTTCATTGTTGCCCTTGCTTCCCTTGCCTTTGGCAATGTTCCTAGGAAGCAGTTGCTGCGGCTGAGGTTGAAGAGGTTGCTGCCTGTGTTCTTCTTAAAGATCTGGATGGATTCCTTTCTCACATTGAGGTCTTTCATCCATTTGGAGTCTGTTTTTGTGTGTGGTGTAAGGAAATGGTCCAGTTTCATTTTTCTGCATGTGGCTGTCCAATCTTCCCAACACTATTTGTTGAAGAGACTGTTTTTTTTCCATTGGACATTCCTTCCTGCTTTGTCAAAGATTAGTTGACCATAGAGTTGAGGGTCCATTTCTGGGATCTCTGTTCTGTTCCATTGATCTATGTGTCTGTTTTTGTGCCAGTACCATACTGTCTTGATGATGACAGCTTTGTAATAGAGTTTGATAACTCTATTGTAATAGAGTTTGTAATAGAGTTTGGGATGCCACCAACTTTGGCTTTCTATTTCAACATTCCTCTGGCTATTTGAGGTCTTTTCTGGTTCCATATAAATTTTAGGATTATTTGTTCCATTTCTTTGAAAATAGTTGATGGGATTTTGATAGGGATTGCATTAAACGTGTAGATTGCTTTAGGTAGCACAGACATTTTCATAATACATGTTCTTCCAATCCATGAGCATGGAACATTTTTCCATTCCTTTGTGTCTTCCTCCATTTCTTTCATGAGGACTTTATAGTTTTCTGAGTACAGATGATTTGTCTCTTTGGTTAGGTTTATTCCTAGGTATCTTATGGTTTGGGGTACAATTGTAATGTAAGGTAATTCTAATAAGAATTCCATCGGGAATTTTGTAACTCTAGAGAACTGATTCTAAAATTTATATTAAAAGACAAAGAAATTAAAATAGTTAAAACAATTTTTAAAAAGAAAAAACTTATAGGACTCACACTACCTTATTTTAGTGATTATAAAGCTATCATAACCAAGACACAGCTGTGAGAGGGAGGTAGATCAATGGAACAGAACAGTTCAGAAATAGACCTATATTAATAAGTCCACTTGGTTTTTGACAAAGGTAGAAAGCTAATTAAATGGAGAAACTACAGTCTTTTCACCAAATGGTTTTTAGACAATTGGATGTCTACATGTAAAAATCATCAGACTTCACACAAAATTAATTCAAAATCAATCATAGGTCTAAGTATACAACTATAAAACTATACAGATTTTTGAAGGAAATATAGGAGAAAATCTTTGTAACTTGGAATTAGTCAAAGAGTTCTTCAGTATAAAACTAATTGCACAAGCCATATAGGAAAAAACTAATATATTTTGTGTCATTAAAACTTAAGATTTTTGCTGTGTGAAAGATACTTAAAGATACAGTTCGTACCAGTAAAAAAATATTTGCAAATGTCATATATAACAAAAGACTTGTATCCAGAATATGTAAAGAACTCTCAAAATTAAACAGTAGGAAATGAACAATCCAATATTTAAAATGAGCAAAGACTCTAAAATACACTTCATCAAAATGGATATGCAGATGACCAATAAGCACATGAAAGATATTTAACATCTTTAACCATTAGGGAAATGCAAATTAAAGCCACAGTAAAATTTCACAGAACATGGGGAGGGGAGACAGAAAACTTGACAATCCTAAGTGCTAACAGGGAAGCAAAGACTGGAAATTAAATCTTCACTGGTGGGAATACAAAGCCACTAGAACTTATAATATCTTCGCTCTATAAAATGGCTTGGTAGTTTCTTATAAGTTAAACATATATGTGACCCTATAATCCCATTCATAGCATATTTATCCCAGAAAAATTAGAATGTATGTTCACATGAATACCTATACACAAATGTGCATATCAGGTCTGTTCATAAACTCCCAAACTTTAATCAACCCATATCTTCCAATGAGTGAATGGACAAACTATAGGACAACTGTACGACATCTGTATGATGGAGTAATTTTCTCAGCAATAAAAAAGGAACAAATTGCTGACATCTGAAACAACACAGATGAATGAATCTCAAAGGTGTTATGTTGAGTGAAGAAAGCCAATCTTCAAAGGTTATATACTGCATGATTCCATTTATATGACATTTGTATGACATTTCAGAAAAGACAAAACTATAGCACAGAGAAGATCTTGATCAGTGTTTACCAGGAGGTAGGTCCAAAGGAGAAACTGACTCCATGAAGGGCACATGAGGGAACTGTCCTATATGCTAATTATGATGTTGATAAAATGAATCTGTACAGGAGAAAAGCAAGATGGTGAAGGAGTAGGAGACCTAAATATCATCAGGTCCCAGGAGTTCAGCTGGATAGTTGTCAAACCATTCTGAACAGCTACAAACTCAACAAAAGAGAGAAGAGAAGAAGAGCAGCAATTCTACAAACAGAAAATTGACTACTTTCTGGAAGGTAGGATGTGCCGAGAAGTGAATCCAAAGCAACATTTGGGAAGATAGACCGTGGGGGGAGTGGCCAGCTCCTGGCAAGTGAGAAAGCAGTGGAGCACAAAATCATAACTTTTAGAAGTTGGCTCCCCTGAGGGACCTCTCTCCAGAGGCTAAGTGGGTGGTGGAGCCCTCATGGGGACAGTGTGGTCTCAGGATCTGCAAGGTCACAAAAAGACAAGGGTGCCTGAGTGTGGCTGAGCTCCCAGGTTTTGGAGCAGGGAAGCCAGCTGCAGAGATGGAGCAGAGGGCTTTTAGGTCGGGGTAAAATTAAACCATGATCCAAGTCACAGTCGGGCCACTGTTCTTCGGGCAGGAACCCAACAAGCAGCAGATCTGGGGAGACTCACTTTTCTCCTCTGGGAGGAGCAGTGTGGGAGCACACTGCAGGAATCAGCTGAGTTTGGAGACTCCAAATGGGGCTGGGCAGCAGAGAGAGAAACATCCAGTCATAGGCCAGGTGAGCTTGGAGTGGGGCCGGAGACCAGGGAGATGGGAGGCATTGATTGCTTCTCTCTGAGGGTGCACTAAGGAGTGGGGTCCCCAAGATCTTGGCTCCTATGGGCCAGAGAGTGGGAGGCCTCCCATTTCCTCCATTTTCTTTCCCGTCCTCCAAAACTGTACAGAAAGCATTCAGGGAACAAAAGTTCCAGAGACCAAAACCAAGCAGATTACATAGCCCGGCCCCTGCAAAGGCAGTATAGTTCTGCCTCAGGCAAAGATATTTGAGAATCACTGCAGGGGAGGAGCCCCGCCCCCTCCAGAAGATCAGCAAGACCATTCAGCCAAGACCAAGTTCACCAATCAATGAGAACTGCAGAATTCCAGACTTAGGGGAAAGCAACACATAGAACTCATAGCTTCTTTCCATGATCCTTTAGTTTTTTAAAGTTAAATTTTTTAAATTCTATGTTTTTATTCTATTTTTAAAAAAATTTTCCTCTCCTACTTTAGCTTTTTTTTTATTTTATCTTATCAATACCTTTTTAAAAATCTCTTTAAATTTACATTGTTATAGTCATATTTTATCCCTTCATTGTATTTAACCTTATTTTTTTGTATACATATAGGGTTTTCTTTCTTTAAAATTTTGGGATACAATTTCTTCTAATAGATCAAAGTATACTCTAAATCTAGCACTTTGCTTTGTTCTAATCCCCATCCCCAGCCTGATCACATTCTTTCCTTTTTTTAACCACCTTATCAATTCCTTTTTTAGAATCTTTTTAAATTTTCATTACAGTCATATTTCATCCCTTCGTTGTGTTTACCCTTATTCTTGTGTATATATATATATATATATATATATATATATATATATATATATTTTTATATTTTTTTATTTTTTAGTGTTATTTTATTCTAACAGACCAAAATACACCCAAAATCAAGTGTATATATACACATATTTTTTTTTTTCTTCCCCTTCTTCTCCCCCTAGTTTAGGGTCTCTTCTGATTTGGTTAGTATATATTTTTCTGGGGTCATTGCTACCCTTTTAGTATTTTGTTCTCTCATTCATCTATTCTTATTTGGATAAAATGGAAAGGTGGAAATCTCACCAAAAAAAAAAAAAAAAAGAAAAAAGAAAAAAAGAAAAAGAAAAAGAAGAAGAAAAAGAGGCAGTACCAACAGCTGGGGACCTAATCAATTTGGACATTATAAATATCTTAGAAATAGAGTTCAGAATGACGATTATCAAGGTGCTAGCTGGGCTCAAAAAAAACCCATGAAAGATATTAGAGAATCCCTTTCTGGAGAAACAAAAGAACTAAAATCTAACCAAGCTGAAATTAGAAAAGCTATTAATGAGGTGTAATAAAAAATGGAGGCTCTTACTGCTGGGATAAATGAGGGAGAAGAGAGAATTAGTGATGTAGAAGACCAAATGATGGAGAATAAAGAAGCTGAGCAAAAGAGAGACAAGCAACTACTAGACCACAAGGGGAGAATTTGAGAGATAAGTGATACCATAAGACAAAATAATATTAGACTAATTGGGATTGCAGAAGAAGAAAAAGAGAAAGTGGCAGAAGGTATATTGGAGCAAATTATTGTAGAGAATTTCCCCAATTTGGCGAAGGGAACAAGCATCAAAATCCAAGAGGCACAGAGAATTCACCTCAAAATCAATAAAAATAGGTCCACACCCCATGATCTAATAGTAAAACTTACAAGTCTCAGTGACAAAGAGAAAATCCTGAAAGCAGCTTGGGACAAGAGGTCTGTAACATACAATGGTAGAAATATTAGATTGGCAGCAAACCTATCAACAGAGACGTGGCAGGCCAGAAAGGACTGGCATGATATATTCAGAGCATTAAACAAGAATAATATGCAACCAAGAATACTATATCCACCTAGGTTGTCACTGAAAATAGGAGAGATAAAAAGTTTCCAGGACAAACAAAAACTAAAAGAATTTGCAAACACCAAACCAGCCCTACAGGAAATATTGAAAGGGGGCCTGTAGGCAAAGAGAGAGCCTAGAAGTAGTAGAACAGAAAGGAACAGAGACAATATACAGTAACAGTCACCTGACAGGCAATACAATGGTACTAAATTCATATCTCTCAAAAGTTACCCTCAATGTAAATGGGCTAAATGCCCCAATCAAAGGACACAGGTTATCAGAATGGATAAAAAACAAACAAACACCAACAACAACAAAAAATCAATATGCGGTCTACAAGAAAGTCATTTTAGACCCAAGGCCACATCCAGA
This sequence comes from Enhydra lutris kenyoni, assembly GCF_002288905.1. Lineage (NCBI taxonomy): Eukaryota > Metazoa > Chordata > Mammalia > Carnivora > Mustelidae > Enhydra > Enhydra lutris. The sequence continues at coordinate 2,563,439 of NW_019154140.1, forward strand.
TTGAAAGTAAGGGGGTGGAAAACAATATAGCATGTTAATGGACATCAAAAGAAAGCTGGGGTGGCAATCCTCATATCAGATAAATTAGATTTTAAGCCAAAAATATAATAAGAGATAAGGAAGGGCACTATATCATACTCAAAGGGGCCATCCAACAAGATTTAACAATTTTAAATATCTATACCCCTAACATAGCAACAGCCAACTATATAAACCAATTAATAACAAAATCAAAGAAACACATCGACAGTAATACAACAATAGTAGGGGACTTTAACATCCTTCTCACTGAAATGGGCAGATCATCCAAGCAAAACATCAACAAGGAAATAAAGGCTTTAAATGACACACTGGACCAGATGGACATCACATATATGTTCAGAACATTCCATCCCAAAGCAACAGAATACACATTCTTCTCTAGTACACATGGAACATTCTCCAGATTAGATCACATCCTGGGTCACAAATCAGGCCACAACCAATACTGAAAGATTGGGATCATTCCCTGCATATTTTCAGGCCACAATGCTTTGAAACTAGAACTCAATCACAAGAGGAAAGTTGGAAAGAACTTAAATACATGGAGGCTAAAGAGCATTCTTCTAAGAAGGAAGTTCTTTTCAGTTCAATGAGAAAATTAAAGAAGAATTGAAAAAAATTCATGGAATCAAATTAAAATGAAAACAGAACTGTTCAAAAACTTTGAGATGCAGCAAATGTGTCCTGAGAGGAAAGTATATAGTGATACAAGCCTTTCTCAAGAAACAAGAAAGGTCTCAAGTATACAAACTAACCCTACACCTAAAGGAGCTGGAGAAAGAACAGCAAAGAAAGCCTAAACCCAGCAGGAGAAGAGAAATAATAAAAATCAGAGCAGAAATCAATGAAATAGAAACCAAAAGAACAGCAGAACAAATCAATAAAACTAGGAGCTGGTTCTTTGAAAGAATTAATAAGAATGATAAACCCCTGGCCAGACTTAACAAAAAGCAAAGAAAAAGGTCCCAAATTAATAACATCATGAATGAAAGAGGAGAGATAACAACCAACAACAAAGAAATACAAACAATTATAAGAACATATTATGAGCAACTATACGGCAGCAAATTCGACAATCTGAAAGAAATGGATGCATTCTTAGAGACGTATAAACTACCACAACAGAACCAGGAAGAGACAGAAAACCTGAACAGACTCATAACCAGAAAGGAGATTGAAGCAGTCATCAAAAATCTCCAAACAAACAAAAGCCCAGGGCCAGACAGCTTTCCAGGGGAATTCTACCAAACATTTAAAGAAGAACTAATTCCTATTCTCCTGAAACTGTTCCAAAAAATAGAAACGGAAGGAAAACTTCCAAACTCATTTTATGAGGCCAGCATCACCTTGATCCCAAAACCAAAGACCCCATCAAAAAGAAGAATTACAGACCAATATCCTTGATGAACAAAGATGCAAAAATTCTCACCAAAATACTAGCCAATAGGATCCAATAGTACATTAAAAGGATGATTCACCACGACCAAGTGGCATTTATTCCTGGGCTGCAAGGTTGGTTCAACATCTGCAAATCAATCAATGTGATACAATACGTTAATAAAAGAAAGAACAAGAACCATATGATACTCTCAATAGATGCTGAAAAAGCATTTGACAAAGTACAGCATCCTTTCTTGATCAAAACTCTTCACAGTGGAGGAATAGAGGGTACATGCCTCAGTATCATCAAAGCCATCTATGAAAAACCCACAATGAATATCATTCTCAAGGGGGAAAATCTGAGATCTTTTCCCCTAAGGTCCAGAACACTGCAGAGATGTCCACTATCACCACTGCTATTCAACATAGTACTAGAAGTCCTAGCCTCAGCAATCAGACAACAAAAAGAAATAAAAGACATCCAAATTGGCAAAGAAGTCATCAAACTCTCACTCCTTGCAGGTGATATGTTACTTTATGTGGAAAACCCAAAGACTCCACTCCAAATCTGCTAGAACTTGTACAGGAATTCAGTAAAGTGTCAGGTTATAAAATCAAGGCACAGAAATCAGTTGCATTTCAATATAACAACAGCAAGACAGAAGAAAGAGAAATTAAGGAATTGATCCCATATACAATTACACCCAAAACCATAAGATACCTAGGAATAAACCTAACCAAAGAGACAAATCATCTGTACTCAGAAAACTATAAAGTCCTCATGAAAGAAATGGAGGAAGACACAAAGGAATGGAAAAATGTTCCATGCTCATGGATTGGAAGAACATGTATTATGAAAATGTCTGTGCTACCTAAAGCAATCTACATGTTTAATGCAATCCCTATCAAAATCCCATCAACTATTTTCAAAGAAATGGAACAAATAATCCTAAAATTTATATGGAACCAGAAAAGACCTCGAATAGCCAGAGGAATGTTGAAATAGAAAGCCAAAGTTGGTGGCATCCCAAGTCCAGACTTCAAACTCTATTACAAAGCTGTCATCATCAAGACAGTGTGGTACTGGCACAAAAACAGACACATAGATCAATGGAACAGAACAGAGAGCCCAGAAATGTACCCTCAACACTACAGTCAACTAATCTTTGACAAAGCAGGAAAGAATGTCCAATGGAAAAAAGACAGTCTCTTCAACAAATGGTGTTGGGAAGATTGGACAGCCACATGCAGAAAAATGAAACTGGACCATTTCCTTACACCACACACAAAACAAACTCCAAATGGATGAAAGACCTCAATGTGAGAAAGGAATCCATCCAAATCCTTGAGGAGAAAACAGGCAGCAACCTCTTTGACCTCAGCCACAGCAACTTCTTCCTAGAAACATTGCCAAAGGCAGGGAAGCAAGGGCAAAAACAGCTATTGGGACTTCATCAAGATCAAAAGCTTTTGCACAACAAAGGAAACAGTCAACAAAACCAAAAGACAACTGACAGAATGGGAGAGGATATTTGCAAACAACATATCAGATAAAGGGCTAGTATCCAAAATCCATAAAGAACTTATCAAACTCAACACCCAAACAAATGATCAACACCCAAACTCAACACCCAAACAAATGATCCAATCAAGAAATGGGCAGAAGACATGAACAGACATTTCTGCAAAGAAAACATCCAGATGGCCAACAGACACATGAGAAATTGTTCCACATCACTTGGCATCAGGGAAATACAAATCAAAACCACAGTGAGATTATCAACTCACACTAGTCAGAATGGCTAAAGTTAATAAGTCAGGAAACAACAGAGGCTGGTGAGGATGCGGAGAAAAGGGAACCCTCCTACACTGTTGGTAGGAATGCAAGCTGGTACAGCCACTCTGGAAAACAGCATGTAGTTGCCTCAAAAAGTTGAAAGTAGAGGTACCCTATGACCCAGCAATTGCACTACTGGGTATTTACTCTAAAGGTACAAATGTAGTGATCCAAAGGATCACTTGTAAGTGCATGTTTATAGCAGCAATGTCCACAATAGCCATATATGAAAGAACCTAGATGTCCATCAACAGATGAATGGATAAAGAAGATATGGTGTGTGTGTGCATATATATATATATATATATAATTAAATACTGTTCAGCCATCAAAAATTAAATCTTGCTATTTGCAACAACGTGGATAGAACTAGAGGGTATTATGCTGAGCAAATAAAGTCAATCAGAGAAAGACAATTATCATATAATCTCTCTGATATGAGGAATTTGAGAGACAGTGTGGGGGGTTATAGGGGATAGGGAAGGAAAAAAAATGAAACAAGATGGGATTGGAGGGAGACAAACCATAAAAGACTCTTAACCTCATGAAACAAATTGAGGGTTGCTTGGTGGGGGGTGGGGAGTAGGGATAGGGTCGGTTCGTTACAGACATCGGGGAGGGTATGTGCTATGGTGAGTGTGATGAAATGTGTAAGCCTGATGATTCACAGACCTATAACATGGGACAAATAATACATTATATGTTATAAAAAAGAAGAAGAAACACTGGAATTCCACACAAAAAATTAAATATTAAAAAAAAATTAAAAATAAAAAAAATTATCTGTACATATGTTAAAACTGCATACTAAAAAGGCAATTTTTTCTGTATGTTACAAAAATTTTTTAAATGTGAATGGGTGTAACATTTTATTTAAAGAATAAATTTTTCAGTTCCTTTGCAAATAAAACCCAACAACATGTTATATGTAAGGGACACACTTAAAGTGATTCATAAAGGCTAAAATTAAAAGGATAAGCAAGAAAATACGCAAGGAAAATGAACATAAACAAAGAATTGGGGCAGCAATCCTAAGAGACAAAGTAGAATTCAAGCCTTAAATCAGGAAAACATGACAAATCAGTACTAGAAACCATAATTTACAATGAAGAAATAACATGTAAACATTATGAATTGAATAACACAGCAACTTTTATGAAGCAAAACCATAGGAGATGCAAGTAGACATAGGCAGAAACCCCCAATAGGAATTTTTAATACACTACTTTTAGTAACAGGACAGATCAAGCAGGGAAAAATAAGGAGAGGGATCATCTAAACAATATAATAAAAAAGGTAAACCTTGTGGATATATATCAAACTCTACATTCTTATAGTAAAAAAATACATGTTCAAAACATTTAACTGGCTCTGAATATTGAAAATAATGCTGGCCATGATCTATTGACATTGGCTGAATGTGGTTATTTCTCTTGCTCTTATGTGATCAGTTTTAATCACAAAACAGCTGAAGAGATACATGTTATGTTTTATTTTCAAATTTTTGTGGCTCTTTGAAAAGTACCAAACATTTTACTTTACTTCACTTTTGATGTATGTATTCTAAAGTCACATCACACTCCTTAACTTCATTTTATATTGCAATGTGGCGAAGTTTATTTTCCCTAAGGAGTGCCATATGTATCCATTCTCTTTTTAGCATTCATGTCCCAAAGTGCCCTGTCATATGCAAACACAGAGGATGTGGTTTTGATGAATCCCAAACAAAATAAGTTCTTTCTGTGACATCAAACATCTAGAGACTATTCATGCAGATGTTGTATAACTTAACACGGGATCTGGTTTATATATTTGACGGAACATCTCTAAGAATACTAGACATTCTGTATTTTTGGTAACAGAAACCTCAGTCACTTGAATAGAGGATGAATATAGATGGGCAAAGTTCCTATTGACAATACATACTTATCTATGCCCAATAACATCTAACTTGGGAAATAAAACTCTGCATTCCAGATATCTGGAGAGCTATGTGAGGAAGGCATCTCACCTTGATCAGTAGAGAGGAATATTTTATTACTGTACTGGTTCTTTCTGTGACATTCTCAAGGACCTTAGGTAGGTTATTAACATGTAATGTCTGTTTCTCCTAAGTATAAAGTGGGGTTACCTAGTTTACATCTTTCACAAGATATTATAGGGAGGAAAAAGGGGTTACATTGAAACTGGAGGAAAGGATTTAGAAATTAATGGAAATAGCTCTCTTACCTTTTAAAACCCCAATTGTGCTAACACTTCTTATTCCAATTCCATGCTCATCAAGAAATATTCTATTTATAATAATTAATTTTTTGTTATTTCCCATTAGTAAAGTTAAACAAGATAAAAGTTTTGATCCCACTTGACAGGTATATGATTTACTTGAATATCAGCTCTCTTGTGAATTTTGTTGAGGTCTCATTGACAAGACCTTACTCAATTCAACATGTAACAAAAAGGACTGGATTCCCAGAACTTCGCAACCTTTCTGAAGTAATGGCATCTTTGAGACCCTGTATCAGACTTTCCACAACTCTATATGGCATTCTCAGTTTACTTCTCTCTAATCACATCAAGTATTTGATGAGAAGGCACAGCTTACAGGAAGGATGGGTTGCTGGACAAAGTTGATCATTCTTGACATGGGTTGATCACTAAAGAATGAATACTCCCTATTTAATCTCTACTAAATCTCTATTTAAATGGAAGTGTTATTTAAAAAAATCCAAACATGAGTAAAAATTTTGCTGAGAAGGACACCTGGGTGGCTCAGTCAGTTAAACATTGAACTCCTGATTTTGGCTCAGGGCATGATCTTGGGTTGTACGATCAAGCCCCAGGTCTGGTTCTCAACATAGCAGGGAGTCAGCTTCTCTCCTTGTCTACCTCTCCCCTTCTTGTGCACTCTACTCTCTCTCTTTCTCTCTCTCTCTCTCTCAAAAAATAAATAAATAGATAAATCTTTTTAAAAAAAATTTGTTGAGAATGTTAAAAAGTTTAGATTTCACATCCTTGATTTTAGAAGAGATGTCTGAAGAGACAATGTTTAAGACTTCAGAGTTGATCAAGATAAGGACAGTCCTAAGAAGAGAATTGAATAGAAGATGTGGGTCAGAGAGTCACATTCTGGGAAGCAGACCAATCATCTGACAGACCAATATGAGTGACGTGGGAAAGGGGAAGAATGGACAGAGATAGAGCTAACCAGCTTCAAAGAGCAAATGATAACTTAAGCCTCTCCTGCCAACTTACCTTTAAAAATATAGCCAAGAAAGGAAACATTTCTGAAATGGCAACTTGAAGACCTCTTTGGTCTCACTCTCCAGCAAAATAACCATAACTGATAAAAATTATAAAATATAACAACCATTTAAGGTCTCTGAAAAAATATCCCAAGGTTATACAACAAATGGAAAACATTAATTCACAAAAATCTATATCTAGGTAAAAAGAGTGTCTGCGGCATTTGAACCATGACCTGCCCTCTCCTCCTACCTCAGTAAGATGACAGTTTTACTCTTGATGGGAACGCAAGATTCTATTTCTCTAGCTCCCTACTAGGGTTAGGTTTTCTCTTGGGAGGGACAAACCACTGGCAATTCTCATCTCACCCAGTTCACAGAAGCTCTATTACAAGCAAGAATGGCTGGGGCTCTGCCACTCGGTCCCTACTCATAGAACAGAAGATCTACCCCAGGCATGGTAGGCTAAGAACGCAAGACTCAAATCATCCCCATTCAAAATCACTGCTAAGGCAGAGGTTCTATGCAGAGGAGGGCAAGCCAAGAAGACCAGGGCCTACTGCTATTACTCAACACCCTGCTTAAAAAGTGGTAATGTTACTCTGAGAAGTTGGCCCTATCCCTAGATCCACAGAATTGGTGCAATGTTTCTTCCTTAGAAGAGAGTCAAGATGTAAGGACAAAAATACCATAGCCTTTTCTAAGGGATATGAGATTATTTGAGAAAGAATATGGGAGAATTTCAAGCCTATAGATGTTATTGAAAATGAGATTTTAATGGTGTGCAGCTAAGAGGAAAGTGGTGACAACTCAATGAGAGCAAAAAACAAAATGGTAGATAAAACTGAATTTAACAGAGAGAATCAAGGAAAGAGACAGCTAAGAAGGGCTCCTTTTGAGGTCTTACCTGACCTCAAAAAACCTGTAATACCACCCTGGCCAAAGGGCTCAAATTTAGTTGAATCAGACCATGGAGTAATTTACTCCTCCATGATGTTATTGAAAGAATAGAACAATCATCTAGCAATTAGGTGAAACTAAGAGCTGAGCATGGTATCAGTAGATTCAGACCAACTTAAAAACTTAATGGGGAGTTGGGAAAGAGACAGAGATCCCAGCTAAAAACACAATCATTCCAGGAGGATCAGAGTGACTGTGTACATATCCAAGGCTGTGCCCTCCAAGGAGTGACATCAAAGACTGCACAGGGAAAACAGATGTCACTGAAATAATCCAGCCAAGGAACTAAGCAAATAAATAAACAAGCAAGAAACAAGACTTTGGTGGGGGGAGGCTGAGATTTAGTGTCCATAGCTACTAAAATACATGATCTAAAATGCCCAGTTTTCAACAAAAAACTGAGATATGCAAAGAAACTGGAAAGGATGACTCATATTTAGGGGGGAAAGGCATTAGAAACTGCCTGTGAGAGGTTTCAGATGTCTGGCTGAGCAGATAAAGACTTCAAAGCAGCTATTATAAATATGTTCAAAGAGCTAAAGAAAACCATGTTTTAAAGAAAGGTATGATAATAACGTCTCATCAAATAGAGAATATCAATACAGAGATAGCAGTTACATTTAGAAAAAGAAGAAAAGGACAATTTCAGAGCTGAAATGTACAATAACCAAAAAGACAAACATCAGTAGAGGGGCTCAAACAGTAGATTGGAGCAGGCAGAAGAAAGAATTGAACAGATATCAATAATGAAGGTACAATCTGAAGAACAGAGAGAAAAAAGAAGAAAAATGAACAGAGCCTCAGAGAAACAAGAGTACACCTCTAAATGCACCAATGTATGCATAATGGGAGTACCAGAAGGAAAGGAGAAAGGAGTAGAGGATATATGTTTAAATAAATAATACCTGAAAATTTTCCAAATTTGGTGAAATGCATTAATCTATACTTCTAAGAAACTCAATAGATTTTAAGTTTGGCAGATACACAGAGATCCACATCCAAATATGTGATACTAAAGATGATGAAAGTCAAGGACAAAGAAAATCTGAAAGTATCAAGAGATAAATGACCACATACATAAGAACCCAATAAGATAAATAGCTGACTTCCATGTTTTTTCTAAAATCCAGAAGACAACGGGATGACATATTTAAAGTACTGAAAAATGAAAACTATAAGTTGAGAATTTTATAACAAGCAAATTGATTTTTCAAGAACGAAGACATTTCCAAATAAACAAAACAGAGAAGATTTGTTTATTAATGGTCCCGTTTTATAAGATACATTAAAGGAAGTTCTTCAAGCTGAAATCAAGTAATACCAATAGGTCAACCAGGAAATTAAAGAAAGATTGAAAAAATTAATGGAAACAAATAAAAATGAAAACATAACTTTTCAAAATTTTTGGGACACAGCAAAGGTGGTCCTGAGAGGAAAGTACATAATGATACAAGACTTTTTCATGAAATCAAGTAATACCAGATATTAATACAAAACTACCAAATAGTATTTATAAAGGTAATTTTGTAGATAATTACAAAAGATGCTGTAGTTCCACATTTCCTTTCTTTCCATAACTTATTTTAAAACAATTGCATAAGCCAAAAAGTAAATGATTATATTAATGAACTGTAATGTTTAGAAATGTAATATATTTGATAATAATGACAAAAATGGAAGACAGATGGAAGCAAAGCTGTTTGGGAGTAAGGAAATGACACCAGCCAATAACTCAAAACCACAGGAAGAAAAGAAACCTAGAAATGCTAACTGTAAAAGTTCACATAAAAACCTATAAATACATAATTTCTCATTATTTCTCTCATATTTTCTAAAAACCATAAAATTATTACAAAAATGTATTGTGGGTTTGCTACATATGTAGATTGTATAACAAACATAACAACACAAAAGGAACAGGAAATAGAGCACATAAAGGAGTAAAGTTTCTATATTTCACTAGAATTAGGTAGTATAAATCTGAAACCAATTCTGATAAGTTAAGATATATGTTGTAAACTCTCAAGCAGCAATTAAGAAAGCAATTAATGAGAATGCTTTCTTAATTTAATGAAATTTTAAAAATATAATGAAAAAATTATTAAGGAAATTAAAATGCTATACTCAAAAACAGTCAGTTGATAAGAAAAGAAAGCAGTAAAGAAGAAATGGAGGATCAAAAACAACAGAAGACATACAGAAAACAAAGTAAAATGGCAAATATAAATCAAGACATATAAATATCATTAAACAACTCATCAAAGGCAGAGATCCAATGAAGTGCCCTCTATAGGAGATACTCTTAAGATCCAAAGATGTAAATAGGCTAAAAGTAAATGGGATAAAATCATATATCAAGAATTATCTGTAAGCTGAGTGACCATTCTAATGTCAGATAAATTAGACTTTCAAAACAAAAAAAAATGCTACTTCAGATAAAGAAGTACATTTTATAATGATAAAAGTATTGATATATCATGAAATTATGACAACTATAATCATAATCATATATAAAAATTCCAAAGTAGGTGAATAAAACCCAAAGAAAATGAAACAGTAAGATTAAAGTGAGAAATAGACAATTCAATAATAATTGCAATGTTTCAGTGACTAGAACAGCTAGGCAGAAGATCAACAAGGAATGGAAAAGCTGAGCAATACTTCAAAACAATTGGGCCTGACAAACATCTATAGAATATTTCATCAACAACAGAATACACATTCTTTCCAAGCAATATTGAACATTTTCCAGAATAGCCATATGCTATGCCATAAGATAAGACTCAATGCATTTAAGAGTATGTATATAGAAAACAAAGTGTATTTTTCAATTACAATGGAAAGAACTCAGTAACAGAAGGAAATCTGGGAAATTCACAAATATGTAGGAATCAAACACTACACTGTCAAAGAACCAGTAAGTCAAAGAAGACCTCCCAGGTGATAATGGAAAATACTTTATGATGAATGAAAATGAACACACCACACACCAAAACTCAGAGGATGCAGCAAAATAAATACATAAAAGGAAATTTAAATCAGGAAATGCTTATATTAAAAGAGAAAAAAGACATATCAATTACCTAACCTTCCACCTTAAGACATTGGAAAAAGAGCAGATTAAATCTAAAGCAAGTAGAAATAAAGAAATGATAAAAAATAGTCTGAAAATTGATTAAACAAATACAAAATAGAGAAAATCAACAAAATCAAGTGTTGGTCTCTTTGTTCCTATGTATAACCCAGGAAAGTTAAAGCAGGAGGAATTAGAATATTTGAATAGACCAATTACTGGCAATAAAATGGAATCAATTAAAAACAAAAAACAAAAAACCTCCCTCATAACAAAAGACCAGGACCAGGTAGCTTCACAGGTGAATTCTACCAAATATTTTAAGAGTTAAATCCTACTAAATATTCAAAGAGTTAATACCAATTCTTCTCAAACTGTTCCAAAAAATACAAAAGGAAGGAAAACTTCTAAGTTCATTCTATGAGGCCAGTATCACCCTGATACCAAAAACCAAATGGACACCAAATACGCGCACACACACACACACACACACACACACACACACAAAGAGAACAAAAGATCAATATCTCTGATAAACACAGATGCAAAAATCCTCAACAAAATACTAGCAAACTGAATCCAACAATATGTTAAAAAAAAATCATTCATCACAATCAAGCGGGATTTGTTCCCAGGATGCCATGGTGGCTCAATATTCATAAAATAATCAATGTGATACATCAACAAGAGAAAGGATAAAAACTATATGATTATTTTAATAGATGCAGAAAAAGCATTTGACAAAGTACAACATCCACTCATGATTAAAAAAAAAAAAAACCCTCTGCAAATTAAGTCTAGAGGGAATATACTTCAACATAATAAAGACCTTATATGAAAAATCCACAGCCAACATTATACTTAACAGTGAAAAAAGAGCTTTTCCCTTAATACCAGGAACACGACAAGGACCTCCATTCTCACCACTTTTACTCAACATAGTACTGGAAGTCCTAGCCACAGCAATCAGATAACAAAAAGAAATAAAAGACATCCAAACTGGTAAGGAAGAAGCAAAACTCTCATTATTTGAAAATGACATGAGACTATAGAAAAGTCTAAATACCCTCTCAAAATATACTAGAACTGGTAAATGAGTTCAGTAAAGTCATAAGATACAAAATCAATATACAGAAACTGTTGCGTTCCCATATACTAATAATGAAGCAGCAAAAGTGAAATTAAGAAAACATTCCCAATTATGAGTATACCAAAAAACAACAGAATATCTAGGAATGAACTTAAAGAGGTAAAAGACCTAAATCCTGGAAACTATAAATATTGATGAAAGATATTGAAGACAATACACACTCAAGGATTGGGAAAAGAAATATTGTTAAAATGTCTATACTAACCAAAGCAATCTACAGATCTAATGCAATCCCTATCAAAATACCAACAGTATTTTTCACAGAACTAGAACAAACAATCTTAAAATTTGTATGAAACCACAAGAAATTTTGAATAGCCAAAGCAGGGGCACCGGGGTGGCTCAGTGGGTTAAAGCCTCTGCCTTCGGCTCAGGTCATGATCCCAGGGTCCTGGGATCGAGCCCCGCATCAGGCTCTCTGCTCAGCAGGGAGCCTGCTTCCTCCTCTCTCTCTGCCTGCCTCTCTGCCTACTTGTGATCTCTATCTGTCAAATAAATAAATAAATTAATAATCTTGAATAGCCAAAGCAATCTTGAAAAAGAGAAACAGAACTGGAGGTATCACAATTCTAGACTTTAAGTTATATCATAAAGCTGTAGGAGTCATAACAGTATGATACTGACACAAAAAATACATACATCACTAGAAAAAAACAGAAAACCCAATTCATTCAGAAATGAACCCAAGATTATATGTTCAATTAATCTTTGACAGAGGAGGAATGGATATTCAATGGGAAAAAAGACAGTCTCTTCAACAAATGGTATTGGGGAAACAGGACAGCTACATGCAAAAAAGAGTGAAGCGGGACCACTTTCTTGCACCATTCATGAAAATAAACTAAAAATGGATTAATTACCTAAATGTGAGACCTGAAACCATAAAAATCCTTGAAGAGAGCCTAGACAGTAGTTTCTCTGACACTGGCCATAGCAACATTTTTCTAGATATGTCTCCTAAGCCAAGAGGAAAAAAAAAAAAGCAAAAATAAACTATTGGGACTATATCAAAATAAAAAGATTCTGCACAGCATAGGAAACAGTGAAGAAAACTAAAAGGCAACCTACTGAATTGGAGAAGGTAATTGCAAATGATGTATCTGATAAAGGGTTAGTATCCAAATCTTAAAAAAAAAAAAAAAAAAAAAACCTTATATAGGGCACCTGGGTGGCTCAGTCAGTTAAGTGTCTGCCTTTGGCTCAGGTCATGACGCCAGGATCCTGGGATTGAGTTCTGCATCTGGCTTCCTGCTCAGTGGGGAGTCTGCTTCTCTCTCTCCTCTGCCCCTCTCCTCTGCTCATTCTCTTTCTAAATTTCAAATAAATAAATTCTTAAAAAAGAAAAAGAGAGAGAGAGAGGACATAAAACGCAACACCAAAAACTCCAAATAATCCAACTACAAAATGGGCAGAAGACATGAACAGACATTTCTCCAAAGAAGAGGTATAGATGGCCAACAGACACATGAAAAGATGCTAATCATCACTCATCATCAGGGAAATGCAAATCAAAACCATAACGACATATCACCTCATACCTTTCAGAATAGCTAAGATCAACAACAAAAGAAGCAAGAGGTGTTGGTGAGGACGTGGAGAGAAAGGAACCCTTATGCACTGCTGGTGAAAAGTCAAACTGGTTCAACCATTATGGAAAACAGTATGGAGGTTCCTCAAAAAATTAAAAAAAGAACCACCATATGATCCAGTAATCACATTAGTGGGTTTTTATCCCTAAAATACTAAAACATTAATTCAAAGGGATACATGCACCCCTATGTTTATTTTAGAATTATTTACGATAGCTAAATTATGGAAGCAGCCCAAATGTTCATCAAGAGATGAATGGATAGCTGGAGAGAGAGAAGATGGTGGAGGAGTAGCAGACTGAGATGACATCAGGTCTCAGGAGTTCAGCTAGACAGTTATCAAACCATTCAGAACACCTACAAACCCAACAGGAGATCGAAGAGAAGAGCAGCAATTCTAGAAACAGAAAATCAACCACTTTCTGAAAGGTAGGAGATGTGGAGAAGTGCATCCAAAGTGATGGGAAGATAGACCATGGCGGGTGGGGGTGGGGGGGCGGGAGTCAGCTCCCAGCAAGTGGTGGAGCAATGAAGCACAACATTCGAACTTTTTAAAAGTCTGCTCCACTGAAGAACATTGCTCCAGAGGCTAAGCGAGGTGGACCTCTCGCGGGGACAGTGTGTTCTCAGGTCCCATGGGGTCACAGAAGGATCAGGGGTGTCTGAGTGTAGCAAAGCTCACAGGCATCAGGGTGGAGACCCCAGCTACAGAGATGGAGTGGAGGACTGAGCTCTCAGCTCAAGGTTACCTTAAACCATGATCTGAGGCACAGTTAGGCCACTGCTCTTCGAGCAGAGACCCCACAAGTGGCAGATCCGGGGAGACTCACCTTTCTTCTCTGGAGGCAGGAATCTGCTGGATTTGGAAACTCCAAATGGGGCTGTGCGCCAGAGACAGAAATACTTGGTCACAGGCCAGGTGAGCTCAGAGCATGGCTGGAGACCAGGGAGACAGAAGTGATTGAGTGCTTTTCTCCAAAGGTACACTGAGGCGTGCCACACTCCGAGGTCTGGGCTCCTCCCGGGCTGGAGATTGGGAGACTTCCATTATCATTCCCATCCTCCAGAGCTCTACGGAAAGCATTCAGGGAACAAAAGCTCCCCAGAGAGAACCTGAGCAGATTACTTAGCCCTGCCCCAGGCAAGGGTGGGGTGCAATTCTGCCTTGGGCAAAGACATTTGAGAATCACTACAACAGGCCCCTCCCCCAGAAGACCAGCAAGAAATCCAGCCAAGACCAAGCTCACTGATCAAGGAGAACAGTGGAATTCCAGAGGAGGGGAAAGCAAAGCATGAACTTCATGGCTTCTTCCCCATGATTCTTTAGTCTTGCAAAGTTAATTAATTTTTTTGATTTTATTTTTTCTTATTCTAATTTTTCTTAACTTTTCCTCTTTCTTCTTTTAACATTTTTTAACTGGTTTAACTTGACAATACCTTTCTAAAAAAAATCTTTTTAAACCTTCATTATTATAGTCATACTTATGACTATTATAGTCATATTACAGTCATATTTATTATAGTCATATTTTTATTTTATTTATTATATTTTTATTATACTCATATTTTATGACTTCATTGTATCTAATTTTATTTTTTGTATACTATAGGGTTTTTTCTTCTAGAAAAATTTGGGGTACAATTTCTTCTAATAGATCAAAATATACCCTTAATCTAGGACAGGGCTTTGTTCTGGTCTCCAGGCAAGCAAATTCTCTCCACTTCCTTTTTCCTTCTTTTTCCAACCAACTCATATTATCAATTGCTTTTTTAGTATTTTTTTTTTAATTTTCATCTTTACAGTCATATTCCATCCCTTCATCATGTTTAACCCTTATTTTTGTATATATATAAGTTTTTCTTTCTTTAAAATTTTGGAAGCTATTTTCCAGTGATGGAAGGAAATTTTTCTTTGCCTTGTACCCCTGGGGCTAACAATGAGACGAATGGATAAAGAGGAAGTCGTGTACATAAACATATAACATCATGGAATATTACGCAGCCATAAAAAAGAATGAACTCTTGTCATTTACAATAACATGGATAGATCCAGAGAGTATAATGATGAGTGAAATAAGTCAGAAAGAAATTAATATGATTTTATGCATATGTGGAATTTAAGACACAAAGGAAAAAAGAGACCTTTTTTTAAGACACAACAGAAAAAGAGGCTTTTAACTATAGAGAACAAACTGATGGTTACCAGAGGGGAGGTCAGTGGGGAGAATGGGTGAAATAGGTGATGGGGATTAAGAAAACATTTCTCATGATGAGCACTGGGTAATGTATAGAATTGTTGAATCACTATATTGTACACCTGAAAAATAACACTGTAAGTTAACTATACTGGAATTAAAATTTGATAAAAAGAAAAAGAAGAATTAATTCTTCACAAACTCTTCCAAGAAAGTGAAAGAGGAGGGAATACTTCCCAATTCACTTTACAAGGCTAGTATTTCCCTGATATCAAAACTGGAATAAGGACCTCAAAAGAAAATGATTAGGTCAGTTATCTCTTATGAAAACAGATGAGAAATTCCTAACAAATCAAGTCAAATCTAGCAACATATAAAAAGAATGATACTACCTGGCCAAATGGGATTTCTCCTAGGAATGCAAGGTTGTTTCAACATACAATAGTCAACCAGTGTGATACACCGTATCACTACAGTAATGGACAAGAGCCTCAGGATCACCTCAGCACATGCAGAAACATTTCAAAAACCAACACCCTTTCATGATAAAACCACTTAATTAAGACTAGAAGGGCACTTCCTTAACTTGACTAAGGCATCTATAACACATTCACAGCTAACACACTTAATGATGGACTGAATGCTTTCCCCCTAAAATCAGGAATAAGACAAGTGTATCTACTCTCATCACTTTTTTTTTCTTTCATCACTTTTATTTAACATTGCTCTAGAAGTTTTAGACAGGGTAATGAGGCAAGATAAATAAACAGCATCCATATTGCCAAGGAGGAAGTAAAACTATGTTTATTTGTAGATGACATCACAGTGTATATAGAAAGTCCCAAAGAATCCCGTAAAAAAACTATTATAGCTAATAAATGAGTTAAACAGGGTTGCAGGATACAAGACCAATTTATAAAAACTACAGGCAAAACTTAGTGATTTATTTGGGTTCCACATCTGGGGGATCTTTTACTGGACAACTCTCCCTTGTCAGAAACCTTCTTTATCTTGAGTTGGAATCTGTTACTCTATTAATGTCTCCTGGAATAACACACTGACGTCATTCCTCTTTCATGGAGCTCTTTAAATATTTAAAGATAGTTACCATAACTTCACATTCTTTTCCTAGCTACCTTCATTTTCCTTGTGTGACATGATTTAAATGCTCTTTTTCCCCCCTGTTTTTTGCCTCCTACTCCTATATAGATTAAAAATTTACCTTTTTCAAACAGAAATTTAAAATCTTTTGGTGTTAATATTATGCTTAGGTACTTTATGATTCTATGGGGTGGTTTAGAAATTACTACATAATCTACATGAGTCATATTGAACTCATGATGGTTGAATAAAATACCGAGGTCTTTTTCATATGACATCACCAGCTTCTATTTGCATTTCTGGACCTAAAATTTATAAATTCATCCCAGTTAATTTTT
Organism: Enhydra lutris kenyoni; assembly: GCF_002288905.1. Classification (NCBI taxonomy): domain Eukaryota; kingdom Metazoa; phylum Chordata; class Mammalia; order Carnivora; family Mustelidae; genus Enhydra; species Enhydra lutris. Next base: position 2,580,346 of record NW_019154140.1, read on the forward strand.
TTCTTATTCATTTGAGCCCATAGCTCTAATGTATTTGGTCTCCTTTAAGTATCTTTGTATAGTATAGAAAATGCCCTCTCTTTTTGACATAAGCATAATTTCTCTGTCATATGATGAAAATAGTGAACAGGAAATCCCAAGAGAGGGCTCTGGCAAACCATCAGCTACTTCTCTTGAAAATATCAATATTACAATTATTACTTCTTGCGCATGATTTTTTTCAATTAGTGATGAATCTTCCTAACCATGCTATATTAATCTAGCTTACATGTCTCCATCTTATAATGCTGATGTTCACATAGACTTTATAAAATCTCTTGATGAGAGTAAATTTCTCCTAGAAAGCATACTCTATACTGGAAATCACAGAGATGGCATAAAGGATGTGTGCAGAGAACTCTGAAAATAAAATAAAACAGGAGCAAAGTCATGGAAATACACTATTTCACAAATAAAAGTTATTCTGGCACTGGTACGGACCCAGACAGCTAATATAACCAATGCTAGCAGCAGTGTATGGAGGCCACATGCTTGTGATCCATTCCTTCACTTTGTTATGTACAACCATTTGTTTCCAGGGACCAGCTGGAAAGATTAAAAATGAAAATGAGTGATGGAAGGAAAAATAGGCTCTGAACAATTTGCAATCCATGTTATTGCACCTTTCAAACAAACCTAAAATTGGCAGAGATGTTTTTCCCCCTAAATTTATCTATAATCTTTGACATAAAATTCCATATAGGAAATTTACATTTTTCTATTTACTTATGCTTTTTGCAATATTCTGGTCAAGAAAATTCAGAGAAACAGCATCCATTTTTTTTCACAGTGAGGGAAAAATAAACAAATATGAAATACCTGTGGGCATCTGGCAGCACTATAGCAATCTCCAGCTGTGGCAAATGGCACTGCTTTTCCAAATATTGTTTGGGCAAAAAGAAGATCTGTGGCTAAAAAAAATAAATGAAACTTTTTAGCTCTGAAGAGTTGCATATTTTCCAATCTTCACTGCAAAACATACAGTCTTCATATTATATTCTTAAATATATTTATATAATTAATTCTAATTTTTAAGTGAATATGCTATGTAATTATAGTACACATCAGGTTTTTGATAAATAACTTTTAATACAAAAATGTTTATCTCAAAAGTTGCCCTATAAATTGCAGGTACATGTATAAATTAATCGAGGTTTTACGAAACTAAATGCGTTGTTATATTTTACATTATACGGAATATCTAAAGTAAAGTGGGGTCAGGAGCAAATTATAGAAGGAAAAACATTGAAGGTTAATACATCATGACAAAGCCACACATGAGTGCTTATAGACCATATATGTGATGTATATATATGAATTCATTTAGGCAACTCAAAAACAAAAGCATCCAACTAAAATATTTGCTATTTTGATTTCTAATATTACTGCATTATATTATTATTTTCTTTTGAACATTACTTTTGCCAACATCATTAGCAAAATTTCCCGATTGGCAATAATGCTGGAGATTCTATATGAAGTATCAAAAATAGAGACATAGGCTCAAAGGTTGGAAAGAACACTAAAAGTCAACTGGTCCATTCACTTATTCATGCTTGAATCAAATAATACTCTAACCAACAGTCTTCTAGTCAGGGGCTCTCACCTCCACTAATGTTGTTTCAAATCACTTCACCTTTCAACAAGACTGAAAGATCACTGCATGCCCCCATGATGACACCAGTTCCCTATGGGTAATCTTCAAAGGTAGCATTCCTAGAAATATCATATCACCAAGGACATGTTTTCAAGACTAGGAGGCTTTCAGTTATGTGCCAGAGTCAGCTTGTACCAAATCCTGAGAACCAGTTGGGTGTATCTCTTTCAACATCATGTACAATAAGCTCGTGTTTGTAGCTTGAAGTTGGCATGGTGGGGATATATATAACCAAGGATATTGGTAAATGCTATAAGTCAGACTTTGTTTCCTGGTTGTTAAATGCTGGTTGTTAAACAAGTATCCACACATCACTGCTTCCACTGGAACTTATGGATTAGGTTAAGGCAGAGCAGACACAAATTTCAAATCAAGCATCCTTTGCTACTATCTCCCCCATCATTACCTGGATAACCCACAGATAGCTCTAACTCAACACCCTCAAATTAAATGCATTATCTTTTTCTCCAGACTTATTTCCTCTGCTGTATTTCTCATCTCACTGAACTATGTCACCATCTGCCCTGTTATTTTGGAAAACTTTCCAAATATTCTATGTTGCTAATCCCCATGTTCCTTCTGTCTGAAACCCTACAGAGTGTACCTCTTCAATATTCTCCCTATTCTGAACCATACCCCTATTTTAAAGTCACATCATTTTCTATCTGGATTATTATATTAGCTTCTTAACTACTTTCATGGATACCAAGTCTGGTCCTTCCCCTGCTGAAACTTTCCCCCAGTGGTTCTCATAACTTATAAAATCAACTGTGTAATTAGTACACATTGTTCTTAATGATCTGCTCTCTGGGAACTTCTCTAACAAGCTGTCATCTCGCAACCTTCATTTAATTTATGTTTAGAGAAAAATGGACTTTTTATTTTTTTTTTAATTTTATTTTTTATAAACATATAATATATTTTTATCCCCAGGGGTACAGGTCTGTGAATCGCCAGGTTTACACACTTCACAGCACTCACCATAGCACATACCCTCCCCAATGTCCATAATCCCACCACCCCAACCCCCCTCCCCCCATTAACCCTCAGTTTGTTTTGTGAGATTAAGAGTCACTTATGGGGACTTTTTATTTTTTAATGGAACCAAGATGATTCACCTTTCCAGGCTTCTGTTCATGCTGGTCCATTCTCCTGAAACTCCTTTTCTCTACTTCAGTTAATTCAAATTTGTCTTCAAGATTTCCTCAAGACAGTTTCTTAAGGAAAGTTAAAGACTTTTTACTCAACAAATATTTATTTAGAATCTATTGGGAATACAATATTATTTTAAGTACTCTAAGAACACATCAGTGGAAGGAGGAGAGGCTGATGGAATCTGAATCTTACCAGAGTGAGACAGGCAATAAAGTAAATATTACATTATAGTAGGGGTGGTACTTGTTATAGCAAAAAAAAAAAAAAAAAAAAAAAAAAAAAAAAAAAAAAACCAGTTAAAAGAAGGAGAGAAAGGATTTTAGGAGTGGAGAGTGTTACAATACTGAATTGTAGGAATACTACAATTCTAGTATGCATAATAATCCAGGGGGAAATGGTGTGGACTCAGATGAAGGTGGTAGCAATGAGGTAGTGAGAAAGTGATATTTGATATCACCTTTAGATATTTTTAGATATTTAGATATCTGATAGCTTAGGCTGCCCCAACAAACCACCATGAGCTATGGCTTAACTAACATAAATACATTTCTCTAACATCTGGAGGCTGGAAGGGGGAGATCAGTGGGTCAGTATGGTCATGTTCTGGTGAGGGTCCTCTTCCTGGCTTGCAGATGGCCATCCTCCTCACTGTGTCCTCTTTTGGCAGAGAGAGCTCTAGTGTCTTTTCCTCTTTTTACAAGGGCATTAATCCCATCATGAGGGTCCCACCTTCATGATCATACCTAAACCTAATTATCTCCCCATAACCAAATATCATCACATTGGAGATTAGGGCTTTATCATAAGAATGTTGGGAGACATGATTTAGTCCACAGTAACATGTATGTTAGAGCTTCACCTCACAGAATTTGATGATGGACTGCATGTTGGTGTGAGAGAAATGGAGGAGCTAAGATGTTGCTAGATTTTGGCTGGAGTATAGGAAGAGAGGCTATGGGAAGAAATACTGAAAGTAGTTGGGGATATATTGAATTTGATATGTGAATGAGACTTTCATGTGGATTTGCTGAGTCAAGAGCTAGATATTGGAGTTTAGAGTAATAGTCTAAATTGGAGATATATATTTGGATACATCATTTGAAATCTGTAAGTAGAATGAGATTCCCAAAGGGATGACCGTGTCCTAAAGCTCTTCAACATTCAGTGTTAGGGAAGATGAAGAGGAACCAGTCAAGCTGAGAAACCATGAGAAAGACAGGAGAAAGAGGCCAGGACAGGAATCAAGTAAGATGAAAACCAAGAACTTGTCACTGGATTTCAAGAAATGGAGGTAGAATCAGTAATTTAAGAGGGAAGGGAAAGTTTGCTGAGGAAATGTTCTCGAATAGGTACAAAGTGATGAAACTGAAGCACAAGAGAGGGCTGCCTTAGGTGGGAGTGGGAATAGTTCACCCACAGTAAGCAGGAGAGAAGGAAAATTATATAGGTAAAAGTTTGGGAAGCTTGTAAATGGGGTGATGTGGTGGGTTGTGGAAAAGCTCTTCCAGTAGTTTTTATTTTCTCATGAGATAGGAAGCAAGATCATCAGCAATGAGTAGACAAAGTGGAAGTGTTGGAAATTTTAGAAATTGGAAACTAAAGGAGAAGATGTTAGTTAGGCATTTAAGGGTGTGGGGATGGAAATGAACTAGGGAAGGGCAATAGGATACTCACACAGCATGTAGCTTAGTAGTCATGCATTTAAGGGGAGATCAGTCAGAAGGGCAGTATATAGGGGGTCACACTCATGTTGCATGTTGCAACTGGAGCACAGGGGAAATGTTTAATCAGGACTGGGTTTTCGCCATCCAAACTGGAGAAAGAAAAGAGAGATCAGGGAGTTGAAAATGTATTGTATTGTATTGTATTGAGTTGACATTGTATTCTCAGGGCCCAGCCAAATGCCTGGCAAATGGCAGAGTTGTTTGATAAAATAACGGTATATAACAGCTTAATAAACAGCAAATAAGTTACCAAGTTCCCCTGTGTACTTAGCAATATTACAACATACAGTATTAAATAACAACCAGCATTTACTGAGCATTTCCTATATGCAAGGCACTTACTAGGTATGTTACGAGTATTATCTTTTAATCCTCACCAAATAGGAAAAAAAGAAAAAAAAGGAAACAAAGAAGAAAGGAAAAAACACCTGAGAGGCACCTTTTACAGAGGAGGAAATTTGGGCTTAAAGAGATATTTCCAAGGTCACGCAACTGGTAAATGGATGCAAAGAATTTACTCCCAGACAGTCTAACTCCAGAGTCGTAAACATAACAGTAAAATGCTTCCCCAGTGCAGTAACAATGGGTGTTCAGTAAATAATAACTCATCATCAAGTGACTGTGATGTAGAGATTAGGTACTCATGCATTCTAGGTCTCAATAATTTTTTTTGTTTCTTTCTATAGTCTATGCACCACGCTAGGTACTGGTGATTCAATTGGAATTTACAGTGTCTGCTTCCAAAATGAACTTCTTTCCCTTTTCCTATGGGTATGCAAGTTCTAGGATGGAAGGCTGCCTCATGTTCAGTGTATATTAGGTTCTGTAAATATGTTTTGATTTTACTAAATCTCTGAATTACTTCCTAGAAAGGCAGCAGGTACAGAAGCTGGGATCTGTGGGTGGGACTTTATCCCTCAACACCAATTACTAACTGTATGAATTCAGACAAGTCACTTAACTTTCTAAGTACATCTGAATTTCATCACTAGCAACAATGTGAGGCAATTCTGCCTTAACTAGTACGGAGTTATAAAAAAGATCAAATGAGACAATTTATGGAAAAATACTTGACAAACTGTGAGCAGAAATTAATGTTAGTTATTACCTTAAGCCCTGCAAAAGGCTTATACAATTATGTTGAGGATATTAACTTCCTCGTCCCTAATGTAATTGGGGATTTTAAGGTAGAGGCTTATATCTTAGAAGGGCAGCATCTTATCACTGTTTTTACGACTACATTTTTATTAAGGGTCCCCATGGCTCATGCTATTGCAAAGGAATTATGTACTTATTAAAATCTTTTTAAAAAATTAAGTAATTATTGCACAATGCTAGGCTCTTCTCTATACCCTGGCTATCACATTATGTCAGAATATTATTAGAATGTCTTTAGCAAATAGAGACTTTCTGTTTTAGAGATTTGGTACTTACTTTTATTTTTTCTTTTTAAAGATTGTATTTCTCAGAGAGAGAGAGAACAAGCAGGGAGAATGGCATTCAGAGGGAGAAGCAGGCTCCCCACTGAGCAAGGAGCCCGATGTGGGACTCGATCCCAGGACCCTGGAATCATGACCCGAGCTGAAGGCAGACACTTAACGACTGAGCCACCCAGGTGTCCCGGCACTTACTTTTTTTTTTTTTTTTTAAAGAAGAATAGTTCATTTATTTATAATCCATTACCGGCACTTACTTTTAATTTGCATGGAATTGAGATCAATTCTTATTTTGCGGAAAACAGTGTATCCAGCAGCCAGGTAGTCATTTTTACACGCACAGTCTTGCCTTCTACTTCCATTAAAAGGGCATTCATATGGATTTTGTAGTCTGAAACAACATTAGAGTATTTTTAGTATTAGATGCAGTAATTCCCCCATCATGTAGATAAATAGTAAACTTCAGAAATGGGAAGATATACTCTTCAGTATTTTAGTGTCAGTAAGTTAAATGAGAAAGAAGTTAAAGTCACTCAAGATTAATATATAGTTCTCAATGGGACGTTCAAGAATGGTTTATGGAAAATAATTCACTATTGTTCTCCTAGTTTTTATTACTGGTATTAATTTCATTTCTATTAAAATACACCTAGCTCTTAAACTCTTCTCTATTGTTCCACAGCTCACCCTCAGTATTCTTCTTAGTCAATCTCTGAGCACATGTTAATACTCAAGTCTTCAGTATTCAACAGGCATGGACAACGCCTGGCTTAGGTCCTACTATATCCACCTGCTCCTAAATTACTTGTCCCACTTATGAGATACTCAAGGGTCACTCTGAAAGCTGGAAGTTGTAATTCTCTTGATAGAACATAAAAATGCACAGATAAACCAAAAAATCTTATACCTAACACCATACACTTCTGAAAAGTTGTCTTCTTCACTTTTGGCCAATGTTATATATTCCTTGGGGTTCACCAAGTACATGTCTGCACAATAGATCTAAAGGGAAAATGCAAACATTTAGAAAAGCTTTTTCCAGTCAACAGCCAATGTTAAAATCAAATGCAAACTGTTTTCAAAATACCTTTATTATTCTTCCATTAATGTTAAGGTAATAGTCACCGTCCTTGGTAATGTTTTTTTTTACTTGGATTTCTTTGCAGCTTGTAAATGTTTTACCTTCAAGGACAAGTGAATACAACTTATCGACAATGAACAAATTACAAACAGATCATGGATTTAGCTCAATCACACAAATATTAATATACTTTGAAAAAACAAACATCTTGTTTTGTGGAACGTATGACTGCTACAAATACTTTCAAATTTTTAATTAAAACTCCCAAGGAACACTTAGGTATTAAGTAGATTTTTAAAGTCTATTACTTACAGTCATTGATGTAACATTTCTTTTGAGCATCTGGTTTTAAACGCTTTAAACATAAGTTACTGGACAAACCACTTTCAGCCATGCATTCTACTCTTCTCTCCATTGTCCCAGCTCCACAAGTCACTGAGCACTGTGAAGAGTACAGTTTGGCAGTGAAATATATAATGGATAAAAGGATACTGGGATCATGACCTGAGCCGAAGGCAGATACTTAACTGACTGAGTCACCCAGGTATCCCTTCATATACATTAATTATTATTAATTAATAATCATGATTATTAATAATGCATTAATTAATAATTGTTGATTAATTGTTAAGACTACAGAGCTTTTCTCATTGTTATATGCTAAGATTGCAAAGCAATATTCACTTGCTTTCTATCAAATTGGAAATGGAATATAGTGCCAATGACTTTCATTACTCACACATCAGATTTACTCTTTAATTAACCAATAAATAGTTCTTAAGCATCTACTCAAAATGCAAGGCACTGTGCAAGACTCTCAGAGGAACAGAAATAAGTCATTAGTTACAGTCCCTGCTTATAAGCAGATTATAGCAAGCATAAAAAAATAAGTATTTATACAAGTAACCGATAGTGGTTTTTATAGACAAAAGGGGAAGGAGACAGCTCTGAGATCTAGTTAGACAGAGATTACCAGGTATCCTACACCTAGAAAAGCTCATTCAAAAGGCTTTCAGTTCATAATTACATACTGACCTTGCTCCATTTCCCCACTTTCCAAGTGGCCACATGCAAACAGCTCCTAAAATTGCATTTGTAAACCTGAGGGGAAGGCAGCACAGGACATTCTCGATAGTCTATAGGCCAAAGTTGATGAAGCTTATATTTCTCAGTAGGCCAGATTGCAACGCAATATGTAATCCTTTGTCGGTAACTAAATCCACAGTTACCTGCACACTGGAAAATACACCATTATAAGGGGAGAAAAAGATGTCTTTAAACTTAACTAGGGCCTACTACTTGCCAGGTGCTTAATATATACTAAGCTATAGACTCCGCACAATAATCTTATTTATTAGCTTAATTTGCAGATGAATAAACAAATGTTCAGAGACATTAGGTAACATTTCCAGAGTTGAGCCAATAAATGGAAAGGATGCAGATTCATGCTTGACTGTCTATTTGTAGTGCCTATGCTTTTTGGTTCTGTTTTCCATTACATTGCTAAGAACAGTTTAATTGGATGAAGCCTTATCTCCCAGTAGGCATAACTTCAGAGAAATGGAACATATTAGGAGTTCTTACCTGAAATAAAGAATAGTTATTAGCCTTAACTTACTAGCAACTATATATAAGTTAGCATACATTTATCTTAAAACCTATAATGTGATGTATAATACCACTTGACTAAAATAAATGAGTGATGTAGACATAAAGATCCAAAAAAGGGCAAACAGATTTTTGCTTCCAGCAATAATGGAGTGACAAGAAATAAGTTGCCTTCTAACCTGAAGCAATAAAAACATCTGGAAAAAATATAACAAACAATGACTTTTCAGACACTGGACATTAGGCAATGAAGTGATACCTGGGAGATGGAAATAAAAGAGTGATCCTATAACTGCTCTAGTCTGCTAGAAACACAAGGGGACAGCAGAGTTCTGACCATTGTACACACATATGTGAAGACACCAAGTGAGGCCAAAAAATGAACCAACCGAAAGATAGAACTTACTGTATCTGGTACTCACATGGGACTAAATAGAGTGCCTGTTCCCTCCAGTCAGACTGGAAAACTTCATATACATGGGATAATAGGTAGAGTACTCAAAGGGGTCTTGACAGAGTAGAGGGGAAATAATTAACCTTAGACCAAATAATGCACTGGTCTGACCTAACAAATCTTAAGAGTAAGACATGAAAGGATTACACTGTTTCCACACAAAATAACTTCATTCTAGAATGAAGCTCATAATGTATACATAGGAATAAAAAATATCCAATAGCCGGGGCACCTGGGTGGCTCAGTGGGTTAAAGCCTCTGCCTTCGGCTCAGGTCATGGTCCTGGTGTCCTGGGATCGAGCCCCACATCGGGCTCTGTGCTCTGCAGGGAGCCTGCTTCCACCTCTCTCTATCTGTCTGCTTCTCTGCCTACTTGTGATCTCTGTCTGTCAAATAAATAAATAAAATCTTTAAAAAAAAAATCCAATAGCCAAAAAAGGTAAAATTCATGTCTAACATGCAATTAGCTGGCATGCAAAGAAGCAGGAAAATATAACCTATAATGAGAAGAAAAATTCACCTATCAACACAGACCAAGAGGGTGAGTGAAAACAACTAAGTAAGGACAAGTGAAAATTCTGTCCTCTACAAAAGCAATGAGGAAACTGGCAAAATTTGTCAGATTTAACTTTCCCAGAGCCTTGAAAATTAACTGAAGGCTTGCAGCAATCCAGGAAGCATTTATTCAAGAAATAAGGCTAAATCTCAGGATGAAGAGGGGACTTTGTGGTGTTTTGACTTACCCTATACCCATTCTCCCCTCTCTAGCTCCACAGTAGCCTTCAAAATGAATAGTCCTGCAAACATGGTGAAAACCAGCAGCCTGGCCACCACAAGAGAGGTGGAACTGGGTTGGACATCCTTCAAAGCCTCCTTCCCACAGAATTATCATAATTTGAACTGTTTGGTAGTTTTTTAGAAGATCCCACTTGCAAGGCTGTCTTTATTCGACTTGACTTAGAGCTTGCCTGCACCAGTGCTAAAAGCCTTTTCCCTAGGGGTGTTTGTTGAACCCAATTAAAGGCTACTGTTTAACTTTGCAGCCTCCAGAGCGGGGATAACAGATGGAGCAAAAAATAGGATAGTCAAAAAAGCTTAAAAGGAAAATCTGGGAAATGTCTGTAACAGCTTTGAAAAGCTCCAATATATTCACAGGAACTAAAAGTCTGTGGACATGCATAAGGTTGTGCACAAGTCCAGGACTTCACACATGCACAGGAAGCACCTGGGAAGGGCCTACACTCTCACCTCTGACTGCCATCTAAGCTATGAACAAAAGCAGGACATTAAGCTTATGGAAGAGTTGTCAACTCCCTGGCTGAGTGTTAAAGGTGCCTCCATTTACAGAGCTTCTTGGCAAAGGTTGGAGATTGTTTCTAGGTAGCTAAGGAAATCAGTATTGAATTATTAGCTCACAATTATATTAATCAAGCAAAACTTCGGTGACTACATGTGACAAAGGATACAGACTTTACAGTGAGTTTAAAAAAACTCACCAAACAAGCAAACAGCAACAACAATACATTCTGGTATGGAGAAAGAAAGAACAGAACTGGAACCAAGAGACTGAATTAATAATCAAAAAAACTTCACAAAAGAAAAGCCCAGGACCACAGCCTTTGTTGGTAAATTCCATCAAATGTTTGAATAGGAATTAGCATTAACCTTTCTAAATTTCTTCCAAAAGAAAGAAGAGTAAGGGACACTTCCTAATTTATCCTACAAGGCCATTATATCCTTCATACCAAAACTAGGCAAAGATGTTACAAGAAAAGAAAACTCTTATGAATGTAAATATAAAAATCCTCGACAAAACACTATCAAAAACTTCCAGAAACAAACAAAAAGGGTTACTTAACATGACCAAATAAGACTTATTTCAGGAGTACGTAAAATAGGTAGGATTGCAAAATGGTGAAACAACTGTGGAAAACAGTTTTGAATTTCCTCAAAAAATTAAACAGTTCCCATAATACTCAGAAATTTTACTTCCAGGTATTTGCCCAAGAGAAATGAAAATATTCATAATAAAACTTGTACACAAATGTTCTTAGCAACATTATTCAGAATAGTCAGAAAGCCAATCAACCCAAATATCCATCAACTGATGGATAAACAAAATGTAGCATATCTCTAAAACGGAATAGTATTCATCCATAAAAAGAAATGAATGATGGTTCTATACTACATCATGGATGAACATTAAAAATACCATGCTAAGTGAAAGAAGCCATATACAGGAGACCACATATTGTATGATCCAGTTTATATGAAATGCCCACAGCAGGAATATCCACAGACGCGTAATAAAGGTTAAGTGGTTGTCTGGGGCTCAGGGGAAGAAGGCAATAAGGAGTGACTGACTACTCATGTGTATGGAGTTTCTTCTTGAGGCGATAAAATGTTCTAGCATCAGATCATGGTGATGTAATGGTTGCACAAACTTGAGAGCACACTATAATTCTCTCAATTATAAATGCACATACATAGATGTTAGAATTAGCAGAGAAGGACATTAAAAAGTTATTACTAATTGTAGTATATTCAAAAAGTAGAGACATGAAAGAACTAAAAAAAACTGAAATCAAAAACTTCTAAAGATAAATATTACACTGTCTGAGATTAAGAAAATTAGAAAGGATGGGAATTAATGGCAAATCAGACATCACAGAAGATTAGCGGACTGGAAGCTATTCATATACTGAATTATTATTTAATAATCAAAGGAATAAGCTAATGATACATACTGCAACCTGACTGAATCTCAAAATACTTAAACTCATCAAAATAATTAGGAGCCACCTGAGTGGCTCAGTCGGTCAAGTGTCTGTCTTCAGCTCAGGTCATGATTCCAGAGGTGGGGGACCAAGCCCTACATTGGGCACCCTGCTTGGCAGGGAGTCTGCTTCTCCTCTGCCCCTCACCCTGCTCAGGCTCTCTCTCTTTCTCTTTCTCGCAAATAAATAAATAAAATCTTCAAAAAAAAAAATCAGACAAAAAATAGTACATACTGTGTGATTTCATTTATGCAAACTCCAAAAAAGTGCATAATATAGGGAGGGGTCCCTCACATAGCAAACAGATTAGCTTACCTATAGTTAGGAGGGAGAGGGGAAGGAAGTATAAGGTAGCACAAGGAAGCATTTGGGGGTGATGGAGATGCTCTTGATTTTGAATATAGAAATGGTTTTATAGGTGTACGCACCCATCAAAACTTAGCAAGTTATATATACACTTTCAATATGTGTGGTGTATTGTTTGTCAGTTATACATCAAAACAGCTGTTTTTAAAAAGCAGGTAACTCCTCAGGGCCAGTCTGCCAAACTGTTCTGCTCATTGATTTCACACTTGCCCCAGCTGACGCTTCAGAACTGAACTAGAGTTTAACACACACGTTTCTATTACTGTCTCTGCACCATCCACCTGTCAGTGGTTCCATTCCCTAGACTGATAGGCATACCATTATCTGCCCCCATTTTCAAAAATTTTTTTTAAGATTTCACTTATTTATTTGAGAGGCAGAGAGAGAACAGAGACAGAATGAGCAGAGGGGAGGGGCAGAGGGAGAAGCAGACTCCCCGCTGAGTGGGGAACCCCCCAAAGTGCCATCCCAGGACTCCGGGATCATGACCTGAGCTGAAGGCAGAAGTTTAACCATCTGAGCCACCCAGGTGCTGCCCCTCCACCCCCCTACCCCATATTCAAATTTAGACACAGTTTCAACTGCATCAAATTTGAAACTCGGTTGTTTTTTCCAGAAGCAACATTTCTCAACTTTCTTGGCCTTACCTGTGACGAGTCTCCTGTTACCACAATATACCTGCAGGAAGGGTTCTCACACTTTTTGATCGAAAGAGGTCTGGTTGAAGGATCACAGAAACTCTCATTCACTTGAATGTTTTGCGCATTGGTGCACTTCACTTGCCGATGTGTCTCTTTTTTGGTACATGACGATGAACACTAGAAGTGCAATGACAAAATGAGCAACGCATTCTTTCAGGCAGTGTCTTTGAAACCTTAGGGGTCAGTACTCACATTCAGCCACTGTCCTGCCACCCACTGGTACTGGACGCAGTCCTGCTGCCAGCATTGCCGCTGAAAATAAGGCCGGGTGGATGGATCACACATTTCATCAGTCACCCGACCGACGCCTCGGAGTCTACAGTACACATCCCTTTGCTGAACTCCAGAGCCGCAGGTCACAGAGCACTGCAGAGAGGCCCAAAGGATTGGAACAATTAGCTAACAAATATCGAATTATGTAAAGATGGCGAACTAGTGCCATAGCCTATTTTCTTGTTTCTTTTCAACATAGCCTGATATTACATCAGGCACTAGAGAGAAAATACATGCAATTAGTACTTTTAAGACTGTCTAGTGTGAAGCGTCCATACAAATGTGCAAATAAATTTTCTTTATTTTGCAGTATCTACTCAAGCCTTACGGCAACTATTGACAAGTTACATGACAAGTTCTATCAGTCAGTCCATCCCAACAGATAACTCTCTATTCTGACTTAAACGTTCTTAAGAGCTTTTAAACTCGCTGCACAAGGAAACTACTTTGCTACGTTGCTTTTAAACATCACTTAAATCCTTAGACTATCTGTATCATCTCCCTCCAAGGAACAATAATTTCCAAGATTGTGTTATACTCGTCCTTATAATTGCAGCACAAACTTTGTACAGTTTGAGGATCCAAATATTTGCTAATCTGTTGATTCATGACTATCTTCCAATGGACAAGTGCTTGGGAAGCTGGTTGCATAAACTATAAACATAGACCATCTTGTTGTCTTAGCCTCCCCAGGTCTCATTTTCCTTATGTGCACAAAGAAGATTCTGTATTATTTGTAAAATTTCATAGAACACTTCCATACATGTATTCCTGATAACAGCTCTGCCTCTGACAAGCAGTGCTGAGGACCTGAGGCTCAGAGATGGTAAGTCACTTGCCTGAGCTCCTGCCTCTAGTTATAAGATGAAGGTCAGTTCTTTCTGATTTCAGACACTGAGCTGTCACTGTGCTCCCTTAGGTGGGTGGGGAAGGATTTGATAACCTCTCAGAGCCTTTCCAGCTCTAGAATACAGCGTCCTATTACAAGAGAGCGTGGCTATAGCCAAGAGCTATGGTGCCAACACTAATAAAGTGTGGAGAATGCCCAGGGTATTTATTTAATTTGCAAGTTTGGTTTTCTCTGCTGCTTGTGATTCCAGAAAGGATTGGAAGTCCTACTGAGGAATATCTATGGTCTCATCACTGTTTCCTGTGATACTGTAAGGTCTGTTGGGGCATCTGGGTGGCTCAGCTGGTTAAGCATCTGATTCTTGATTTCTGCTCCAGTCATGATCTCAGGGTCATGAGATGGAGCCCCACATCAGGCTCTGCACTGAACAGTGAGTCTGTTTGAAGATTCTCTTCTCTTTGCCCCTGCCCTCATTTGTTCTCCTTCTGTCTCTCTGACTCTCTTGAAAATAAATGAATAAATCTTAAAAAAAAAAAAAATCAGGTCCTTCATCACGTTCTGAATTTCTGCAGGAGCTCAGAACAATGAATTTATTTTTTGACAACAATAAACATATATCTGCAGAATAAGGATTTACCATGAATGAAAAAATATTTAGATCCCACAATAACTAAGAACTTGGTTCACCCTATAGACTTGAAATCCTTCTACAAACTGTTGTACCATTTTACTCTAAATGCCCTTGAAAGTTTAGAATTATAAACAGTATAAGCAGTGGGTATAAGCAGTAATCACTGTCTTTTTTTTTTTTTTTTTTTTTTTTTTTTTTTTTATTTTTAAAGATTTGTATTTATTTATTTGACAGACGGAGATCACAAGTAGGCAGAGAAGCAGGCAGAGAGAGAGGAGGAAGCAGGCTCCCTGCTGAGCAGAGAGCCCCATGCGGGGCTTGATCCCAGGACCCTGGGATCATGACCTGAGCTGAAGGCAGAGGCCTCAACCCACTGAGCTACCCAGGTGCCCCAGTAATCACTGTCTTGAAAGAGAATTTATATCTATTTTTTAACCTATGAAAAACAGTATTACCTACCTAGCTTATACTTACCTTTGTTTTATGCTTCAGCAGTTGAATTTTGCCCCCATTGAGTGTTTTCACAAAAAAAAAAACCAGCTCCATGTGTGGAGAAAACAATAATTTAGTGTGTGTTTTATGCAGGGCATAATATTAAGTAGACTAAAATGTCTGGAGATAGTTTAGCTTATCTGAACCTCTTGTGAAAATGTTTAGCCTATAGAATAAGGCTCTTGCAAATATTTTTCAGAAATAATTTCAGAAATATAAGCTATATTTGGAAAACTTCCTGCCTCTAAACCTGAAAAAAAAATTTCCTGGAAAAACATAATTCACAAAACATAGCTTAACAAAAACTTCTAGCAGACAAATATAATTTTATAAAATTCAATAAACCACAGTGTTTTACTGGTCCTCTGGCCATAGCACATGTTTAGAAAAATCTGCTGTGACCATGGGTAACTACTATTGTGGATTTCTTCCCTAAAAGAAAAAAAAAAAATGGACTATTTGGAAGAAAACAAATAACTTTTTGTTTTTCAGCTTTTTTTAAAAGAGTACAAAAAAGTAAACTGATACAATTTTAGATTTGAACAAAAAAGAGAACATATGGCTTAAATGAAATATTTCTTAGCCCAATGTCATCAATAGTGCTAACTGCCAGATCCAACAAAAATGTTTCAAATCTTTTCTTAATCTCATGGACACATTCAGCAGCATTAACCTGCTTCTCTTTGTACCCTGTGAGTGCTCTGAGCAGTTTTTTCTATGCACCAATTTTCTAAATCTGTTCTCTTGACCTTGACATTTATGTTTGCATGTGTTTATAAAAATATTTTATGTATTTACAGAAATTGTATGTGTTTTCTACATAGATACGTCAAGGGCACCTCAAATTCGATATTTCCAAAGTAGAATCTCTGCCTGGCCAGGTCCCCCTACAGTGGTGGATGCTGTGAAGATACAATTACTCACTCCTTAGCTGAGTGACTTATTAGCATGAATTCTCAAGGTACACCTCTAAGTCTAAAACATGCACCCTTATTTAACAGCTTCATAGAACTACATACTTGTAAGTATGTTCTATATCATCTTTTTAAAAAATCCAGATAGCTAATGTAAAGCACCAACACTGCATAATTTAATTCAGACAGGATAATCAGTCAAATATCCTATTTATATGTAATATACTATAACACTGCACAGACTGGCACTTGAAAGACTGGACAGTGGAATTGGAGAAGGTGAATTTTAGCCAACCCACAGGTACTGTAGCCATTTTAGCTATTGCAGAGCAGACTTAAAGAAATGTTAGAATGCGTATTGCAAAAATAAGTTCACCAAACTGCTATTTCGTAAGCCACTTAAAATGCAAAAGGGAAGTGTTCTCTCTTTGTGCATTACTTATTAGTTCTTATTAAGATTTAGGTCTTGAGGGGCACCTGGGTGGCTCAGTCATTGGGCATCTGCCTTCAGCTCAGGTCATGATCCCAGGTCCTGGGATCGAGCCCTGCATCGGGCTCCCTGTTCATCATGGCGCCTGCTTCTCCCTCTCCCTCTGCCACTCCCTCTGCTTGTGTTCCCTCTCCTGCTGTGTCTCTCTCTGTCAAATAAATAAATAAAATAAAAAAGATTTAGGTCTTGACATTGGGGAGGGTATGTGATACGGTGAGTGTTGTGAAGTGTTTAAGCACTTGTGTTGATGCACAAACCTGTACCCCTGGGGCTAATAATACATTATATGTTAATAAAAATAATTTTAAAAAAGAAATTAATCCTAAAATTGTATGACAAAAAATTATCATTCTTAATGGTTCAGCATCTTAAATTCTGGGAAGATCTAGATTGAATTCTAGACACATTTAAGGAAACGAAACCCATAATATTAATATTTGAAACAAAAAGTCTGCATTTTAAGATCTTATATATTCTTCATGTTTTATATAATTTAGCCAATTAAAATAAGATTCTACTTTTCTTACTTAAAAAAAGATTTTGGTCTTGATTTCCACATAGTTATTTGTAACTATGGCTTATTTCAAGAGAGTCAATCATGCAGCAGTAGTATTAGCAATATAGGGCTTTTGGAGTTAGGAGAGACTTTAAGAATACGTAACTTCAATTTCTCTTCAGTTTTGAAATTCCTTTTACAGCAATAGTAAATGAAAGACCACCAAACCTACCCATACTTTCCTACCCTCAATCCGTGTACATTCACTACGTCCTGAAAGTGGTCATTCCATTTTTGGGTGACTCTAAGGTTAGCGAATACTCAGCTATTTTGAGCTGAAATATTCTTCTTTAAACGTTTACCCATTGTCCAGAATCTATCCTCCTTCCCAACAGAGAGCAAATCCATATTCACTTTCATGGGAGAAAGTTTGAAGGTATAAGGTCTAAAATCTTGGGAGCTGTTTTCTGACCAATAGGAGTTGACCAATAAAATCACAGATATGCCAGTCCAGCACTCTGACCTTACAAAGCTGCTGAGTCAAACTTAAAACCAGTGACATAGTTTTGTTACGGAAAGAGGAAATGTCTTGGAATTTAAGCCAATAATCCTCAGGGCTTTTCCAACTTGCAGTAGGACACAATGGAACTGACAGAACAGTTGTAACCGTTTGACTGTACTTCTCTGGGGATTTGGTAAAATTTTCAATGCTTTTCTTAAAGTGTGGGTCTTCTGGAATAGGCACTGCTCCAAAACTCTGAGCAGGATCTGTGCCAAAGATCTGAATGCTATCCATCATTAACGTAGCCTGATATGTTGCTAGTAATTTCAGCAACTACTTCATATATGATATACGATCAACTAAACACTGCTATGTTCCATAAGCTATAAAATCCATATATATCTTATACCCATGCAACATACTTTTAAAAAATGTAAATAGGCTTGCAATGAATTTGGTACAACATAGAAATTACATTCCTATCGAAGGCTCTACTATGTGTGATACGATGACAGTCTGTAACTGTTGACTTCAGGTGCCCTCACGAGAGTGGCACTATGTTGCTCAGGAAATATAAGGATGAGCTGATGTATAATGATACTAATGAAATAATTACGATAGCAACTATCGTAAGAAAAGCTCAAATGGACTGTGTTCAAGTGCTTCGCCAGCAACCCCCACCCCCAAGACACACTTTTGGTCTATGACCTGTACAAGCTACTTAGCCTCTTTAGCTGTTGTTTTCTCCTTTCCAAGCAATGTCAGGAGGAGACTGTCCCTCGTTGCTCCCTTCCTATTCTCATCTCTTCCCTTTTCTTATAAAGATAAAGTTATTTCTCCCTTGAAAAGTTTCTTGATACATGCCTGAAACCAGAGTGAGTCATCTCAGCCCACTCAGAGAAAGTCCATCAAAAAGAGAGGAGATAGGAAGGGAGTGAACAGGCAGAAGAGAAATGCAAGAACAGAGCTGCTGACACCAGCCAGAAGAGATTTAGAAGCATGGTTTACTCAATCCCAGAGCAAAAAAGGACATCCTCCCTGTCCTGGGGCTCCAGTCTGTCTCCAAAGCTAGAAACATCACTTGGGAAGAGAGGAAGTTCTGGGTTCTTGGTCAGTGGCTATGGGGACTCAATTAAGATTTATTATCTTTTTAGGTTATAAGAGATATATATGTATACATAAGAAATTTCTGAAAATATATAAATGTGGATTTATGTATTTTGGAAATACAGAAAATATGGAATTATAGAAATACAAAATCACTTAAAATATTAACATTTACCATATAGTGTCAAAAATTTTTTTTTCAGGGGCTTTGGGAGAAGGGGGCACTAGCTAATAGATTTGTAAGATTTTGGAACTTCTGTCACCTTTGGTTCCAGCTCTGCTCTTAACCTAGTAGAAAGAAAATGATGGGTCTCAGAGAATAGGAGCCAGGCAAATAAATGGTTGGTATCAGGTGACTCTAGATTCCACAGGGTGGAGTGAGGTTCTCTATGTCATCTTTCTAAGTTGTCCAGCAGATTTGTCATGATCAAGAGGAGGCAAGAATTCTGGACTTTTTTTTTTTTCCTAAGCATAAAACTACATTTGGATGGTACTGAAATAAAAACCTGAATATACAAGAGAAGTTAGTATTCCCAAATAGGTAAAATTAAGTTTAAAAAGAAAACAAACCCTTCCTGGTTTCTGAGAGTGGAGGGAGTTTGTTGTTGTTTTTTTTTTTTTCTTTTTAAATGATTCTAGTATTTTCTTTGCCTCTAAAGGTATACATCTGGAGGCAGAGGACAAATGGCCCTCTGTACCAATGTTTGTTTCTGTTTAGCAGCAGTCACTAAAATGCATTACTAAATCCTTTCATTGAAAAATGATATCAAATACCAAATTAAGAGTGTTACTTCAAAACTCATTTGAGCACCTCTGTGGTCACAATTTTCTAAATGAGTCTTTCCATTTGAGGTATAATGTAAAATAGTAATAAAATGAAATAATTTTATAGTGAGTGATTATACTAAAGCAATGTTACAATTTATACAGTCGGAACAAAGTAGCAACCAGTGATTATCTCGTAACTACCTCTGAAATTACACTTCTGCTGAATATATTATTACATGTAGAGCAGTGACAGCCTGCAATTGTTAACTTCATGTGGGTACATTTTATAGAATAAATCAAAAGCCAACGACTTCACAAATGGTCATTTGTTTCTGGCAGAGAGTTGAGGACTGCGTGGGTGTATGAAGCTAATTTCTATGACAAGGAAAACCAAGTCAAAGAGAAGAAAGCAGACTCTGTACAAAAGCATCTGTGTTTTTTATAGTCTTTGAATATTCATATCTGTATCTTAGAAACCCCTTAAACATGTTCATGCAAGTGAGTCTTATATAATTTCATACTTGGTGGTAAGCCAAGGCCAATTTGTTAGCACTGATGATTGATTCCCTGTTGTGCGTCTGGAGGTCAAGGGTCAGAAAGCGTCCCCTGTGAATACCAACCATAGCAGCAAGGAAATCGTGGGGAATCAATAGGAATCTGGTGGCCAAGAAGCAAAAAGCCTTTTCCACTTCCACACCCATCCCCCCTTGGTTCAGCTGATGTCAGAATTAGGAGGTCCCTGCCACACGCTGCGTTCAGTGTTTCACCCTTTGGGAGAAAACCACTTTTCACATCTTGGTCCAGATAAAATAAGGCAAACCCTGACCTGAAGCAAAAAACCACAATATGACAAATATGTAAATTAAGAGTTGGAAAGTGTTTTTTGCAACTAAATCACAATATTCAAAATAAGAAGTGTTCAGCTAGATACTGAGTTAGGTGCTTAGTGAGCAAGTTATCCATTGTCCCTGAGATTCTGTGGCCTGAGACCATGCTGAAGAAGTAGGCATGGGTTAAGTTGTTGACTCGCCAATCACAGAAGATAGTAAGACATACAAGGATATTTGAGTTATACTAGAGCTCACACTATATGCAAGTAAATAATGGCAAAAATACATATATGGAGGCCATTGTACACCTGGGAACAGATGATGGACTAGACTGGAATGTTTGCAAGGAGATTCAAGAGTTACTTTGAAAGAGAATCAGAAGAACCTGTTGAGTGACTGACTTCAAGGTCAAGAGAGAAAGAGACAGAATGATCCAGTCTTTCTTTCTTAAACAACTTAGTAGGTAGTAGTGGCATTTATAAAATAAAATAGGTTAAGGAAAATCTTTTAAATTGTAGCCTTTCCTAAAGCCCGAAAAAATAATTTTATTACTTTACCAAAATTCAGTGTTGAAGCAAATTCTCGAGATACATGGGGTTTTTTTGTGTGTGTGGGATGAGAAACAAATATGTTTGCTCCCAGTTTTCAGCCAAATATGAAGCACTGTTCTCAGCCTATGAACACTTGACAGAGGCTTTCTCTTCTACAGAGAAATCGGAGATGCTCAATTTGGGAGCATTTCCTTCAGTAACAATGATGTGCTGACACAGTGCCATGCAAAACTGATGCCCTGCCCCACGACTCTAACCTCACAGAGTAAATGATGATGACTTAGGAACCCAGGGGAACCCCACTTCTTCCAGCTCCTCTATGAACCCCTATCTTTAATAGACATCGCTCCAACATCACACAGAAGCAAGGAAGCTGCATCAGCAGAAGAGAGGTTTTCTTTCCTTCTGAAAACTCTGCCCTTTAAGAAATGGCTAAGCCCCTTTAGGTCCTGCTGAGAGCAGCCAGACCATTATGTGGAGAGCCTATCCCCATTGAAATCAGGCCCCCGGGAATTACTCTGGTGAAAATTTCCCACTTCACTTATAGCTTTTACCTCTTTGCTACTTCCCAATCTGGTCTTCATTTGATAACCACGATCACATGCATGCAACCCCCAATTTAGATTTTGGGCTTACTTCCCCGAGGATGCCAGGGTAGCTATCAGTCATCTTTCTCTTATTAACCGAGTTCTCAGTCTGGATCTCATGTATATATCATCTTCATTTTGGCTAAGTCTTTCCAAGTATGTCCACTCTAGCCTTAGACCAGCTCAGGCTCCCTAGCTCTGACGTGTCCCTAACTCTTAAACAACTCCAGTTAGGATCCTGTTTAGAACCTACCAGTCCCTTCTCCAACATGTAACCTTAGTTCAAATCCAAGACTGTGGTGTGGCAACAAGGCAGTCACTAAATATATCATCATCTATACTTTACCTTTAGACTATCTGGAACAATATGATTATCAGTAGCCCCCCATCCCTGATATTCAGTAAAAGAATTTCTTGAAAAGTTTACAGTCACTGGGGCACCTGGGTGGCTCAGTCATTAAGTGTCTGCCTTTGGCTCAGGTCATGATCCCAGGGTCCTGAGATTGAGCCCCATATCGGGCTCCCTGCTCAGCAAGAAGCCTGTTTCTCCTTCTCCCTCTGCCTGCCGCTCTGCTTACTTGTGCTCTCTCTCTATCTCTCTGTCAAATAAATAAATAAAATCTTTTAAAAAAAAGGGAGAAAAAGAAAAGTTCACAGTCACAGAAAAATCAACAAATTATTAACTATAGACTTAGTAAACGTGTTAACACTGTACATTAATTCAGAACATAGTGCAAAAAATGTATAACAGAATAAAACACATTTTAGTGGAGTAAAACCTTCAAGGTTATTGAAACAGACTTGAGATTTTCTTTTTACATGCAAAAATATGTTTATAATTATAAAATACATCTCATACCTCCTTCCATCTATTGGCTTTCCATGAAGGGCATCTGACAGATCTACAAGCTTTTTGAGTTCGAGGTTTCTGTAGGTGACTGCAATATTTTTCTTCTATTTTTCCTTGGAATTGGTCAATGCAAAGCACCTCACGATACTTTAAACCTTTACCACAAGAAGCTGAGCACTGAAAAATAAACAAATATGCTTAATTAATTTTATCTTGACTAATTTATCATCAAAATGTATAAAATGAAGAGTCAAAACATCATTGCTTTGACGTTTTCATTAAGACATAACTTTGGTTCTTCTGATTAGAATTTAAAATCTGTCCATCTGCCCGGGACCATCAATGGATGTTGATACCATAAGGTATCCATTAATTCCATAAATAGTACTGATCGTCTACAGTATAGCAAGTATTCTTCTAGTATATAAATGTTTTAGATCTTTTAAAGGTAAAGACTATCTGAAGCTAACTCCTGTTATCACACATGATTTAATTTTAATTTTGTATGGTCACCACCTATTTTATTTTTAACCCCATGTTTCCCACACTGCAAAGTATATTTTGGATTAAAAAAATGCAATGATTTCTTTATGCAGGGATGGAGAAAGAAGAAAAATTATTTTTAAGTGCAATTCAGTTCAGTTTTGGTTTTTTTTTTTAAATCAATCTGGGAAAAGTTTTCTCTATACTAGCAACCCTCTAATGTATTCAGTTTTTTTAAAAAGGAAATTATTGGGGTGCCTGGGTGGCTCAGTGGATTAAAGCCTCTGACTTCGGCTCAGGTCATGATCTCAGGGTTCTGGGATCGAGCCCCGCATCAGGCTCTCTGCTCAGCACGGAGCCTGCTTCCCTCTCTCTCTGCCTGCCTCTCTGCCTACTTGTGATCTCTCTCTGTGTCAAATAAATAAATAAAATCTTAAAAAAAAAAAAGGAAATTCTCTGTAAAGGTATAAGTGAAATAATAATTTGACTTCATTTTTCAGCCAGTTAGCCATTTAATGAGTGAAGCCAGGACAATGTAGTGGGAAGAGCTTGAACTCTGGTATTGAATACCATGTCTGCATCTTAATACTTGCACAACTCCAGGCACATTTCGTTACCAGTCCAAGACTCCACTTCCCCATTTATAAAATGGAGATAGTAAGACCAGTATTACAGCAGATGAGATCAGGATGCAGATGAGATCAAGAATATGAAAAGTCAAATCCAGTCCTATTACAAGTGTACATCCTCAGTAAATATTAGCTGTTGTTCTTTGTATAGTCTCAGGATGTTGGAAATTTTCAATGTGACATATGTACCAAGGAAAAGTTAAGCAAAGACATGGATTCCAGACAACTCCTCTCATACCTCTGAGACAGCTGTTCACATATGGTTTCATTTAGAAACATATACTGAGTTCAGAGAGCATGAGATAATATATTATACATTTTATCTATCAGTTCAAAGACTGTTAGAGTATCTAATACAGACTATTAAATGCTTTAAATATTTCAAATAAAAAAATAGTGGGGGTGTAATTTATCTTTTTATATTATCTGTAATACTGTATCTCATTTGTGTAGGCAACTAATTTAATAGTATCTTGATTATTAAGACTTATTACCATATCCCGAATGCTCTCTTTAACGCCTTACATGTCACTTAGAACATACTTAATTCTGTGAAAACCTCTAAGGGATCTTAATAATTTGTGCATTCTTTCCTATTGACCTTCTCTTCTGGATCTACCCACTTGCTCTACTCTTCCTGACTTGAGTACTTTTCAGTTTCTTGTCTTCCCTGTCTATTTTTCAAAGAGTATGGTATGATTTATACCAAAAAATCACATATTATTATCAGGCATATATCATCACAAAGTATATGTACATGTTCACACATGGAAATAATGCTTTTCCCCTTAGGTATATATTATTTTTTCTAATCTTTATGATCTTTAGAACAGAAGAATATTCACTACTCTTCCTGTCAGCCTCTTTTAAAAAGTAAGCATTACTGTGAATATTTAAGATCAACATAGGTGTTCTTATGGAAGATGTAAAAACATTTAGAATCTTATTCATTTTGTGATTATTGAGTTTCTACCATATGCCAAGAGTTGCAGACACAGATTCATTAAACATCTCTTGCTTTTGCCCTTTATTTATTCTCAAAGTACTTATAATTTAAATGACACATACCACCGATTAAATAAATAATACCAAAGTAGAGCATAGATAATATTAAACCCAATAAAGATCAGGAATAATACACACGACATAAGGACAATTAAAATAATACAATAAAAATTATGGATTTAAGGAATTCTGAAAAGTAGCCATTCTTTTCTGGGATGTTTGATAAGTACTCAAGGAGAAGATGATATTTAAACTCAGTTTTGAAGAAGTGGGCTTGCTGATGGAAAAAATGGGTGCTCACGTATTTGTTTAATATCCCTATATGGACATTGTCCACGTGTCTGTTTTGTAAAATTCTCAGAGTTCTAACACTGCCAAGAATCCAAGAATCACACAGTAGCTATGCAGTAAATTATTGATATTTCTGATAAGAATGAGCAATTCATTTACAAAACTATAGAATACAAATAGGGGACACTGAAGATCCTCCTTTAGAATTGAGCAATATATTTCCTCTCTGAGCAATATCTATGAATGGAAGTTAAACTCACACATTGTAGTACACTGTCAAAGTCAAGATTATTTTTCACAAGACTGAACAGTGTCTCCTACTCTAACTCAACATCATCTTTCTCTTCTTCATTATTCCAATTTTTAACCAAGACTATTATTAAACATAAACATTTTTTTGTTCCAAAACTGACAATGGCTCTCTATGATCTTTAATAGCAAATCTAAACTTATATTCTTCCTTGTTTTCTTGATCCACTAAATTTCAGTCAGCATATCTTTCTGACCTTATATCCGTTACTTTTCAACATGCAGTGTTGCTCTACTTAGGTATTTCATGTTCACTCAATAAGAGCGCCTAATTTATGTTGTTTCCTTTTACCTCAACTAATCACTTCCCCTGGTGCTTTCTAAATGTGACTTATCCTTAAAGCTCTAAGTCAGTCCCATGTCTAAGGTAAATACATATCAATCTTTCACTTCTCTGAATTCTTCTGAGTCTCACTGTTTTTCTCACTTCATCATTTTCTACTTTTGTCACACACTTTATCTACCCAGACTTCTGGAGGTCAAGGACCTTTTAGAGATTACCCACATCACCCACAAAATGGCAGGTACAATAAATATTGGCTGATTAATTGATGTTGATCCTTGTTGCAAGCAATTCTTATTTGTTTTTGTTAAAATCTAAAGTAATTTATTAAAACATTTAAAATTCCTTGAAATATATTTATTGCTTTATAAACAAAAAGTTTCTCTAGGAAAGTTAGACAAAAAGTACAAAATCAAAGAACTGCAAAGTAAATTATGCCTGGTCACACTTTTAAAGTAGTGCTTCCTTTCCTCTTCCTTTACTCCTCTTCCTTTGAAGAAGAGTAAATACATTATTTTATCATGTCTGATGAGTTCCACGTGAGGATTTAAGTAAAAGAGAACACTTAGGCAAAGAATAATGTTTTAGTTGGAATGAGGTAGTCATAAAGTAAATAACTAGTGAAATGCTACCCTCTTTCTCTCATACCACAATACATTCTGATTTGTAAGATACCACAAAATAGCTCACTTGATAGGATACTCAAACATGAGAATTTTTTTTCCTCTGGCACCCCAGCAATTTTTTTTCTTCTATTTTATATTCTGGATACTGTCCTACTCCCTTGAGATTTTATTAACACTATATAGTTTCCAACATTCTTGTCAAGAGAACTCTTAAAAATCACCTCTATTGTCCTTAGTTGACATCGTCTTAAATTCTGAGATATGTTTTCCTGAGTACCAATAAAATGTAGGATACAATCCACTTCAGAAGTAGCAACACCAAATACAGATAACCTGAACTGACTATTCCTATAAATTAGGTAAAGACAAATATCTATGTATGGAAAAGAAAACATGTGAAACAAATGGAGAATTTGCAAGCCCTAAAAATGCAATAGAATCTCCTTGGATGGCACTTTCAGTTCCAAGATGGAATTTTGGAATTAACCATTCTAATAGGATTAACCTGGAACAAGTCTATTCTTGTTTTTAAAGTTGTGCATAATTCTAGGATAAGATTACTTTTTGATATTTGAGGTGTGATTATTTTGTTAAAAATATTACAGAAGTGGGTGCCTGGGTGGCTCAGTGGGTTAAAGCCTCTGCCTTCAGCTCAGGTCATGATCCCAGGGTCCTGGGATCGAGACCCGCATTGGGCTCTCTGCTCGGTAGGGAGCCTGCTTCCTCCTCTCTCTCTGCCTGCCTCTCTGCCTACTTGTGATCTCTCTCTCTCTGTCAAATAAATAAATAAAATCTTAAAAAAAAAATATTACAGAAGAGTGAATTGACAGTTTGTTAAAGATGTTGATTCTAGACACTTAAATTGTTAAAACAAAATAGAACAATGAATTTTATTTAGCTCCAGTTCTAGGAAATGGATCAGATGCACGAAAAGATACTCAACATCAGTAATCATCAGGGAAATGCAAATCAAAACCACAATGAGCTATCACATTATACCTGTTAGGATTATCATCATCAAAAAAAAAAAAAAAAGAGAGAGAGAGAGAGAAATAATTACTCTGGTGTTGATGTAAAGAAAGGGAACCCTTGTGAACTGTTGCTGAAATTGTAA
The DNA here is from genome assembly GCF_002288905.1 of Enhydra lutris kenyoni. Taxonomy (NCBI): domain Eukaryota; kingdom Metazoa; phylum Chordata; class Mammalia; order Carnivora; family Mustelidae; genus Enhydra; species Enhydra lutris. Next base: position 2,607,425 of record NW_019154140.1, read on the forward strand.
ACTGTTACAACCACTGTGGAAAATAGCACAGAGGATTGTCAAAAAATTAAAAATAGAACTACCATATGATCCAGTCATTTCTTCTGAGAATTCACCCATAGGAAATGAAAACACAAACTTGTAAAGATATCTGCACCCCTACATTCATAGCAGCAATACTTACAAAAGCCAAGACACGGAAACAACGTAGGTCCATCAATGAACAAATGGATAAAGAAGCTGTGGTATACATATATACTATGGGATATTATTCTACCATAAACCTGGAGAAAATCCTGCTATTTGCAACAACATAGATGGACCTCAGGGGAATTATGCTAAGTGAAATAAGTCAGAGAAAGATAAATACCATATGATCACACTTATATGTGGAGTCTTAAGAAAAGAAACAACTCAGAGATCAGATTTGTGGTTACCAGAGGTGGGTGGGGGAGGTGAATTGGAAAAAGGTGATCAAAGGTACACACTTCGTAAGTACTAGGTATAGCATGACTACAGTGAATACTGCCATAATATATATAGGAAATTGTTGTGAGTAAATTCTAAGAGATCACAAGGAATTTTTTTGTTTTTTATCATATCTGTATGAGATGATAGATGCTAACCAAACTTATATCAATAATCATTCATAATATATCAAATCGTTATGCTGTGTACCTTAAACTTACACAGTTATGTATGTCAATTATATCCAATAAAACTGGAAAAAATTAGATGAAGTGAATTTTTTCTTTATTTCTAGATACCACATCATCTGTTAGTTATCTGCTGAAAACATAAGCACTCACAACCAAATGGCTGGGTGTCACATCTATCCAATTGTTCATTGTATGGTGATAATTGCTAATTTCCTCAAACAAGGAACTCCCACTACTAGGTAACAAAAGTGTTCACATAATTTTTTTGTTTTAGGAAAGCTAAACATACAGAAATGCAATCATTACACATTACAAATCTAAATCCAGAAATCATTCCCTCAAGTGCAACTGGAGAAGCATCAAATTATAATGTACAAAATGGAGTGGCTTTGATTTAAACACAATTATAGCTAAAATATAATCAGGTATTAGAGTGTCTCTTGAAATAATTTAAGAGAATTAGTTGTGTTTTCCTTTGCCTTAAGTGGCATTCCAAATAATCAATGAATTTCTCAATATAGGGACATGTATTATTTATCTTTAGTTTCGTCTTTTTCAAAACTGAACTATGTTATGCTTCTGTAGTAAAGTTAAATTTTTTAATGGAAAATTTTGACCATAGCTTTTTTTTTTTAGGATTTTATTTATTTGACAGAGAGAGACACAGTGAGAGAGGGCAAGTAGGGGGAGTGGGAGAGAAAGAAGCAGGCTCCCCACCGAGCAGGAAGCCCTAGATGCTGGGCTGGATCCCAGGACCCTGGGATCATGACCTGAGCTGAAGGCAGATGCTTACACTTAACGACTGAGCCACCCAGGTGCGCCTTTTTTTTTTAATGCTTTGGTGATTATATGTTAAATGTCTTTATAACAGTATCACAAAACAAGATTTATCTATGAAATGATACAAGGAAATGATAGTTTCAGATCAAGACAGACCATAAATTAGATATTTTGTGGAGTAAATCACTTGTGGGCATGCATTCATGCATATATGTTTTATCTATTCCTTTTGATTTTTAAGAAGCCTGTAACATTCTCTAAATAAGATAAAGAGGCTGTCTCTGAATCCCAGGAAAAGCATGGTTTTTGAAATCTTCATCAAGCCAGTAACACCTACATAGCTAAGAGCAGAGCCCAATTACAGTAAAATCTTAGATATGAGTTTTATACAATTACTCAGTAATTAGGAGCATGCCCCACATTGGTGGAACCCTATTTTAAATGGAGTTCTCCTCAGTTATTAAAGAAGTAAAACATTAACATAGTTAGAATAAATAGCCAGAGTATACTAGAATAGGGTATTCCTGTGTTTAAACAAAAAATGACAAAATATGCATATTAAGAGTAGGATGTCAACTCTGCAAAATAGTACTGCTGTTCCTTTAATGCAATGCATATGTGCACTAAAAAGTAAGATACTAAATCTATCAACAGGGACCCTATTCATACTATTTCCTGAAAGATTATACCTAGAGTTTTAAAGTTAAATGGAGTTTGAAAATTCTTTTTAACCTGTTACAGACATTCTTTGACTATGCAGCTTTAATAAACCAAGACAGCATTTGGTCCTAAAAATAATCACTACTGAAACAGTTCATACTCTATTTGCCTCTAATTTAAAATTTGCAACTTCAGACATATAACATTTTTTAAAGTCAGATTCATTTGCAAAAATGTTTTGAGTCCCAACTTAAAGGACAAAGAAATATATTATTAACAAACATATCTAGCAAACTTTCTTTACATTCACATCATTGGGCTAATAATAACATTTTAATTTCTATTTCATGTTCGAAAATACTATTTCTAAATATTTATGTATATTGTATATATTTATGTACACAATGAATTTATGGTTCAAAGCTAATAGTATCTCATGTGTAATTAATTTGGTTAATTCAATTGGAAGTACTGTTTAAAGATAATTATAAGATAATCGTTAATATTTTCTAAATTATGACTTTGGAAAATTTTTGTGATTATTTTCACTTTCAAATATAAAACCTGAAGTAAAGTTGCAATAATTAATGCAAGTACTTCACAGAAATTTTCATTTACCATATAATATTATTTTCTACACACAAAATACTAGAAAATCAGAATGAAAAGTCACCTCAGTGAAAGATAACTAAAATACTCAATTATTGGATTAGTTTCCTTCAATAATAAGATTTGATGAAAAATTACTACAAAGATGCCAAAATTTATTTTGCTATATGAAATAGTAAATGTAATCCTAATTCAAAATGTAAGCACTATCCATAGCAAAAGAAATAGGAAGATTTATCATTAGTTTAAGTCTTGTAATTTATTCTTTTAGCTTTCTAATGGTATAGTATAATCGCTTCTCGGCCTTTGGGCTAAGATCAAGTGTAGTATATAATAGTATAGTATAGTTTGGCGGTAATGAACATTTCAGACTCTTCTATAAAATCTGTTTAGCAAGTGTAACTTATCTAAAGAGTTCCTGTTTAGAGTTTTTATCGACTCATTGAGTAACATAAATCTTTGCAATAACAAGGATAAATGTTATTGTCAATATGAGGAATATAAATCTTGACTAATTTTGATAATTCTTTAGGGGCCATTATTGTAAGTTTACTTTTTCTTAATGTCTTTATACAACTCACAACAACTGGGAAGTTCCTTTCGTAAGACCATATGACACATTCCATGCTGAAAACCCCACCCTCGTCCCCTGGGAGCCTACATCCAGAATCATGAGCCTCTGCCTCCCTGGATGGAACAAAGTAGAAAACTATTCAGTACAGGTAGACCATAAAAAGGTAAAAAGATCAGAATAATGACGAAAGCATGCCTTTTAAAAAATATTGACTTTTAAGGCATTGCTATAGTAACATTTACAAAATTCTTAAAATCAAGTGCCAGCGGAATACCAGGATTTACCATTTCAGATTTCTCCAAGTGTTTTTGTGCTGGCTTTGTGAGTGAACAGAAATAAGGCCAAGAAGCTTGATTTCACATAGAGTTATAAAGGTCTGGAAAGGAATATACAAAGAGAATTCTCAGATGAGAAGTAAAAAATGAGATCTGTGAATGCTTTCATAAGACAAGGTCAGAGTTGAAATCAAAAGAATAGTATCCATTGAACATATTTATGTCTACTTATCATATGTAATAATAGCTGTGATGCAAGAATATTTTAGGGATTAATTTCAATGAATTTTAGCTAATTTCAGAATTATCTTAATTAGATTAAAAATGAATTCTTTGGGTCAAGTTTCAGGTGGGGTTTCACGGTTTTTACTTTTGGAAGTAGAGGACAGAATAAAAGAGCACAGGATTTGGAATCGGGCACCCACATTTTAATCTCCACTGTCATTGGTTGAGCAACCTTGGGCTATGTGCTTAACCTTGCTGATCTTCAGTTATCTCATCAGAGACTGGCAATAATAAGACCTACCTCAGGTAGTTGTGAGATTAAAGGATAACATATGAATAACCTAAAACAGTTCTTGACACAATTCTCTAAATGCATATTAATCTTCCATTCCCCTTTCTTTTTTCTTCCTCTCCTAATCCTGAGGAAATATAAAATGGTGAAAATACAGTCAATGACATGGCTTTCTCTATGAAACGCTTGAATGGAACATAGGGATTGTGCAAGGCTCATACATTCAGATTTCATTCAGTGGTGAGATAGAAGGGTAATCACCACAGTGGAATTCCAGTAAAAGCCTATCTTGTTCTCCCTGGGGAAAAAAATCTGCTTACCTAGATACTGAAAAACACATCAGGTACACCTTAAATTATAGTCACAGTGGGCATAAGGAAGAGAAATTGGAAGGGAAGGCAAATAGACATCTGATTAAAAAAATTAACCAGTTTCAGTTAAAAGTGGTGGAGTGACCACATGTATTCATTTCCTCTTCGTCATCTTTTTTCATCCCACAAAGTCAGAGTGAATCAAATACATTTCAATAACTTTGGAAGATCTAAAGAGGATAAAAGGAATGAAGAAGACCAATGAGAAGGAAGACAAACTTGCACAGGCAGAGCCAAGAGGCTCGGCAACAGATGCAAGGTGGGGGAGGGGGGGCGGGGGCACAGCTCCTCTTCCACACATTAGCAAGATCAGCAGCTTATTCTCTGCAGAAATTAAATGTGTGCATGGGGGAGCTTTTGAATTGGGAATGCCGAAGGAAAAGTTGTGGAATTCCACACATCGAACTCTTGACCCTTACTTAGTCTCTCTGCCCATATTATTCTTGCTTGCAGATAAGACATTAGAGGGTCCTTCTCTGAGAAGCTGGGTCTCCAAAAGAACGGACCTTCAAGTGTTGACTTACAGGGAAAACCAGTGACTAAACTCTATGCAAATGCAGAGTTTCCAATTAATTCTCTAGTGCCTTATTTTTAAATAATAATCAGCTGCAGAAAATCATCAACTTTTGAAGAAAATCTTTGGTTGGAAAAACAGAAAACCATTCACACCATCATCTTAGAGAAAGGGTATGAAAGTTAAAGAGATAATCAAGAATCTCTGCTCCAAAAACTGTAATGTAAAAACTTTAATGTAAGAGAGTAAATATTGTCTGATGAAATAATAGGTTACTATGACCTCAAAATAATCAGAAGGCAAGAAAAAGCTCTGATAATTAAAAACATAACTGAAATAACTCAGGAGATGGTTTAGATATTAACAGTTTCCCACTGAGTAAAACCAAATGACAAAGATAGGAGAATATGAAGAGAATTAAGGGATCAATCCAAGAATCCCAGTATCCAACTAGAATGAGTTCAGTAAAGAAAACCATTCCATAGAAATTATAAAAAAAAATCTGAACACAAGTCTCCTTAATGAAAGGGCCTAAAAAATGACTAGCAAACTGAATTTTAAACACACAAAGTTGCCTCATCATGAAATATTGGAATGATAGGGATAAGGATACCAAAAGCTTCAGCAGTATAGAGAGAAAGGGCACATAGCACAGATCGGAATTCAGAATCACCAGACTTCTCAATAAGTAGGTCAAATGTTGGAAGATAATGTCTAAAACATTGCAGGGAAATTTTTTATTTCACTTATGTGGGATTTAAGAAACAAAACAAAGAAAAAAGATAAAGAGAAAAATGCAAAGAAAAAACCTCCCACACCAGACTTTTAAATACACAGAACAAAATGGTAGTTGCCGGAGGGGAAGTGAGTGGGAGACGGGTGAAAGAGACAAAGGGGGTTAAGAGGTACGAACTTCCAATTACAAAATAAGTCACAGAGAAGTGTAGCACACTAATTTGAAAAGACGTATGCAGCCGTATGTTTATTGCAGCATTATTTACAAGCCAAGATATGGAAGCAACCCAAGTGTCCATACATAGATGAATGGATAAAGATGTTGTGTATTTATACAATGGAATGTTACTCAGCTATAAAAATGAATGAGATCTTGCATTTGCAGCAACATGGATGAACCTAGAGGGTATAATGCTTAAGTGCATTAAGTCAGACAGAAAGACAAATACCATATGATTACACTCATATGTGGAATTTATGAAGAAAGAAAAAGCAGACCAAAAAAAACCACTCAGATACAGAGAATTGGTGGTTACCAGAAGGGCAGTGGGTGGGGAGATGTGTGAAATAGATAAAAGGGATTAAGAGAACACTTACTGTTATGAGCACTGAGTAATGTATGGAATTACTGAATTATATTGTACACCTGAAACTAACAACACTGTATGTTAATTATACTTCAATAAAAATTGTAGGAAAAAACTGAGGGAAATTTTTCTCAAACTAGAATTCTGTAACCATTGAAATTATAAGTCAGATACGAGAATTGATTAAAGACCTTTCCATGTTTGCAAGATGGAAAAATGTTTTCACCTGTTTTTTTTTTTTTTTTAGGAAGATGCATAAAAGTGTTTGAGAGAGGAAATTTTGAAAAGAATTATCTGATGCAAGAAAATGTCACCAAAATTGAAGATGAGTAAAAAGACTTCAACAGGACGAGAGAATGGAACAACAAGGTTAAGTTCATCCAGGCCAGATCAGAGAAGGAAGATTTATTTTGGAGGAGGGTATCTGTCTGCAAGGTGTCTAGGAAAGAGGAAATATCTGGACATTTAAGAAAAAATGTTCAAGGAGTTTTTACATACCTGTTTAGGCACCTGAGAGAAACACTAGTGATTGGACAATTAAAAAACTAAGCAATATTTTAAATGAAGCTTTTTAAAAAAAATTTATTTATTTATTTGACAGAGAGAGATATAGCGAGAAAGAGAGGGCAGAAGCAGAGGGAGTGGCAAGCAGAGGGAGAGGGAGAAGCAGGCTCTCTGCTGAGTAAGGATTCCGATGTGGGACTCCATCCCAGAACCCTGGGATCATGACCTGAGCTGAAGGCAGATGTTTAACCCACTGAGCCACCCAGGTGCCCCTAAACAAAGCTATTATTAATTCCAGGAAAATTAAAGAGTTATATAAGAAAGGAACAGTGCACAACAGTATAGACACTGGCATAAGGAGCACTATTAACTGAAATTTATTTGGAAGATAGGGTTAGTGGCCTTATATGAGAATTAAAATCTCAACCTCTATTAAAAAGAAAAAAAAGGAAAGAAAAGAAAAAAGAAAAAGAGGAAGGAAGGAAGAAAGGAAGGAAAGAAGGGAAAGACCACAGTGTTTTTCAAGTATTTTAAGAATCACAATTTAACTCTTTAGATATGTATTTAATAGGTTCACTTTAAAAAATTGTTTCTTCAAATGAGAAAATGCAATCTTTTTTTTTTTTTTCTTTAAAGAGAGAGCAAGCTTGAGTGTGGGGAGAGGGGCAGAGGGAGAGAGAGGAAGAGAGTGAGAAAGAGCAAGAGAGAATCTTAAGCAGGTTCCAAGCTCAGCATAGAGCCTGATGTGGGGCTCCATCTCACAACACTGAGATCATGACCTGAGTCTAAATCAAGAGTCAGATGCTCAACTGAGTCACCCAGCACCCTGAGAAAATGCAAATTTCTGCATACCTGTATTATGGGGGCATCTTTGGTAGAAGGCAAATAGGTCATTTCTTAGTTCTTTAGAATTATAGAATACATCTCAGTTTTATATATTGCCCCTCTCTTATTATGACATCAGTTACCTGAATGAAATCCTAAAGTTAATATCAGGACTTCAAAATTTTAGTTTCTAAGAAAATAGGCTCCCCAAAGGAATCTGCTTTTTATTATCTTAATCACAGCTAAAATTTTTCCAACCAATTTCTCTTTTAAAAAGTTCTCTAGAGCTTTCCTAAGCATTAAAAAGTATATTAAAAAATTCCCAATGTATAAGTGAGATTTACTCCCAAGTTTTCTCCGTGTTTCGACTTACAAACTATAAAATATTCTCATAGCTTGAGTGCCAAATTTGAAGACAATATTGAATTTCATAAAATGCAAAAAAAATCTCCAAAGCTCTCTTAAATGACTTACTCTACCATATCTAAATAAAGGGAATAGCTTAACAAAATTGAATATTAGGATGATTTTCCTGTATGAATTATGTGGCAGGAAAAGCAGCTAGACTTTCTACCAAAATATACTCACACTTTAAAGATGTTGAAGAATTATGAGAATTCTAAACTTAAGAACAGAAACCACATCTGTTTACTGAACAAGTAAGTATATGCCATGTAGAATGAAACATGAGAAAATATATACAAAGATCTTTTAAATATGCAATGTTTTATATGAATGAGGTAGTGAATTTTGTTTTACAAAAATAACACAGAAAAGAAAGCTTCATGTAATAGAGATCTTTCTTCAAAATTGTTGTTGTTGTTCTGATACTATGGGGTGCCCTGTGGATCAACAGAGATAAGGGCATCCTCCTGGATTCATCTAAAATTGAGATCTTGCCAATTTCAGCAAAGTAATGCTGGCATGGAGACAGTATTCCATATGAGCTACTGTTTTTGAGCCTGGTCCCTAACACTAAAGAAATGCTTGGGAGTGAGGAAGGAACTATGCCTGGTTAATTTCCATACCACTAGGTGTGAAAGTCCTCCAAACGCCCAGGAATCGACACTAGAGAACTTTCCCTCAGTTGGAAGAATGGGGATTCTCTCTGGTGGCAGAATAGGGTGTCTTTTTTTTATTAATGTGGCAGTATAAATTGACTTTTTATTCTTCCATTCTTCTAAAAATATAGTACATTACCATTTACAGAGCATAATCTACATTTTAATTATTACACTATTTTTAATGGCATCCCAAATAGAATGTTATTAATTATAGAAAATGCTTTCTGGTTCTATCTATCAAATATTATATTTGGGTTTATGATAGATAAAATTAATTATAATGAAAAAAAACTTCCATAAATATATATTTATGCCCAGAAAAAATTACAAGCTAGAAACAAAAATGATTCTGCTTTGGACAAGCCTTCTTCTGACAATTTTAATGACTACACCGAAGTTACATTCCACAGAAATCTGTTTGATACAATATTTCAATTAATTATATTTTAGAACTAGTTTATAGTATTTGTTATTAAATAAGATCCCATTAAAATGAATATGTCTCAAAAATAAATTATGACAATCATCCTTATTTCTTGTGATATCAGTACTGGGTGTTATAAGATGAATCACTAAATTCTATAGCTGAAATGAATATTACATTGTATATTAACTGGAATTTAAATAAAAATTTGGAAAGGAAAAAATAAAAACATTTATATCTGAGAAAACAAAAGGTATTTATATATGGCTAACTGTTTAGACTTCTGTATAGTTCTTACATGTGACTCAAAGATTTTTATCTGATATTTTTAAATTAAAGTTTCAAAGGCGGGGTACCTGGGTGGTTCAGTGGGTTAAAGCCTCTGCCTTTGGCTTAGGTCATGGTTTTAGGGTCCTGGAATCAAGCCCCACATCGGGCTCTCTGCTCAGTGGGGAACCTGCTTTCCTCCTCTCTCTCCACCTGCCCCTCTGCCTACTTGTGATCTCTGTCAAATAAATAAATAAAATCTTAAAAAAATAAATTCTCAAAGGCTTTTTTCATATATAGCTTATGTAATTACTAATTATTGTTAAATGTATTTATATTTCAAATCTTCATATTAAGAGCCAATTAAAAATCAATATTTATCCTAAAATAATTTCAATTTGCTTCAATATTGTTTAGTTTGTTTCCTTTTTCATTGCTTTTGCTTATACTTGGTTCTTTCATACTCAGTCATTAAAATCTTTTCCAGATAGCAACCAATAGCAGTCCAACTATCAGTATATTGAACAGCAAGCTGAAAGATATATAAAATGTATGCTTTAAAAACAATAAAACAAAATATCCACCTTTCAAGTCAGGACACAGGATATTATGTCCAATATCTTCCATGTCCCTCTCATAATACCCACCCTTCTCCCCCTTTTTCAGGGACTACTGCAACCCTTAATTTTTATTAATTTATATCCTTCCTTTTCTAATTTTAAAATTATGTTGTAAGGTTTCAAACTAGAAAGGAAAACCACTGTGAATATTATGAAATACGAGTTGTGTTACATGAATTAGTCATTACACAACTGTGGGAAGAGATGAGGAAGGAGAAGTGTAAAAAGGATTAGAAAAAATAACCGTGCCTGGTATTAACATATCAGATCTGGCAGGATGTTAGGCAAGTCCAGCTACTAGAGTGGAAGTACAAAGAGGCTTGGTGGAATACCCAAGGGAAGGTTATTTGCTCTTGGGGCTATTGCTTCATATGTAATATGCATGTAAGTTTCCTCCATATCTACTAGTTGCAATATATAAAGTCTTTTTTGAAAATATGTAATATTTCTTATCTCCTGACCCATTCCTATTGTTCTCCTCCAGACCAAGTGCTTTAAGACTTCATTTATTTATTTGTCAGAGAGAGAAAGAGAGCGCACAAGAGTGCATAAGCAGTGGGAATGGCAGGCAGAAGGAGAGGCAGACTCCCCGCTGAGCAGGGAGCCTGATGTGGGACTCGGGACTCAATCCCAGGATTCTGGGATCATGACCTGAGTAGATGTTTAACGGAGCCACCCAGGTGTCCCACAAAGTGCTTTGTAAATATCACTAACACATAATAGTTACTAGGTAAATATCTACTAAGTTTAACAAATGCACAAAGATTATAAATTCAAAAGCCTGATAATGTCAAGTATGGACAAGGATGTGAAACAATTCTCATTCAACCACCCTCACAAAACAGATACTAAACCCAAACCTGTGCATACACTAAGATTCAACTTCTGTCTACATAGCCACAAGATCTCCATGCAAAAAACGTGAGAAATATTCTTAACAGCATTATTTTTAAGTCTCAAATTTAAAACAATCTCAAATGTTTGTCAAGTGGAGAATCATATAAAACATATTTGCATACTCATAAGTAATACAATTGTATGTTCCCACTAGATTGCAGTGACAAACTACAGTTACAACATGAATCTCACAGACGTAATATTGTGACTCTCAAATTATCGAAGTTCTATTTATATAAAGTTCAAAGTCTGGCAAACATATATATTTATGTCTGAATAGGTGTTACCCTTGGAGGGGGATAAGGACTATAATGGGGTACATGGGGGAATTTCTAGGGTGTTGATAGCCTTGGTTTGGGTGCTGACTACACAGATGTGTTCACTTTGGAAAATTCACTGAACTGTACCTTATTTTGCTGGATATCATATTTCCAAAAAATTTTACTTAAAAAAGTCCAGTCCGATTTAATTTTTCTTATACTAGAGTATAACTTGCTTTAGTAGATCTTGTTTCCAATTGTTCAGTGTGTTATCAGCCTTATATACTATTTGGGTTTTTAGCTCCTTGAAGAAAGAGAATTATTGGATAAGTGATAGTAAGCAAAATACATCGAGCTTGTAGATAATGGGCCCTAATGCTAACCACCTTACCTACTGTTCCATTTAACCCTAAAAAAAAATGTCCTCTTCAGGTAGTCACTGTTTTTATTTCAAGAAAACAAGTTCTTAGAAATATTAATTTGCCAAAGTTCCTTCCATGAACTCAAACCTAGGCATTCTACTTCAATATTTACTCCTAACTGTAAGATCCAGGATAAACTTAATACGTATATTGCACAGGCTTAAGAATTATGATCTTTCTCCAAATTCTTCTGGTAAGTGAAAGCTTACATTTACATTTCTCTTGGTAAAATCAAGATTATGCTCCCTTATGTGAGACTAGTTAGGGTAAAATCAGTTTATTCACCATCGAACTGTAGTTTGTAATCCTAGTACTCCAGATTAACTTTTGGACTCATTGTGCAAACGTAATTGATCTCAAAAGCTTCCGTGATGACTTTTCTCAACTTTATTCTCTTGACTATAAAGCTCTTGATAGGATGTTCTCTTGTATATCTTTTCCTTCTATCTCCAAATGCCATTTCACCTCTTGACCAAAAAGAGTCCCATCAATACCCCTACTGGCTGCTTCTACTCAATAATTTGTGTTGTAACTAGAAATATGTGAATAACTGAATGGTTCCTAAAACATTACCCTTAACTTTAAGAAGAGCCCCCTTTGGACCCCCCAACTCTAGTCTGTCATTTTCAATGTGCTCATACTTCATGAGAATTGCCTAATCATTTTCCTAAAACTCAGCTTTAACACCCACTTCAAAAATTTAATAGTTAATATATATATATTCAGAATTTTTAAATTTTTAAAAAACTCTTAAGCATGATTCTTATTAATCCTCCTTGATATGACCCTGTCATAACTTTTTTCAAGTTATTTAAATTTCAGTTAACATATAGTGTAACTTTAATTTCAGGTGTAGAATTTAGTGATTCAACACTTACAACACCCAGTGCTCATCAAAAGTGCCCTCCTTAATCCCCATCATCTATTTAACCCATCCCCCACCCACCTCCCCTCTGGTAACCATCTGTTTGTTTCCTATAGTTAAGAGTGTGTCTTGATTTTCCTTTTTCTCCCCACTCCCCCCATGTTCATTCATTTTCTTAAATTCCACAGGTGAGTGAAATCATATGGTATTTGTCTTTCTCTGACTGCCCAGGTTTTATTTCTAACCTTATGCCCACCCGGTGTCTCTCACAAACCAATCTATTAATCAAAATGAACCACTTTTTCCAGCCTCTGGTTTTGCTACAGAATGGTCTTCCACCCCAACTCAAGTTCTATCCACCAAGGCCAATGCAGCCTCCTCCATAAATCCTTTCAAGTTCAGGCAACTGAAGTATACTTTCTCGGACTTTCCATGACATGTTTTTGTCTCGTTACTTGTGTGTATATTTAATTTCCCCTGAACCGTGAATCCTTGGAGGACAATATGTCATTCTTATCTTTAGTTTTCTACCATTCCTAGCCCAGTGCCTGATATAGATAGGCTCTTAATGATCTCGAATGGATCAACGATTTTTTTTTTTTTTTGAAGTTCAGTGGCTACCATTGCCTTCATAGTTATTTCCAAAGTCTGAGTTTCCCTGGGTCACAATCGCAAAATATCAAAAATCCGGGAAAATCAAAAGTTCAGAATGGTCTTAGAGGATCACTTTAGAATTCAGCTGGTAAAGAATTTATGTGATTTACCAAAAACTTTGCAATATTTCATTTAATTCTCACAAATATATGTATATCATATGAGATTTATTACAATGGTCATATTATACTCTGATGTGATAAAATACCTTCCTAAACATATTCTACTAGATTTAGGATTGAGATAAATTGGTGCAGGAATTTAAGAACAATCTTTTAAGAACACTCTTTTCTCAACTTTGTTCTCTTGATAACCAGAAAGCAGATGGTATCTATGAGAATAAATGAGGTAATTCCAATCTCAACTATTGTTTGACATTTTAGAGAGGTCACTAAACTTTTATGCCTCATAGGAAACTATGAGGATCTAAGTCACTGTCTTTCAAAAGTCTTTCTTGGAGGTGGCAAGGTGATTCAGTGGAGCACCAACAAAATTTCTTAAAAGAATTTGTTTATATTTTATCTAAAATAAGCTTCACCATAGAGGTTTATATGCTAACCTGACACATACCATACCTTAGGTATCCTGACAGAGATCATTTTACTCTCCCATCCCACTTTGTGTACCAACTGCCATTCATACATGCCCACTTAGGAAAATAAATGGATCGTAAGTATAGACTCAATAGTCTAAAGAGTTACACAACAAACATTTTTAGTTTTAGGCTCAGTTTTGCTGGTTGTGTTCAAATTATCAAATGGGCTCATGAAGATGAATTATTCATTTTTCCATTACAAAAAGGAGGCTTGTTCCAAATTTGATTTTTTCTATGAGTGTAATACCTAATACTTTAAAAAACAGACCCGTAATTTCTCCTTTAAAGGAGACACTTAAGAGTGGATGGGACAGCAATGATTTTTGGAAACTACTTTTTCTTAGAACATTTTTAAACTCTGGAAGTGTTTCTAGTATTATGTGATTTAGTTACCATAAACAATATGTCAACTATCAAAACTTCCAAATGTGTATTTTGAAAGCTTTGAGGCAAGATTTTGCTTAAATGGCTTCCAAATCTTTCAAAGTCTCATTGAGTTTTAACACTATTTGTTAAAATATATATAAAAAGTTATACAACACCAAAAAACTAAATAATCTGATTAAAAATGGATAGAGGACCAGAACAGACATTTTTCCAAAGATGACACACAGATGACCAACAGGTATATGAAAAGATGGTCACTAGCACTAGTCATAGTAATCATTTTTCAAAAAAATAAAAAGATCACCTTAAATTTATCAAAAAGACAAGAAGTAAGTGTTGGCAAGTGTATGGAGAAAAAGGAACTCTCATCCACTGCTGGTGGGAACATAAACTGATGCAGCCACTGTGGAAAACAGTTTGGGGGGGCCTCAAGAAATTAAAAAGAGAACTACCATAGGACCTGGTTATTCCACTTCTAATATTTATTACCCCCAAAATGAAAACACTAATTTGAAAGGCCATACGTACATACCCATATCTTTGTTGCAGAATTATTTACAATAACCCATATATAGAAGCAACCTAAGTGTCCACTGATAGATGGATATAGAAGAGGTGGTATATATACACAATGGAATATTACTCAGTCATAAAAAGGATGAGATCTTGCCATTTGTGACAACATGGAGGGACCAGATGGGTATCATGCTAAGTAAAATAAGTCAAGGACAAATAATGGTTGCACTTATATGTGGAATCTTAAAAGCGAACTAACAGAAACAGACCTATAAATATGGAGGACAAACTGGTGGTCGCCTGTGGCGGGGAGAGGCAAAATGTGTGAAGGGAAGTGGGTAGAGGATTCCAGTTATGGAATGAGTAAGTCACAGGAATGATAAGTACAGAGTAGGTAACAGTCAGTAGTACTGAAATAGCACTGTATGGTGACAGATGGTAGCTATACTCCTGGAGAGCATAGCATAGTGTAGAGAGCTTTAGAATCACTATGTTGTATACCGTAAACTAATGTAATCTTGTGTGACAACTATACAGCAATAAAGGAAAACACAGAATTCATTCTCGTAATTTTTAGGAAATGAACATCACGGGAAAATGGGAATTTGTCACACAAGTTTCAATATTTTTTTTTTTTTTGCATAATTGGTAACTGGATTTAAAAATCAGTTACTAACCTACAACAGGAACATCCCATGATAAACTTTTCTTATATGGAGGTATGTATTTTCATGTGGTAATTTTTTTTAGCTATGGAAGCCACTAAAATGACAAATTGGGATAAACCAGATTTGTAAGCTAGGACAGTGTTGAACCAAGATTTTCAAAACGAATGAAACACCATCCCAACTTTTAAAAAAAAATTAATTCTAGTCTAATTTAAAGTGTACTATTAGTTTCAGGTGTACACTATAGTGATTCAACACTTCCACACCTCACCCAGTGCTCATCACAGCAAGTGCCCTCCTTGGTCCCCATCATCCTACCACTTTTTAAAAATGAGATTACTATCACAGTTCAGTAAGAAATTATTCATTAAAAATATTTCTTATTCTAATTCACGCTTGTAGGTTTCATAAATCATATATTAGCTTGTAATGTCTAAATATAAAAAAAGGGATATGCTCAAAACATGTTATTGAGAAATGTTATCTATGATCAAGGGATTAGAAATCAACTATCTAGAAACTGTCAGAGAGACTCTTTAACAAGAGTAATGCCAAAGTCTTTGTTGTTCCTGTGGTTATATAGGAACTAAAATGGTCTTCTCTGACTACTGAAAGGTAACAGAAAAACTAGGGTATCTAGATGAGCTAATAATAATGCCTATATATCCTACATAAATAGGATCATCATCAAGTACAGAGATACTGTAGAACACTTGAGAATATGTGGTTATAAAACATCTAAAAATCTATTTCCTGAAATTCTTAAACATTCTCAAGCATTACGTCTGGGAAAAGAGAATTACCATAGAAACATGTCCATTTTAATATAGATGTATAAAGAAAAACATGGCATAGCACCATTTCATGTTGAGTTTTTTAAATTTAACATTCTAACTTCATTCAATATAACACACTCACAAGTCTCTTTTAGGATATCATCTGTATATTATCTATTTAATTTTTCCTAGGTTTTACATTTCAAACCTGCAAGGCCCATTTGTATCTCCAAAATTATTTTCATTCCATCATATATCTTGGTCCACATTCTTTTCGGTGAGACATGAAATCCACCTACACAAAGGAGGAAGATGCTGCAATTATGCACAAAACTATTCTAGCACAGGGACTTAGAACACCAGTCATCTATAGGTTATAATGGAATAGATTCTACTAGTTTGGCCCTTCTAGAAAAATCTACCAGCAGACTTACTGTGTTGTCAAGTACCATCCTCATTACTAATTCTTGGATAATTACAACCTATTAAGGTCCCAGGGCACAATGCCTAACATGCAGGAAAGGCTCACCTTTGGGAGAGTCAATGACTGTACTGTAGAAAGAGTAACAAATCAATGGAAACATGAGTTTGATACTTACTAATGAGGTATGTGAAACTATGATAAACTAGAAATAGGTTTCCGGCTTTTTACTATGGCTATGTATAACTTTTCCAAACTTAAGAAAATTTATGACTATAAGTAGTTTCACTGAGTTCTACACTCCACAAAGAACTGACAGTTTCTTGAAAACATTTCCCCACACATTACCTTTCCCCTGGGCTGCTCCTGGTCTTAGGAGCAACAGAGGCAGGATCAAGTTTCTTCCTGAGTGCATTTCATCCTCAGTGAGAGCTACAGTGGAAGGAGGCTCCCAACCCCAGAGTTCAGCCCTTCAGTGTTCTTTTGTTACACAAAACTGTGAAGGTGACAAGCTATGGATTTACTGGGTATATGTTGCTACCACATGCTCATTGCTAAAAGAGCTTCTGTTTGTTGCAGTCCATTGTATCATATGAGAGATTTAGTATAGTGCCTACATAAATACATTTTAAAAAGAAACACTTTGGGGGAAAGCACTAGAATCTAGAAGATTCAAGTATCAAGTTTTCATTTTTTAAAATGAATCTTCTCATTTTTGGAGGAAAAAAAATAATCCTTAATAGAAAAAATATGCTCTTGAGTTCTCTGGGATTATCATTAACCCCAGAACATGAATGATTGCATTCTAGGTAGACAAAAGTATTTAGGAAAACGAATCAGCTAAATGAGACTTAATGGGAAAATAGAGAAATTATTATAAATTTACTTAAAGAGTATTTGCTAGAACAGTTTGATTACATACGTAATGTTCCATAGTATATATGAGACAAGAGAAAAATAAAACTTGTACTCACCTTTTAAAGACTGTCTTGGTCATGAGGTTTTACCTTACCAATAAATAAGTTTACATCATAGATTTTTATTGTTTATAAAATACAAATTTTTCTAGTATTTAAAATTGATACCTAAACAATAGATCTTGTGTTTTTAATCACCAATGTTCCTAATGGATTTAAAATATAATAGCTTAAATACTCAAATTATGAAAACATACACTATTCAGCAATTAAATGTTTAATAAGAAATTAATAGTTAGTTAATTTAAGAAAAATAGCACCAAGAGAAAAGAGGGATTCATTACAATACAGGATCTTTCCAGGGACTAAAAACATTTTAGGTATTGATCCAAGTAGTAAAAATACAACATACATATGAATTATGCAAAGCACAAAGCCACAACACATGTCATTAATAAACAAGGGTTAAAATACAGTAATTTCACATTGACTAATCACAAAAATACAGTCATTAAATTAACAGACATAGGTTAAGTTTTATTTCTTTAATCATGTTTATAAATTATTACAAGATTTTCCACAAGATGGAGAAAATTTAAATGTATATTTACAACTTTCTTCCTAGTTACATTTTAATGATTTAACACTTTATAATTCTGCTTTAAAATGAAATGTTTGAGATGTCATGTTGTTCATATATGTATATGTATAAATATATACACACATTTGTAATTTTCTAACCTAGTAAGTAGGATCTGCTGAAATTAAAGTTACCCTTGAAAGAACATTAATCTGATATGTTAATAAGAGGTATTCTGAAGTTTGGCTAATATCTAGCAACACAAAGAGGTAAAAAGTTATATCTAGTTTTAACAAAAACAAAAAAAACTTCAGATCCCTTAAACCCTTTTAATATAAAAGGCTAATTTAAGGAATAAAATTCTTCATATAGTAACAGAAATCCAGGCACTTTAATATATATGTACTTTATACCTATAAAAAGTGAATAAATAAGTTTGCAAAAACTCTGATATAAACATTGTGATTTTTAAAATTTCACCTTCAATTTACGAAAAAAAAAAAAGACATTATAGTTCCTCACTAGTGCAAAGACTGAATTATTCAATGAACTCCTTTCGGAACACGCATGGGTAAACAATGAAGAATTGTGTACTGCTATGTACTATTTTGTAACTGTGGTCATTTTCTTGGTTATTGGTTTTTGTGAGGTTGAAAAAGTTATCTATGCACAGAACTTAACATTCAGGTTTTTTTCACTTACAATATCATTTACATACAAAGAGCATGACACAAATATATCAGAATATAGTACTAGTTACGTTCCAACACCATATATAAACATTGTGTGACACTGTACACCTTAAACTTATAAATTGTTACATGCCAAGTATATCTCAAAACTGGAAAGAAATATTGTCTAAACACCCTAGTGAATATTTGGATAAGGTTAATAAACATTGTAAGGTGTTTCAAAATATTAATTAAAAACACCTAAAATTGACCCCAAATGAATATTTATAATGCTAAGAGCCTATAACTTTAAGTACATCTTATCCTAGATTTAAAAAGCATCATGATGTTTATTAAATAGAACAGGGGTCAGCAAACTTTTCCCGAAAGGGTCAAATAGTAAATATTTCAGGCTTTAAGGGTTAGTCTCTATTGCAATAATTGTTGTACCAAAAGCAGCCATAGAAAATACTTAAAAAAATGTGATCACTGTGTTCCAGTGAAACTTATTTACAAAAATAGACAATCGGCCAGATTTGGTTCATGGGCCATAGTCTGCTCACCCTTGAAATAGAAAATATGATTGAAATAATTCAAGGTATTTCAGTACCTAGCACAAATGCTTAATGCTTTGTGAATTAATGAACTGACGAATGAGTAGGAAAATAAAACTTGGCTGTGCTCAGAAACAAATGTCATTACAATTTAATCCTCTAATTAACTGGTCAGGAGGCTTCTTTCCTAATTGGGACAAAACTCCAAGAAAGCAATCCATAGCCTTATTAAGAACTAGGCTTGCAACCTAGAGCCAGAAAAATTCAAGACAATGTAACAGAGCTAGTAAAGAGAAAGTGAATTTTCAGTGTAAGACGGCTAACAAAAAAGGTTATCTTTTTATAGTTGAGTTCCTACTCAAATCTCTCCAATGAGACTGTAAACTCCATGGGAGTAAGAAATAATTCTTTTTTTAAAATCTCTGTATCACACTGCCTAGGATATACATGATCAATATTTTATTAAGTAAATATGTGAATGCTTTCTATGGCAAAGTATGTTTTTGTTAGTTCCAACAAAGCCATGCAACAATTTAAGATCCTCCTATAAAGTTATAATTTCCTTTTGTTTTAATATTAGTCACTGACTATAGAGATAATTTCAGCCTGAACTAGAACTTGACTTACTCACCAAATAGTATGAGTTTGAAACTTAGGTTTACATCACAATATAAAGCTTTGACTTGGGAAAAGGAAACCAAATGCAGGCATCAGGGTTGGTTATAAAGCCAGACTTATAATTATTTTCCAAATAAAGAACTGTTTAACCTTATAAATTATAACTAGACATCCGTTTTTCACCTGGATAAAGTGTACTTGGTTGTTTAGGATTTAAAATATCAAAAGTGACCAAAATGCTAATTTCAACATATTTATATATTAATTATTCTTCAAAGCCTGGATATTTGAAATATACTAAATAAATCAGTCATGAGCAATACTTATGAATTTTGTCTATGGCTCCAAACAATAAATTAAAACATCCCCAAAACAAAGTAACTCCACACAGTGAAGAAATATTCATATAAATTACTATATAAATATTTTCCATGATGTATGTAACAAACTGTAAACAATTCACTTTAAATTTCTCTATCTTTTAGTATTTTCACATTTCCAAACAAAATACTAAGTTTAACAATGGTTAAAAAAAAGTTTTAAAGAATGTTATTTGCTTTAGGATCAGCTACTAGACGTTGACAGACAAAAGCCACATATAGTTATACACTTAAACAAGACACAGCCTTAATTTGCCATTGTAACAAGCACAATGTTAACATTATATACATATGCATACAGTCAAACATTTACAATTAGAGGACAAGCCAAAGATGTACTGGAGGAAAATATTTCCATTAGAATAGTGCTATGGTTCAATATTCCTTATAAAAAATAAATACATATAAAACTATTATTTATATTACAGTACTTGAAATTGAATGCATTCTTTTTCCAAACTATCAACTTTAATACCACAAGACATGGTGGCCAGTAATCTGCTTAAAACATCAGAAGACAGCGTGTACCACAATTTATAAACAAGCAGTTAAAGGAGGCACAGTAAAACAAAACAAATCAGACAAAAAATAATAATACTATCATACCGATTTCCATGGTCCCCGATGCCATGTCACCTCATCAGGGCAAGCATGCACATGACATTGTACCACACTAGGTGGCTTGTTTAAGATTTCACAGTTTTGCTCTTGTGACATTTGGCCATTGGGAAATTGACATATTACAAATCTTGACTTTATTCCTCCTCCACATGTTTGTGTACACTAAAAATAAGAAAATTCAAAACTATGTCGTTTTAAAGACAGTATTATATTGCTTTACTCAATGTTTAATATATAATGTATTAATGCTAGAATTTTCTTCCTGGTAAAAAAAAAAAGCTTTAGTTCTATTATAAAACAAAAACAAAAACAAAAACAAAAAAACCCAAAAAACAAAAACAAAAAACCTAGACAAATTTTTGAGGATTAGTATGTTTCAGTAAGATATCAAGGATCTGCAAAATAGACAAGTCAAATAAAACTGATTCGCTTAAGTAATAAGTATTAACTACATAATTTATGATAGCCTATCAATAGATTACTGGGTAACCACGAAAGTTAGTAAGTTAACCCTAAATTTATAAACAGGGAAAGATGTTCAGTGTGTATTACATGAAAGCAGCAGGTGGCAAAGCAGCCTGTATAATATGAATCTATTTGTGGAATCCATACAAGACCAAAGTCTGGAAGGAAATGTATCAAAGGTTGAGAGTTCTTATCTTATCATAATTTTTCCTACCATTTCAATTTTTACAATGAGCATGCCTAAACTCAGGAGTAAAAATGTCATTTTCATTTTAGAAATTGTCAAAGAACACTTTTTAAATGTACTTGGTATTTATTAGTACCTGGTCAGAAGTGTATCTTTACATAATGCTTTACACAAATGCTCTGTGAGAAAATATATACTAAAAATCATTAAACAAAAATATTTGACTAAAGTAGTTGGTTTATTTTGTCCCTGTAAAGCCAATATAAATCTCTTATTCTTTCTCACGCATAATACAGGTGGAATTAATATTCATGAGAACTACTTTAAAAATGATCTTCAAATCCCCAGAGTCTAGAAGAATGCCAATTGAGAACTCTCTGCTTAGAAAATTTACCACATGAGTGGCTCTGTAATAGGATATGAGGATGGTTATATATTAATCTAATTTTCCATCTTTATATCCACCAAATCTTCTAAGGAAAGAATATACTAATTTTAGAGAGCCATTAGCGGTCCATAGACATACTGGCTAGCATATTAGATTCTGTTAAAAAATCTGGAGTATTTCCTATCACGTAGGAGTGATTTATACCACGACGGTCTATTAAAAGAACAAGATTTTCCTGAAAATAAAACCTTTCTGTGTAGTATTGTGAAGTAAGGTTATCCCACAGGAACAGTGTGAAGTACTTAACTTTGTCTTCAGAAATTCACTATCGCCCCTAGTTTAGAAAGCATGATGACTTACTTCTCCCCAGCTTCCGTAGTTCCACCGTGGACAAGGACCCGAGTCGCAGTGCCGGGTCTCTGGGGGCCTGGAAGCCGTATCACAGTAATGGGCACTCTGTCCATTTTCATCCTGGCAGACCACAACCCGGTGCTGAACACCTCCACCACAGCTGCTAGAGCACTGCCAAGGATAAAACACAACTCTGGGTGCCGCGTCATGAAATTACATAGAGAAGAACATCAGGGTCTGGACTCAGATTCAAACTCTCCCTTTTAACACTCCCCTCACTGGAATAATCTGAATTGAGAAAAATCTGCCCAAAACGTAGTGTATTAGAATTTGCTGATGAATGGTGGAATAGTAAAGTCTGCAAGGGCCAATGCAGCCCTGTCCTAAGGGTTAAGCAGAAAAGAATTAAAAAAAAAAAAAAAAAAAATGAAGTCTTTAACTTTGATTCTGTTTTTCTTTGTCTCAACTTTTATATAAAGAGCTACAATTTGTACCTTTGGTAGTTTCATGGTTTTACACCCACTTACTGCACTATTATAGTAATTTCTAGGTTTGTTTTTTTATAAACATTTGCAGTCTTAACCTCTTAAAAAATTCTTCTGTTTTGATTATAATGGGCTCTAATCAGATTGTTTTTAAGTGCATTCCTCTGTAATCATAATATCACATTAGTGTATACTTCAGTAAGAACTCTGGGGACTTGTCATCTACATCAAAAATCACTTAATCCTTTTAAGACTGAAACTATTGATCTTCAGATAAATTTAGCATTAGAAGTATTTGGTATCTGTTAAAAGGCTATAATCGAACAAAATCACAGAATTAATATAACTCAATAAAGACAACTTACTGATCCCCATGGTCCTGTTCTCCACTGGTTTCCTCTGATTGACGGATGGACCCCCTGATTTTGATGATCTTCTGGTTTGTGAGTTAGTGGAAAATTTCTGCCTGGAAAATGGCTCGGCTGCTCTGAGGAGCTTGGGAAGTGACTGTACATGGGTGGGCAGGCTGCCAGGTTACATTCTTGTTCTATCAAAGGGCGAACTGCAGGGTCACAGTAATTCTCATTAATTGGCTGATGGTAGCTGATGCATAAAACTTGTCGCGTTGTTTTCCCGTGGCCACAGGAAGCTGAACACTGATCACAAATTTAGCCAACATTTATAATGTAATAAGTTACATTATGATACTAAATATCAATGACATTTCAACTTCATCTTTTTTTTCTCATAAAAATACTTACAGGTGACCAGTTCCCAGTTTGCCACTCCCCACAAGGGTTAAAACAAACAGATACTTCAGCAGGTCGGGGTAAATGGGCACAATGGGATTCATCTGCTATTGCATCATAAGCATCGCGACAGCTTACGTAGCGCGCTTGGTTGCCTTGTCCACAAGACACAGAGCACTTTAAAAAAAAAAAAAAAGTTTACCAAAGTCTTATATGGTACCTCTCTCTTCTAAAACATGAAGTTTCTTAAAAAATAAATAAATAAATCCTATCACTTGGTTTCACTTCTGAGTCAAACAAAAATAGGGCAACGAATGCCCCACTCAGTTCAGATCATATATTTGCAATGAGAGTAAGATACTACTCAAGTTCATGGAATACTGATTATTACTTGCTAAAAAGATTCAGGAAACACTTTGTGAGACAATCTTATTTTAAATAACTTTAAACATCTAATGGGTCAGTATGATCCCATAATTAAAATATTCAGAGAATATCTGAAGCTTACTAATATAGCTTCTATATAAGATCAAAGCAAAGCATATACTCCAAATTAAAAGCTGATAAAAGCCCAACTTCACATCTACTCTGTATAACCACTTGTGAGATAAATATTATTACCCCAATTTTGTAGATGAGAAAACAGACCTAGAAAACATCAATTTCTTGCCCAGAGAAAAAAGCTCTGGGTAAGAGCAAGATAGAACAGCATTTAGCCATTAAATTACCTATTTCTGAATCTTATACCAATTCTCCGTTAAGCTACCTGGGAATGAATGCATAACATTAATTTAGCTAACATGAAGCAATCATTTTGTTGATATGTAAAAACCTCCATAATACAAACACTGTACTTTTTTTTTTTTAAATATTTTATTTATCTTTTTGGGGGAGAGAGGGCACTAGGGTGGGTATGGGCAGAGGGAGATGACGAGGGCCAAGCACACTCCCCGTTGAGTTGAGAGCCCGATGTGGGGCTCAATCCCAGGACCCTGAGATCATGACCTGAGCTGAAGTCAGACACCTAACCAACTGAGCCACGCAGGCACCCCCAAACACTGTACTTCTTAAAAGAATTCACTTACTGGGGTCCAGGAACCATGTCGCCACTGGGCAATCTTTCCTATGGGAACAGCTGGCAATGAGGTAGCCCCAATTTTAGGGATAACAGGGCAGGGTATGACCATACAGTCCTGTTCAAAAGAAAAATGCATCTCAAAACATCAATGAATTCATCATGCTGATTTATATTAAATTCTATACTTCATTTCTTCCACATGTCTAATTCAAGAAGAACTGCATAATTACAAATTAGTCATGTAAGCATTTTAATTTTTCAGAAGTATAAGGTACTGTCAAGGGCTACAAGTGGAGAGTACAGATCTGAATCCTAAGGTCTGGATCATTCTATTTGATGGTTGAAAAGAAACAGAGCCATAGTTCCTCAAAAATACCACTAAGCTGAAAAATCCTGAGGGTACCCTAGAACACTACCCTCAGAAAGTTCATCACACCATAGTCACAATAGATACGATCCTTCTGCAGTGCAAAGAATGAAAACCACAAAGTTCAATGAGTGATTCAGTGGCAGGACTAAACAAATTAATAGAGCTGTGAAGCTGGCAACATTTTAAAAGAGGTAAATTCTCCAACACACACGTGCACAAACATGGAGAAATATGTATGAAATAAGTTCAAAACACTGATCCTCCCGTAACAAATCTTTTTGTTCCTAATCCATGAAGAAGTGTTCCTTACCTGCCTGTCACTCGGGCGGCTGGCCCCACGGCACACTCTGTCATCTAACACGGCACTGAGGAGCTCACTGACACATTTAACAGCACGCATCTGATACCCACGTCCACACGTGGCCGTGCACTGCAAGGGTACAGGCATGTATCGAACACCGTTATTCAAAAATTGTATCAGCCTAATTTTCTTAATACAGTTAATACACTTTCAGACCTTTTTATTAGTTCTTTACATTGGATTCCATACAAAATTAGCAAATGGAATCAATATACATTTGTTCCAATGTAGACAGATAATACCGAAGTTAAAATGGATGAGAATTGTCGTAACTTTAAGAAGTTATGTAAAAATGTGACTAGAGTCTTCATATTTGGGGAGCTAACATCATTTAGAGGGACTAAATACTTTTCAAAATCTACCTGGTGTATGTAGGTCTTTTAACATGCTAAGTACATTTCAAAGAGAGGAAGAAGAAAGAGCATAAAGTTAAATGGAAGATGGGACAAGGTTTCCCATCCACAGCGGCAACATCCATGGGTTAACATGCTGCCCATCTTCCTCCAGCTTGACCACTGTTCATCCTACAAATTCCTAGCTGCCTGGTTGGTGAAACTTCTAAACAATGCCTACTCTAAATGCAATAAAGCTTATTTAGACAAAGACCATGAAAACATTTATAGCTTAAACGAAGCTGAAGAATAAATACGCAGCATTTTGGTTAACACGTGAGTTCAAAAGCAAAGTTGAACTATTTACCACAGCAAAATTAGCTGCGCTGGTAAAATTTCACAGATCAGAGTTTACTTTTCAAGAACTCCCCCCCCCCCCGCCCAAAAAAACCAACCCAAATTTAGCTGGCTCCATTAAGAGAGTGAACACACTGCAATTCTGGTGCTATTCGATAGAGATGAATTAAATCAGGAAAACCATTCTCATATACTCACGGAACCCCACGGTCCTACTTGCCAGGAAGCACATGCATGAAGCTCACACGGTCTCAGAGACTCAGGTTTGGTACTGGGATTACAGAGACCATGACTCAAGTGGTCTTCGTTCAGCTGACACCACACTTGCCGCTGTTTTGTTCCTTTTCCACATGTAACAAGACACTGAAAGAACACAGTTGATCATTATTTTCAATATTAAGTCAATATAAATGCCTAAAAAAAAGACACAGTGATCAAGTCACACATTAAAATGCACATGAAGGGGCGCCTGGGTGGCTCAGTGGGTTAAGCCGCTGCCTTCGGCTCAGGTCATGATCTCAGGGTCCTGGGATCGAGTCCCGCATCGGGCTCTCTGCTCAGCAGGGAGCCTGCTTCCCTCTCTCTCTCTCTCTGCCTGCCTCTCCGTCTACTTGTGATCTCTCTCTGTCAAATAAATAAATAAAAAAAAAAAAAATGCACATGAAATGGAAGACCATTCCTAACAGCATTTTCCCTTCAGTCCTTCAGAGATATTCACCAGGTAAAATCAGCCACCCCCAATTTGCTGCCCAAATCCCAGTGCAGCATCCATTTGTCCTAGAAACAAAGGTACAAAATTAACCTTAAGTATGTGTCACAGGCTACTGTGGACACGGGGACTTTATGAAAATGGTTAGTGATTAAACACCAATGTTATTGTTAGCCTGACAGCATAAACAATTGAAGAACAAACCGTTAATTTGTTATTGCCTTGATAATACAGTTATTTTACAAAGCAAGAACAAATTACTTTAGACTTCTTTAAAGCCTTAAGTTGCAAAGCTTTCCTATGAAATACTGTAACAGTTCTTAGCCTCATCTGTTCAATGTTACCTCACTCCACTCACTAGTAGCCCAACTGGGACAGGAAAATTCATTGCAACTCTCAGTTGTCACCCGCGGAAGCTCTTGGCATTCTCTGTTAACAAGACGGTGGCCAAAGTTATTTATACAGTAAGATTCTCGAGACCGCTCCCCTCCTCCACAACTCCTGGAACACTGAAATGATGAAAACAAAAACCAGTGGTGACAAATGAAAAAAAAAAAATAAGATTTTAACAAGAATATACTTTAGAGTAACAATTATTTAACAAAAAGGGGGGGCAACTTTTCTTAAGCAATACTGGTTATCTGTACCTGGGACCATTCTGAATAATGCCACCTTGTTAAGACACAGTCACCGTGGCAGGACTCTCGTGTGGCAGGTTTAAGTTGGTCACCACAATAGCGATCATCTACTGGAACAGTCTGTCCTTTATGAATGGAATACCGCATGCAGTGGACATCCAAGGACCTATATCCTTGACCACAATGGGATGAACATTCACTTTTGCCAATGATGTGCCACCTAGAAAAAAAAGATGCTATTACACTTAGGGATACCAACTCATGTGATTTAAAAAAAAAAAAAAAAAAAAAAAGGATTCAGAGAAATTCATGCATATGATTTAATTTTGAAAATTCTGTTAGAATTCATTGACAAGCCACTTGAAAATACTTGATGTATCATCCAATAAAAAATTCTGACATAAGCCCAAACTTTCATTTTTATAGATGAGAAAATGATGCCCAGAGCTGTGTGTCCACATGATATAATGCTTGACTTCTGTTAGAAATCGTTTTCCCCCAAAATAAAATTCAACTTGTTCTCCGAATATATAAAAATGGAGGCGGTCTGGTTAAAGCCAGAGATGGGAAGGCAGCACTACACCTCACGACTTCACTCTGGCATCTGGTGGTGTTTTTGGAGGTATCCAAGGAACCCCAAGCTTTCCCAAAAGCCTTTAAAAACAACTGGTTTAGATCAAGATTACCTAATACTCAGCGGCAGATTTAAGACTGAATATATCTGAATCACAATCAGGTAGTGTCTCTCTCTATACAACCACACTAAAGTATTTCATCATCAGGAAATATCTGGGAATCTGATTGTATCAGTAAGACCAAGTTTTAAAAGTTGGCAAACTAGGTTTTTGTAAAGCATATCACATTTTTTTCTTGTAATCTATTTTTAGACATCTTTTCAGAGAAAACTTTATTTTTTCTGCAAGTAAAAATCTGCTAGTTTTAGCCAAATTATCCCGATTGTAGTGTAGCAATCTATTAGAAGACACGAGTGCAACAGTATAACAGAGCATAGAATTCAAAGTTCGTTTCAATTTCAATTCCCAACAGCATCTGGAGGATTTTACTGTGCTTCACTCCACAGCAATAAGTGGATGTGACTTATTCAAGCAGCTCTTCCACTATGCCTTCAAACAACAACATAAAAATATAAAAATGATCTTCCCTGCTGAATGAGAGGTTCTGGCCATCCCTGAATTTTAATGATCACCCGCTAGAGAGGGTTGTTCTTAGCTTTGCTCTACGACCAATTCCCGCCCCCTGACACGACCCCCACCAAAAGACAGGAAATTTAAAAGCAATAGTTCCCTGCACCAGAATCTAGGATGTTTCTTAATGTAATGGACAAAATATGGCTAAGATTGAGAAGCCAATCTACTGATTCTTTAATCCTCAAACTTCAAAAATTTATTGGTTCATAAGTTCAAAGGGAATTACACAATTATTCTACAAAATTTACTGTTTCAGATCTTTAAACCATGGATTTTAAGATTAGAGTTTACCCATGTATTTTACAGATTTGTTTCCTTACACAAAATTTTGAGGCCTATATACTAGTATTCATTAAATATTATAAAAAAAAATTTTAAGTCAGTTGCCAAGTTTCACAATAAATTAGTGAGCCTGAAATTTTATACTGGCAGGGACACAGGACAGACATTAATTACATGTCCAATCTGAGCAGGACTAGATGCTTTATATCTTATCTCACTTACTGATTTTGACCTGGTTACCTTATACTTACACTGGTTACATGATACGTTTTTCTTTTACCTTAATTCACAGTCTGTATTGCACTTTTCAGTCACAAACAATGGAAGTGGTAGGTGGTCACATCTTTGATCAGACGCTATCATGTGATCACTCTTCCTAATGCAGGTAATTTTTCTTCTGTGAAGACCTTGGCCAAAGTCAAATGAAAATTAAAAGAAGATTCTTTAAGTAGATGTTCTAGAATTATTTAATTCTGCTAATAGCCTAAGGATTCAGCTAAGAAAGTAAAAACATTCCAACACAGGATACAGGATACTACTAGCATATTCATTTAGTCAGGAATGACTGTCTGGAATAAGCAACAGGCATCCTGAGAGACTGAGGAGTCTGCTTAGTAAAGAGACTTAGGGAGGGCAGGCCGGATAGCGAATAGAAAGAAATTCATGAGAGCTGCCTGGAGTAGTTAGTGGAGAACTGAGTGGTCGGGGTTGGCACTGATGCTATGTAGTTCATTATTTGTTCC
This sequence comes from Enhydra lutris kenyoni, assembly GCF_002288905.1. NCBI lineage: Eukaryota > Metazoa > Chordata > Mammalia > Carnivora > Mustelidae > Enhydra > Enhydra lutris. The sequence continues at coordinate 2,636,894 of NW_019154140.1, forward strand.
TTGTTATTTGCTTCCCTTTTCCCCATAATAGGAGTGCATCTCTCCACTTGCTACAATGTTACTAGAACTTCCCCTGAAGGGAATATACTTCCCTGTTCTTTGACTCTGGGCTTATGCCAACCAAGTGCAAAAGGGTGTGCCTCTTTCCACATCTAAGCAGAAGCCCTAAAAGCCCCTATAAACTTCTGTCCCCCTCACCTTCCCTTTCCCTCATCTCTAAAACAGCCTTTCCCAGAAGAGGTTGATCTTTTAGCCTGGAATCATGAATGGAAAAGACCCAGAGTAAAAAGATAATTGGTGGTCAGGTTTGAGGGGGCAGGGCGGGGAAGGGATTTTTTAGGGCAATGAAAGTATTCTGCTTGATACTGTAATAGTAGATATGTGCAATTACATATTTGTCAAAACCCACAGGATGTATAACACAAATGGTGAATCCTAAGGTAAACTATGGACTGTAGTTAATAATGCAACAAATGTAACAAATGTGCCTCACTCATTCAAGATGTTAAAAGGGAAACAGGAGGGGAGGGTGAAGGAGAGAATGTGTGAATTTTCTCTACCTTCTGCTCAGTTTTTCTATAAACCCAAAATTACTCTAAAAAATACTCTTAAATTTTTTTTTAAATGACATGGATGCAGATATCAAGCTGATAACAGTCATAGCCAATTAGCAGCTAAAACATAGTAGGACCAGGAAATAAACCTTTGTCTTTCAAAGCTATTGAGATTTCCTGGTTGGCTGTATGCAGTATAACCACAGGGAAAGTAAAACTAAGAAGTGATTATAATGGGCCAGAGCAGACAGAACTTTCCACTTTCTGCAATGAGGAGACAGGAAAAAAATTTAAGCAGTCAGTAACATGATCAAGTTTCTGCTTCATCAAAGTTCAACTGTATACTTTCAGTTAGCTAAACATGAACGTGCATGTTTACCTTTGCTCCTTCCTAAATATCATCTGAAAAAAACATAAGGGATTTTGAAAAGGAATAAAACCTAAAAGAACAAAAAGAATAAAAAGGAAATGCAGTAGGCAAGAAAAGGAAATTTTGAATATGAAAAGTGGATGGAAATAGCTAACAGAGCCAAGGAAGTTGAAACATAAGCCTGCAGAGGAAACAAGTGAATAATAAACCATTCATGCCAAAGAACCCAAGAAAATCCCAGGGTTGAAAACACCAGGTTCAATGAGGAGATGAATGTGCAAAAGGAAGGCCTGAAAAAATGGATAATGGATTGAAAGGTATTTAAGAATAATAGACTTTTACCTTTCTAGTTGAGAACAGCACTATCCAATAGAATGTGAGCCATGTACATAATTTCACATTTTCTAGTAGTCATGTTAATAAACATAGGTGAAGTATTTCATTTAATATGTTTAACCTCAAGTATCATTTTAACCTATCAATATAAAAATTGATATTTTTTTCATTCCAAGTTCTCAAAATCCATTGTACATTCACATTTATACCACATTTCAATGGGCTAGCTATATTTGCTAGCAGCTACCATATTGGGCAGCAAATCTCTAGAGAAACTGAACTTGAAGGCACAGACACAGCTCAGGGAAGTTGGGGAAGCATGGTTCCAAAAATAGGAAAAGAAAAATTCTCCATACTGAATGATGAGAACCAGGCCTACTGGACTCTCTTTCCATTTCCTTCTGGCTCCTGGTTTTTATGGTTCCCAAGTCTCCCTGATGACCATTAGAAGATGAGAAGATTCCTCTCTTGAGAGGCTCCTTTAAACCCCAAAAGATCAACTGACAATGACGTGTGGGGCTTCTCCTCCAGTGATACATGAAAGGGCTGCTGAATGACCCAATTACTCTTTTTTTTTTTAATATTTTATTTATTTATTTGATAGACAGAGATCACAAGTAGGCAGAGAGGCAGGCAGGGAGAGAAGAGGAAGCAGGCTCCCCGCAGAGCAGAGAGCCCGATGTGGGGCTTGAACCCAGGATGCTGGGATCATGACCTGAGCTGAAGGCAGAGGCTTTAACCCACTCAGCCACCCAGGCGCCCCCAATTACTCTTTAATGGGGTCCTACCTGACTTGTCTGACCAACACAGAACTTTCAATCAGCATTTTAGGCTTAAATATAAACAAACAGCCAAGGATCAGCAGACATTTCAGGAACTTCACTAACACAACACGAGACCAAAATAAAAACAAAACAGAACTAAAATGAAGCAGATTATATCAGAAGAAAATTTAAAGACTATGATTAATACTGTCATAGACACAGATTTTACGCATCTATGAAACAAAAGCAAGATGCCAGGAGTAAAAATGTTAATGTGAAGTCAGAAATTAGCAAATAGTGATCAGTCCAGGAGGCTGAATGTCTAAAACATACAAATTTCAGAAAGATGTAAGAGAAAGTTCAATGTGAGGAAATTACTAAAGAAATCATATAGTGAAATTTCTCAAGTCAAAGAATCTGTTTCCAAATTTGAATGGCGTCCTAATGACCTAGGAAAATAGATGAAAGACACACCAATATCAAGGCAAATTGTCCTGAAATTTCACACCACTGGAATTAAAGACAGGAGCTACAAAACTTCCACAATGAAAAGTGTCACGTGGAAACACAGGAAACCAGAAAACAAGACTTTCAACCCTCTAAAGCATAATAATCTAACTTAGAATTTATTACAAACTACTGATCAAATGTGAGAATAGAATAATGCCATTTTCGGATACGATAGGTCTCAAAAAACTACTTTTCTTTCTCAGGAATATCCTGAGGGATATAGTTCACCAGTGCGGGAAATGAAAAGAGGAATTCATGGGATTTAAAAAACAGGGAACCCAATACAGAAGAGAATCCCCAGAACAATAATGAAGGGGAAGTTCAAGATGACAGTCATGTAAAAGGACTAAAAGCAACAAAACCAAACTAGAGCAAGAGAAAAGAGGGTCATATTAACAGTAGACTGATAAAAAAGTAAAGGAAATTTGAAACCAATAGATAATGTGCTTGAAATATTATGATAAAATTTATAGTTCTCACAAAGTTGGGGAACTCATGGGGTACCTAGGTGGCTCAGTCTGTTAAGCATCTGCCTTTGGCTTAGGTCATGATCCCAGGGTGCAGGGAGCCTTTCCCTCCCTCTCTCTCTCTGCTTGTGCTCTCTGTTGCTATTGCTGTCTCTCCCTCTCTCAAATAAATAAAATCTTAAAAAACAGTAACAACAAAGTTTGGGAACTCATTACATTCAGTACACAGAATAACAAAACTGAGGGAATTTTATTTTTTATTTTTTTTAGAGAGAGAGAGAGAGAGAGAGAACATGTGCATGCACACAGGATGGGGAAGGGTAGAGGGAAAGAGAATTTTTAGCTGGCTTCATGCCCAGAGCAGAGCCTGATTTGGAGCTCGATCTCACGACCCATGAGATCATGACCTGTGCTGAAATCAAGATTGGGACACTTAACCAACTGAGCCACCCAGGTGCTTCTGAGGGAATTTCCTTCTAGAGCAACTAAAAAGTTACACACAAAGAGGGAGTATACTATGTGGCAACTGACCTAATAGTTTTTTCCCCCTCCAGCCTAGAATTGTTTAAGACATCTCTTCCTGGTTCAGCCTCCCAAACCATCTCATCAGGTCTTATCCAAACTTCTATTTGGAGCTTGCTCTTCTTTACTTGGCGTGTTCCCCACATTTTCACATGTTCCTTCACTCACCTGATGTTTGGATTTGTTCTCAGCTCCCCACATCCAATGCCACAGACCCACAGTGTACCCACTCAGGGCTGGAACACTGCTCCCTGCTCCCCAAATCTCTAGGGTCATTCTGCCAAATGAATTTCTCCTCTATTACCAAAGCTTTGCTCCTCCTTCTTCCGGCGTTTATGGGTCCGTCTTGCACCACCTAGGGCAGCCTCCCTCCAGAGACACCATCCCAATGAAAACATCTGTTGCCATGCAATCATTCTGAGCACCACTATCCCAACATCGCAGGATCAAGCCTGTGTTGTTTTCTGAATGGGGCACCACAACTTCTTTGTGACCTTGGGGTAAGTTTGTTAGTCTGTCCCTCATATTCCCATCATGCATGGTCACTGCCTCTGGCTATCCACCTTACCTCAGCTCATTTCCATTCGGTCCTGAATCCCCTCTCCTCTGGACCACTGCTCCCTTAATTCCCAAAACTTTTCTCCAGTCCCCCTGAGAACTACTTTCCATTGCACCAAACTTCTGTAGCTTCAGATTCAGTATATCTTAGTACCCCCTCTTCTGTGGTCTCAGTTACCTGCATCAGCCAAGGTCCAGAAAATGATCCACTCCCTAATGTACGTCTGAAGGTCAACAGAGCCTACAGCCTATCACCGTCACAAAGCCTACTGAATTCACCACACTTCATCTCACCCTGTGGGCATCTTATCAGCTCACATCCTCACTCGAAGGGTGAGGACAGGACAACAAACAGAGAGAGACCACACTCACAGACCTTTAAGTACAGGTGACCCTTTGACAATATGGGTTTGAACTGTGCAGGTCCACTCACAGATGGTTTTCTGATAAATAAACTACAGTACCATAGATGTATTTTGTCTTCTGATTTTAGTATTTTTGTCCTTGAGCTTGCTTTACTGTAGAACGACAGCACTGAATACATATAACGTAGAAAATATGTATTAACTGCTTATTATTGGTAAGGCTTCTAGTGAACAGTAGGCTATTGGTAGTTAAGTTCTTGGGGAATTTAAAGTTTATGCAATTTTTTTTAAAGATTTATTTATTTATTTGAGTGAGTGAGCGAGTGAGAGTGCATGAGCAGGGGGAGGTGCAGAGAGAGAGTGAGAGCGAGAGAAAAGCAGATTCCCTGCTGAGCAGGGAGCCTGACATGGGGCTCGATCCCAGGACTCCGGGATCATGACCTGAGCCAAACACAGACACTTAACCGACTGAGCCACTCAGGCATCCCCATATGTGAAATTTTTTAACTGCATGGGGTGGTTGGTACTCCTAACTCCTGTATTGTTCAAGAATCAGCTGTATATGGTTATAATTGTTTGATTTTATTATCAGTTATTGTTAATCTCTTCCTGTGCCTAATTTATAATCATAATACACATGTATAGGAAAAAACACAGTACATATGAGGTTCGATAGCATCCACAGCTTCAGACAACTACTGGGGGTCTTAGAATGTATCCCCTGCCAATAAGACAGGGGATGGGGTGTACAGATTTTAAGTAAGAGAAACTTCTTCCAACTGCAAGAAAGAATGAGAAAAAAAAAAGCAGTAACTGAGAATGTTGGAAAAGGGAGAGAATAATGAGATTGTTAAGTATCAGAAACAATGAAAGGGGGGAAAGTAGAAGAAAAGGGTAGGAAATCTTTGTATATTGGTGTGGTGATGTATGTGTGTGTGTGCGTGTGTGTAGACAGTTGGGGGACTCCATAGGCAGACACCCCCAAAAGTACTCCAAATTATACCAACACACAGAGACCAACTTCAGTCTCTTTTACTTAATACCAGTGTACCTTGACACATCTTGGTACAATCTTGCCATGGTCCATATGCATCCCATGTGAATAGGTCGCTCTTCTCTTCCACAGGGATACTGAAGGAATATCGTACATCAGGGTTGTATAAATTACCCACACATAAAACCTCAATAGAAATACATAAGAGCATACAATTAATTCATAGAAAGATATTCTTGAAAGACATCATTTTTATGATTAACAAATGCAAAGCCCTGAACCATCAGTTTACGAATAGGATTAAAACTAGGTCTTATTAATGACTCCTGAGAATTTACCTGCAAAACAACTTCTTCCTCCAGCCGATCAGTACTATTAATTCTTTCAACTGAGCTGTTTGAACCACTGTATTCAAAAATAGCTCCTTGTATGTTGATTTCTTTTTTTGACATACTTACAACAAAATTCCCATTCAAAAGAAAATTCCCTTGAGTATCAGATAATGCTGTAAAAGAATAGTACTCGTGAAATAATAAAACAGTACAATCAACAATACGAAAAGTACTTTAACTTTTAAAATGCAAATCTTTTCTGAAATTAAAGTAAATGTAAATTATTTTTGAGGAAATAAACTGTATTTTACTATAATGTGTGATCTAATCCATATGAAGGGAAACTACAGCATATCACCTAAAGATATTAAATCTACCCTATACTTTTCTGAGAATGTCATCTTTCAAGAGGGCTGCAGCTTCAGGAGGAACAGATAGGAAGAGGAAAAACCTAAGTCACAGACCCAGAAGACACATCAGCTAAATCAGTCCTGGTCATTGATGGTGAGGAAATAACCACCAGCCAGACGGCTGCAATATTCCATTTTTGCTTCTCTTGGAAAAAATATACAAAGCTACAAAATTCTAGGGGTCAATATTCTAAGGAGCCATGCAATGACCATTCTAGTCTTCATATAAATGTCTGGATCTTTTTCATGGAGAGACACTCTGTCATTATTGACATACCCTGAATGACTGCTTTCCAGAATTTCCCAGACAGAAGGAAAGGTTTGTAAAGCATTCTTTTCATCTTTGGGCCTACGTGAAGTTTTTTTAAGGCTAAACGCTAATTTCTGAAAATAAACATAATGAAGCCTATACCTTAGAAGTCTATAATTAATTTTAGATAAAAAGAATTTTATTCTAAGTATGCATGCAACGTTAACTGAATATAACCTTTGGTTATTTAAAACACTCTTATGAGGAAAAACCAAATTTTCAGAATTTTGTTTAGTATTTTTAAAAGAAGATCCAGCATATAACTCAAGAGGAAACATGTACAGGAAGTCAGAGGACTTAAGCTCAGTATGAACTGAACTGCATGTTTGTTCAAGGGGCTCTTGTTGCCGTCTAAGAATTTACATCAACCACAGACCTCCATGAAATTGCCCGAATCACACATTGGTCATTTACTAGAAATGTTTACCAAGGTAATTGTCATCTTCTGGTTTTCCAGAATAGCTGTGCTGAAGAATATCAATGTTTGTTGCTCCTGGGGGAATCTTGACAACAACATTATAACCTGCAACAATATAATTTTATACATGTTAACTTTCATAAGCTGATGGCCCAGAGACTGTTATGGCTGAATGACTGAATAGCACAGACTTAATTTCATTTTATCTTTGAAAAATGATAGTGTTCACTCTTTTTGCGTCAATGAATTACACAATTACTAAGGATTGAAGGAAAAAATAGTTGTCTTAAAATACACAGTTTGGGGGCACCTGGGTGGCTCAGTGGGTTAAAGCCTCTGCCTTCGGCTCAGGTCATGGTCCCAGGGTCCTGGGATTGAGCCCCGTATCGGGCTCTCTGCTCAGCGGGGAGCCTGCTTCCCCCTCTCTCTCTGCCTGCCTCTCTGCCTACTTGTGATCTCTTTCTGTCAAATAAAAACTGAAATCTTAAAAAAAAAAAAGAAGAAAAATACACAGTTTGGGATCCTTAAGGTACAACCATTTTGTCTTCTAAAATTCTAGAACAGAATTGAGACAGAGTGAATATTATAGTTCCCAAGATGTTTAGAACACATTCATTTTTTAAATTTTACACTAATACTTTTAGATTGTATACTTCCCACTGGGGGAAAAAAGAGAGGATTTCAAATATTATTCACCAATCCTGAAGATATCAAAATAGTTGGTCATTGTGCTATGTTTACACAGAGAGTCAGTGAACAGCAAAATAATGAAAGTAACATTTTTTTAAGCTTTTAGTTTCCAGGGAAAGCAGGATTCCTATAGCTATCCCAAACTTTTACACTACTTTCAAAAGTCTACTAACAAATTATCATGAGAAAAGTTAAGCATTTATGGGAAGGAAATGAAAACAATATTTCTATTTTATGAGACCAAATTCAACACTTGCAGTGCTCAGAAGATGAGAAAATACTTCATATTAAAAAAAAGAACGTTTTCCCTACACTACACTCATTACATAGTTTTCCAAATACTCTGATTTTTCAAGTCCACAATTTTGGTCTAGTGAGTATTCTAAGTTGTTCCCTTTCCTTATTAGTTTTTCCTTCTATTTAATACATGAGTAAAAGGAGTTGCATGAGTTTTTCTTGTACACTAACTTTGATAAATATGGAATGAAATTAGAAGGAAGTTATAAAAAAGATTAAATTTGTACCTTTGATGTGAGATTACCTTGCATGTTTTTAGAGTGCTTTATATCCATTTAAGGCATCAACATTTTGAATATAAAGTGATACATGGTCTACTGATTCTGACTACACTATATGCATATTGGTTTTAAGTCATCAGTCTACAAGAATTTTATGATTTTTTTCACAATAAAATATTCCTACTACGTCCTATTTATGTCATCTCACTTAAGGTTTTTGAAGAAAGCAATTGCTAGACATTACAAATGTAAAAGACAAAGGCTACCACCAGGGGGCAGAAATGTGACAAATGCTACATACAAATGAGTTCACTATCTTTTCCATTTGCAAACTGATTAATTCATACTACAATTTTGGCAAGGTTATATATTTGATCCTAACTTGGCACATGTGACTTCAAATAGAAAAAAAATGTTTTCCAGTGACTAGAGCCCAAACTTTGATACATATGCCACTGGTTTTAACAAGGGATCAAATGTGTATGGCTCCCATGAAATAATGAATCCTAACTACAAAAATAATGTCATGGCTAGCAACTAAGATTCATAAGCATCACCAGAGTATAAGATGTACTATACTTTTGATACAGATTAAAATATAAATTTTGTGTTTTAAATTATACAGCTTTAATGGAAGCAATTCACACTAACTTAACTGTGTTCAAACTAAAAAATACATTTTTCATTTTGCAAGGAAACTTCTAAAGGACTACATTTGTTTACCATACAAAGCATAAGGTTTTCCTAGAAAAGTCTCAGAAAATATCCACTATGTTCTCATAAAATTTTTTTTTAAATTTAAATTTTATTTTTTATAAACATATATTTTTATCCCCAGGGGTACAGGTCTGTGAATCGCCAGGTTTACACACTTCACAGCACTCACCATAGCACATACCCTCCCCAATGTCCATAACCCCACCCCCCCAACCCCCCTCCCCCCATCAACCCTCAGTTATTCTCATAAAATTTTTAAAGAAAAATGAAATCATGGCCAAATATCAGTTATATATATAATCCAGATACTTCCTGAAAAACCAAACATAGTAATCCCAAATCAACACTTAAATTAATGGTTTCTTCACCTTTAATCATTTTTAATATATCAATAAGAAACACAGCAGATAAGACAGCTTATAGAAAAAAGTGGTTTAAGTGATGAAAAGTAATTGAAAGCAAGTTTCCTGAAAAAATTATAAGCATTATATTTCAGATTACAGGAACATCAATAAAGACACTATTAATTGGGGGACTATTCAAACATCATTATTAAATAGCACTGGATTTACTCTAATAAACGCACCTACTGTATTTTCAAGAATCAGATTTGCCTTGAGCAGATGAACTCATTAATTCAAGGATACATCTTGTATAATTTTTTATATTTAGGAATACAAAATATTTTGTTTTTTATATTTATGATTTTTATATGTAGGAAAGTTTTACTAATCATTTTGAACTAAGGGTACAGAGAAGGCAAAGCAATAAAAACCATTATTATGCCTTCATTATATACTCCATTATGATATCAAAAAGAAGGGAAAATTGAAAACAAATACACAGCTTACCATAATGAGCACTATTGAAGACACCTGCCATTGTCCTGCATGAAGAATTATCCCCACCACACACTCCACATTTGTCTCTCTTTGCCTTAGAGTTTAACACATGATCACAGCCAGCTTGCTTCAAAATAACAATGATGATAATCAGTATTATAAAAGTGACTAATTATAAGTATGATGCTTTGACAAACTTTTCACAAATATTCTTTCGATTAATGGGAGCTTTGGTACAACAGGATTTTTCAGAATATCTACTGGTTTTGTTGTACATGAACATTTTCACACACCTTCTCATCACACGGCTGAAAAAAGTGTTCTGCTAAGGGTTATCCATATACCCTCCTGTATCAAAACCACATGGGATGGCATTTAAAAAGGCAGATTCCCAGATTTTCTGAATTAAAAATCCTTAGAGGAAAAACTAGGAATCTGAGACAACTGGGAGGCTCAGGCTTAACCTTCGGTCATGATCCCGGAGTCCTGGAATCGAGCCCCAGTTCAGCTCCCTGCTCAGTGGGGAGTCTGCTTCTCCCGCTCCTCCCCTGCTCTCTCACTTGTGTTCTTTCTCAAAGAAAATCTTTAAAAAAAAAAACAAAAAAACCAAAAAGCTAGGAATCTGCATTGTAACAAACATGGACAACAATTCCTATGTCCACTATTTAAGCCATTCTTTAAAGAATTGTAATTCAAAGAGACAAAAAGTATGATTAGGTAAATATCACATTTAAAATAACTTCCAAAAGATGTCTTTCATGATTTTGTAACTCATGATCTTAGAACTCTGGGAATAAACGGAGTCCATTTGGAAATTTATTTCTCCAAAACTAATAAACAGCCTAGTAAGTTGTGTTTATGTTAAGAATGAATAATTGGATAAAGGTTGACAGGGAACTGTTTGGTTCAGGGGTTTAAAAGAACAAGTGCAGTTCTCCATGCAGATATACTGCAGTAACTCTTAGTTCTTTAGAATACTTCTCTAAAGTTTCATGATCAGGCGAGAAACTTTCATAAACCTCATTCTTTTATACACAAGGCAAATATTTCCAAAATGAATTTTAAGCAGATGTTTTCCGAAAGTAATAGGCATCTATAAGTTCAGATAATCATTGTTTTTCATTGTGTAGGATTCTGTGCTGTTAATTTAGATGAAACTTTAATTTTTCAGGCCACTGAGTCCCCTTTTTTAGTCTCTGGTTCCCTTTGAATACCTCATTGACCTTTGAATGCAAAGCATTTCATCATCAGATAGATGCTCAAGAGAAAATTGGTACCTTAACCCAAGAAATTAGTTCATAATATTACATTCATATTCTTTATACGGAATTCATTATCCTAGTTCTCAAACTCACCATAGTTAAGAACACCTGCAGTGTGTGTGCTTTAATTCCAGGTATCATCCGCTTCTCACCTAGAATCTGAAGCGGCTGACCTATCTCTGATTCTCTCCTAACCCAGTATATTCTGAAGATTCTAACATGCAGATCAAATCACATCTCTTACTCAACTCCAAATCCTTCTAGGGACCTCCAGGACTTCAGAAAAAAGGTGCATTTAACAACTAGTCCCTATGTCCAACCAGTCCATGAGCATTCTCTGAACCATTTACACATTTCCCCACAGAACACTCCTTCCTCACTATCCCTATGCCACCTTGCTGATGACCCCATAGCCCTGCATTTGAATTGTTCATGGGTCTATCTCCCTGACAAATCTGTGACCATCTTGGAGTTTTTGCCTCTGCTGCAGTCTTTCATCCAGGAGACTGGAACAGTAGCCAACATTTCAGTAGGTGCTCAATAAAGGTCTGAATATGCTCAGGAAGTAAAAGACAAGGATGAAAAGAGGGAGGAAGGAGGGGTGCCTGGGTGGCACAGTCAGTTAAGCACCTGACTCTTGGTTTCAGCTCAGGTCATGACCTCAGGTCATGAGATGGAGCCCAACATCAGATTCCACATGGCATTTGCTTAGGTTTCTCTCTTCCTCTCCCTACCCCCTCTCGAATAAATAGATGTTATTTTAAAAAAGAGAGAGGGAGAAAGAAAGAAAAGAGGAAAGGGGTAATATCATCACTAACCAACAGGGAGAGGTCACCAGGGAAGGTCATATTTGAAGTAGCCAAAGGACTTTACAACCCTGTGTCCTAATATTTTCTTTTTAAGAAGCTGATTCTCTGTATGCAAAACAAAATCAAGAAATTTATTTTAATGTTTCATGAATCACTCTTGATGACAGAGAGCTGCCTAGTAACAAGGTCTCCTGACCATATTCCTACCGAAAGGGTGACAGCCCCCAAGGGTGCCGCACTGGAATTCACAGGCATGGATTCTGAGGTAACAGAAGTAATACGTGGTTAGAGAAAGAATATTCTGACAGGCATGTTAAACACAAGTTTACTTACCCTACAGAGTCCTTGAACACAGATGTCATTAGTTTCGGTCCCACAAGGAGTACCATCAGCAACCCTATCCTTCAACTGGTAGAAGTTAGTGGTTCCGGCAACCCGACAATAGAGTTTACAGCGATCTTTTATGGCAACTGTAAGAAAAGGTTCAATTTGGGGTGTACAGTAAGACAGCTGTGTGTTCCTAGGTCTCAAGAAATTTTTCCATCAAAAAATATTCTAACTACTTACTCCCACTGTATTTTGGAAGCCACCTCACATTAGGGGAAAGACCATTGATGTTGAAATGTTTACCATCAAAATCAGAGCACTGCTTCTCTCGAAAGTCTTGCTTGCCTTTTGGACATGAATCAGTGTTACATGATCGAAATTTCATCCTGCGGCCCACACAGTACTTTCCTCCGTTTCTTGGCCTAGTCAAATTCATTACATTTTAAAGCACATCAGTACAACATTTTTTCTGCCGTTTACTTCTAAAACTGTTCCATTCTGTCCCAGGATCCGGAAAACCACCTATGTCCCATTGATACTTTTTGTTTAACAGAAGTACGTTACATGGTTCTTAAGCAATTTAATGGCTAATAAACTGTAAAAATACTCAATTTAATAATAATAAAAAATTTAATAATAATAAACTGTAAAAATACTGTGGCCTGCAGGGCAGCAATGATAACTTATTCATTACTTGGTTAACTCACAGGGAACTAATGATGGGATTTTTGTTTCAAAATGTCAAATTAGGGTTTGTTCATTTGGGGAGGTTAAAAAAAAACCAAAAACCTAGTGAACCACAGATGATGAAGATGATACCATGTTAAAGAAATATAAAGACATCTTTGTTGTATATATACCACTTATCACTCACTTCAAAGACTTTCGTGGTATTAATTTCTATCCACCCATCTCTTTATTTCAACTTATGCTGGAAAATAAAAACTCTTCTTGTTGGTATTTTTTAAATATAAAGACTTCAAGCATAATTTAGATGATCTGAAATTCAAATGAACTGTATCATTTCAGAGTGTGTCCTGTCTGGACATTAAAAATTCTTTATGGCCTACCAATTTATATATCATAACAATAGACACATGTCAAAAGCTTATGGAATCCTACATTCTTTGTGCTTCAGTACTTAGTCAAGTTAAACACATTGATGCATCTATAACATGAGGAGCAGAGAAAGAAACAATGATATGTCAAATTACATAAAACAGTAAAAAATGGGTAATGAAAATATGTTTTTTTATGCAGAAGAGCCAAGACACATTTAACGGAGCCAGGAATTCCAATGGAAACACAGTAAATGCAAAAATGCCATCACAATACTGTCATCTTTACAACTCTTTCTCAAATTTACACTAAATAAGATTTTAAAAAAAGAAAATGATCCTATCTTAATTCAGATTCTAAAGATGAAGCTAGCTAATATTTTTTTTTTCAAGGATTGAATCTACTGAGATAAGGTAACATGGCTTAACGAATTCCAGAAGTTTTGTAAGTCTCAGAAACTTACAGACTGACCTCCAGTTTAGAAGTGAATGAAACTGATGTTTACTTTCTGGTGCCTTGAGATAATCTTAATTTACAGTGACATAAAAAAGACATACTCGGGGCGATTACAGAGCCTGGTTGTGCTCTTGATTCCACCTCCACATGTTCTTGAACAAGAGCTGTATGGTCCCCAAGGTCCCCATTCACCGTCTACAGGACGTGTTTCCATTTCTTTGTTGACGCACAGCCCATGGTGGCAATGCTTTAAAAACAAAAACAAAAACATAAAATGATTTGTACGTACCCAGTTAGAATATTGGTAATTAGAATAACATAAATATCCATAAAGAAAATATATACAACTGAAAGCACAATATTAACCCAGAAATGTGATTCCTTTTGACCCTCTTATAAATATTTTCTGAATATTTGCTAAGTAACTGTAAAAAGATTTGTGGAATCAAGAAAGAACAGGAAATTTCCTTGCCTTTGAGATTTTGAGTCCCATTGGCAGAGGGAAGACCTGCTGTATGAGGAAAGTGTAGTAAAATGAAAATTTAAGTGAATAAATAATACAATATACATCTGTGATTCTGGTTTGCTATCCAAAGATATAGATCACTCTCCCACTCTTTTAGCTACTTTTTTATTTCATCTCATCCAAATTCTCAATGATCACTTTCATATATCCATATCAAGAAAATGGAAATGTACAAAAGAATCTGCTCACAATCTCCTGGTACTCCTGCTAACAGCACCTGTGCTCAGTACTCAGCCATCCCACCTGTTAGGATTCATGAAAAGTCAAGGATCCTAGGGAAAGTCAATTCCTCTACCTGTGCACATAATCCCAACCCCTCTCTGCTCAATACAGCACTACTACAACAATTCTCCGATCTTTCCTACATCATCACTGTTTCAGTCTCCACTAGATCAAAACTAACAAGCAGTGGTCCATGCACTGTTGCCCGTCATTGCAAGGAATATAGAAGCTGAAAGTTAGCACTTAGAAATGTTCATAGGATTTGACAGTAATTCCATGTTTATCAAAATTAATGTATTTTTTAAAAGATTTTATTTATTTATTTATTTGACAGAGAGAGAGAGAGAGAGAGAGAGATCACAGAGAGGCAGGCAGAGAGACAAGGGAAGGCAGGCTCCCCGCCCAGCAGAGAGCCCGATGCGGGGCTCGATCCCAGGCCCCTGAGATCATGACCTGAGCCGAAGGCAGAGGCCCAACCCACTGAGCCACCCCCACGCCCCTATCAAAATTAATTTAAAAGTTGGCTTATATTTGTTCTCATGGTGACAAAATACACAACATAAAATGTACCATCTTAACTGTTTTTAAGTGTCCTGTTCAGGGGCATTAAAATGAATTCACACATTGTTGTCCAACCATCACCACTATCCATCCACATAACTTTTCATCTTCTCCAACTGAAACTCTATACCCTTGAAACAATTAACTCCCCATTCTCCCCTCCCCTCGCCCCCAGCCCCTGGCAACCACCATTCTACATTCTGTTTGTATGCATTGGACTACTCTAAATATCTAATTAAAATCATGCATCATATGGGGCACCTGGGTGGTTCAGTTGTTAAGTGTCTGCCTTCGGCTCAGGTCATAACCCCAGGGTCCTGGGACCAAGCCCCGCATCGGACTCTCTGCTCGGCAGAGAGCCTGCTTCTTCCTCTGCCACGCTTGTGTTCCCTTTTTGCTGTGTCTCTCTCTGTCAAATAAATATATAAAATCTTAAAAAAAAATAAAATCATGTATCATTTGTCTTTTTTGGGCTTATTTCCCTTAGCATACAGCATACTGTCCTTAAAGTTCATCCATGCTGTAGCATATGTCAAAATTCCCTTCTTTTTAAGGCTGAATAATATTTCATTGTATGTGTAGATCATGTTTTGTTTATTCATCCATCCACGGATGGCCACTTGGGTGTCTCCCACCGCCTGGCTACTGTGAGTAATGCGGATATGAACAGGAGTGTGCAGAGATCTCTTCAAGACTCTGTTTTTGAGTGTGCCAACCCAACTTAGATGTAACCTGGGAACTATGTGTATAGCAACATGCCATATCTTGTTCTTTGCCTTTACTTCCTAGTAAAGTATGTGTTGGCAACCATGATATGGTGCAAGGATTGGCAGACATTTTCTGTAGAAGGCCATATAGTAAATACCTTAACCTTAAGGCTACATGTGCTGTCACTTTTTTTTACAACCTGTTAAAAATGTAAAAAATTATTCTTAGCTCATGGGCCATTGAAAAACAGACTTGGCCAGATTTAGCTTATAGACCGAAGTTTGTGGACCCCCGATACAGTGGTTAAAAGCATGGACTCTGAAAGTGTACTTGCTAGGCTCAGGTCCCAGTTCTATTGCACATTAGCTGTGTGGCCTGGGACAAATCCTTTAACATTTGTTCATTTCTTTTTTGCAAAATGATGACACTGCCATTACACTACCACATGGAGTTCTAGTAAGGACTAGGGAAGTTAATAAATACAAAGTACTAAACCACTGCATACAGTGCTGCAAGTGTTAGCTGTTATAGGACTTGCAACAGATTTGTTGGAGCTTTGCAGACTTTTGATTACCTACTCCACTGTTCTTCACTCTATGCCGGTAGAAGATTCAGGAAATGAATGATGATTGGTCTGACCTAATTTTTTTCCAGCTTATTGAGGCATAATTGACAGACAAAATTATAAAATATTTAAAATGTATAATGTGATGATTTAAGTATACACTGTAAAAGGATTCCCCCATCAAGTTAATTAACGCAACTATCACCTCACAAATTTATCAGCCACACCCCGCCTTTTTGGTGAGAATGTTTATGTTCCACTCTCAGCAAATTTCAGTTATATAATACGCTGTTATTAACTCTAGTTAACCAGTAATACATTAGATCCTCATGGTCTCACCTAATTTTGAAAAATGTATCCTGATTAATGATTAATTTGCAATAAGCATCTGACCCAGCTCTGGCCAGTGAGAAGAAACTCTGAAGAATATTCAGTGAGGTATGGGAAAATAGGATTCCCCAGAGGCTAACAAATATTTGATTTTTTTTTTTAAAAAAGCCCTTTGATTTTGCTGGATATTTTTATGTCTGGATGTGATATCTGATAGTAGATTTTGATCCTAAGGTAATATCTGAAGATGGCAGAACACAAAGCTGGAAAGAGGTTGGGTCAGCAGTGTCTTTTGGGTAGGTGAATCAACCAACCCTAGAGCTTCTTTATAGGAGAAAAATTTTTTCTAATTAAACTAGTTGAGTTGGGATTTTCTGAAAATGGTTTAACAAACTTACAGGTATACCTTTTTGAAGAGTTATTAATTCAGAAATACTAACATTCATTAGCCTCCAGAGAGGACATGTTGTGAGAAACTGATTCAGGGGTGGCTGTTTTTCAGTAAATCTCCATATAGTGAGCCTAACCATTAGAAAAACCTATTTGTTTTTACATTATATGAAATGAGTGTCTAATTCATTGAGCTTTCTTTGCATCTATATGAGAAAAGCACTTAGAAAATCATTATCTCATGTATACCTTATATTTAAAATATGTGAAATAAACATTAAGTTAAATTGAAAAAAAAATATTCTTTGGGATATACAGCCAAACGTGGTACTGCTGGATCAGATAATTCTATTTTTAATTTAAAGATCTGCCACACTGTTTTCCATAGAAAAATTTGGCTTACATTTTGAATATCTTTTTTCATTTTGTTTTTCTAGTCATTGTTGACATTTTATAAAGGTATCAGTTTAAATTATTAGAGATTTGAAAAAAAGACTGGTCCTTTACTAGAGATAATTTGCGAAGTACTCCACTAGATCATTCTCAATATACAAACATACTTATTTCCCCTCTTTATTTTTAAAATATTTAGAGAGAGAGCATATGCACAAACACGGGGAGGAGCAGAGGGAGAGAAATCCTCAGACTCCCCAGTAAGCACAGAAGTAGTGCGGGTTCTATCCCAGGACCCTGAGATCATGACCTGATTTGAAATCAAGAGTAGGATGCTCAACCAACTGAGCCACCTAAGTGCTCCTATCTCCGTTTTTTAAAAACAAAACTCTTAGATCTCACTTTTCTCACTAGCTACTGTCCTGTTTCTCCTTGAAAGAGCTGTCTGTACCCATTGTCTAATGCTCAATGTCCATGCTCTCATGGTCCCACCCTCCATCTATCTGCTCTTGCGTACATCACCAATGACCAGTTCTTAGTCTTCTTCCTTGATTTAGCAGTATCATTCTTCCCCCAACTCCTTGGTTTCTAGGGCTCCAATTAATGCTAGAACGTCCTAGGCTCAGATGATGGTCCTTTATTCTTCCCTATCAACAATCACTCCCAGCCCAGGTCCCTTTCCTGAGTTCCAGACTCATACATAAGCTGCTTATGCATCTTCATATGTCTAACAAACATTGTCTAACAAACATTGTGGACATTAATACCAAAAACCAAATTGCTGACCCCTCAAAATTCTGCTGAGTTGATTTGATTAAGCTAAAAACAGTCATCCTACCTCTAACGGTTCACATTTAATATGTTAGTAAGTGATCTAGTTCATTCAAAAACAAACCGACTGACTTTCCCAACTCCGGTGTAAGCCATCATCTTCTCTCATCTCTATCACTGCCATACCTCTCTAAGTAGATCTGCTTCCAACTCGCCCCCTATAGTTTAGTCTCAACAGTTATCAGAGCTTTTATTTCAACTTTTATTTAAAAAATTAACTCATTAGGTGACTCGTCTGCTCAAGTCCTTCAATTATTTCACTTTGAATAAATGCAAAGTTCTCACACTGGCTCACAACGCCCTACATGATACTCCTTCACTTACTTCCTACACATCTCTTTTCATCCCAGCCACAATGTCTTTCCTTGCTCTTCCTTGAACACTCCACCAGTACCCCAGGATTTAGGAGCTTACGTGGTGCCTTTGCCTGGAGCTCACTCCATAATATCCTCCTTAGCTACTCTCTCATTTTCTTTACGACAGCTCATTAGGCAACTTCCAGTAAGATCTACTCTGACCACTATGTTTTAAATTACAATCTGCCCTCTCCTACCACAAAACTTCCTTTTCTTGTTCTATTTTTCTTGTTCACGGCACT
Source organism: Enhydra lutris kenyoni (assembly GCF_002288905.1). NCBI lineage: Eukaryota > Metazoa > Chordata > Mammalia > Carnivora > Mustelidae > Enhydra > Enhydra lutris. Next base: position 2,655,608 of record NW_019154140.1, read on the forward strand.
TATCAGTAGTATTATATTGTTTATGATACTGTAGTCTCCCCCTAAAATGTAAGCTCCACGAAGGCAGGATTCTTTCTCTTTTGTTCACGGATATATCCTCATCACTTAGAATAGTGTCTGACATATAGTGGGCCGTTGATAAGTGTTTGTTGAATGAATGAATCCAAAATAAATAAATAATAAATAAATAAATAATAAAACCAAGTTTATTAGCAGAAAAAATCCTTTGTGCTCTCCATTAGAACAAATCATTCAAAATGAGAAAGTCATATTAAAAGTGAAAAGAAAAATCCCAGAATAGAATGTACTATGTGCATGTAAATTCTGGGGGCACCTCCAGAAACATTTCAAATAATCCCTGAGCACAATTTCTGATAAGTCCACAAATGAAAAGGATATAATGTTATATTGTTCACCATGTACTAAATTAAGTCAGTGTCAGGTAAATTTCATCGTATTTTCATGCAAATGGATTTACTACCACTTTCAGGTATTTAAAAGATAGTCTTACCCGTAACACAGTCACGAAATAAAGGGACTAAAAGAGAGTGTTAAGGCAAAAGAAAAAAATAGGAATTTAAAATTTCTCTTGACTAAAAGGCCCATTGAATACTGAAAATGGCTAATGCATAGGAACTCACTATTTTCAATTGTAATATATTTTATTTAACTCAGTACATCTATTATTTCAACATGTAACTAATACAAAAAGCTAATGAAATATTTTATGTTCTTTTCTGGGAGTGCTAAGTCTTCAAAATTCAGGAGCTCACTATTTTCAATTAAAAAAAATGAATTTATATCTATCATGATCCCCACATGTTTTTGCCCCAAGTGCCATTTCTGCTTTTAACCTACACAAGCTTTAAAGAAGGTCCCAGTATCTCAACACATTTACCTTGAATTCCAACAAATCCAAGCTCTTCAAACCACCTCACTGGGGAATTATTCAAATGGCTAGTGAGCCAATGAAAAGTTGCTCAAGATTGACAATAATCAGGATAATGCAAACTAAAACCACAACGATATTCCATTTTGCACCTAAAATGGCTATTACTATGTTAAAAGATTAACAATATCAAAAATTGTCAAGAAATGCAGAGCACCTGGAACTTTCATACATTGACTGCGAGATGTATAAAATGATACACATATTAAAAATCAAACTCTAAAATTCAGTTGTAGCTCCCAGCTATGAACAGAAGTCCACTAGAATTCTGGCCCTAAAATAATTCGGGTGCTCAACCATTTCAGAGTACTTCAGCTACAGCAAAAATTGCTGAAGTTCCAAATACAACTTCACTATTCAATTAATTTGTGATGTAAGCTATATTCACGGAAAACACACGCACTTTGATGGAACGCATGAGAGACAAGGGCAGTAGCTGGCACAAATGTTTCAATTAACAGCTGGTGAAGCACAAGGTCAGCTAGGGAACCCAACTCAAGTTTCTACCTGTGAAGCTAACGAAGGAGGCAGCACTAGCCACCCCATTCCCAAGCCAGGGGCTCCATTTGTGCTAAGGTAGCTGAGAAGGTGTGAACAGACTAAAACTTATTCAGTGCAGACAAACTGGCTACCAAGGCCACGGGAACTTGTCTTCATCCTGAAGCACCAAGTACAACCTGACTTCATCCTTACACGTTTATAGTGGCAAACCCTATCACTCAGCAGATTTAGATTAATTCATGCTGATGCTAGAATGGTGAAAATGTAGGATGTTCAGGCAATTTTAGGGGTACGTTTTAAGACAATGACAACCAATAAATATCTGAAGAAGCCACTTAAAACTATCAATTATACTTAATTGAATTTTATGGGCAAAAATGTATACAATGGTAACATCCTTGAATTTGGGGAAATTGATGAAATGTTAGGACCTTTATGTCTACCCTTCTTGTTAACAAGTCTATAATATACTTAGATAACTATCCATGTAGTTACCTATATAACTTAAACATTTACCTGCTAGATCGTGGAAAAAAAGGTAAAATCAAAAATTTAATTCACTTGACTGTGTACTACATCAAACCAACACAGCAACATTGATTCACTAGCAGAGCAAAAGCTGATGAACAGTGAAGAGCGTTGAAATGCAGAGCAATTCTTATCCTTGGGTAATCTCCTAATACAAGACTCACCCTTGGGGAAAACCTACCATCCCAGGACCACAGTTTGTCCCATCTGCCAGTGGCATGTGCTGAGTGCGACAGCCTTTGTGAACTCCTTCTGCACTCGTGCACCAGAGACGTCTGCATTGCTTCTGCACAGTAACAGAAAGCAGACAAGAGTAAAAGAACACTACGACCACAGAACTGATTTAGTGCAATGCACTGGTTTATACATTCATCTTACATATTTCATAGTTTCCTGTCAGAGCTAAAAATAATCGGCAAAAAAAAAAAAAAAAATCTTTAGAGGTAAATTAACGACTAGAACGTAAACACATAAAATGGCAATGTTTCATTTTTAAGACTTTTTAGATTTTCATCATACACTGAACAATGGGAGAGAGAAATTAGAGTGGAAATATTCACAATTATGGGAGACATTTTTTCTCTTTGCAAGACATTTTTCTAAAGGACTTTTTGTTGTTAAATGTTATTCACAAGGAGTTTCCAAAAGCCTCTTTTGATACGATGATAGAATGTATGAATAATGTGCATAGAAATACTGTATAATGTATACTGGTTTCCTACTTTGTGAATATAATGCATACTTTCAGCTTTTGAACAAAGGGTTCTCAAGTTTTCACAAGAAACAAACTCCACAGAGGTTCACAGGAGCTATACCCAAGATAATTCTCTTCTTCTTTCTGAATTTAAATTCAAAGTTTATTTAGTGTGTAAGTCAGGTAAAAAAGAAATGTATCTTTAACAAAAAAATCAAGTTAAATCTTCCCTCCTCCATACTGGATATTTAAGAGCCTAGCAACATTTTTTATTTTAAGTTTAAGATTTTAAAAACAATATTACTATGTGGAATGTGCTTTGTCTATCTCTGCACTCACTGTTTTGTTACTTTCATTCATTCATTCATTCATTCATTGAGCATTTAGTTTGTGACACCTAGTTTGTGGCAAATCCTGAATTAAACCCTGGGGATACATATTTCAGTGAGCGAATGAGGCTGCACTCCTGGTCCAATGACCTCATGACCTAGGAGTGTATCTAACTTATGAAAAATCCTCAAAGTTATAAAGTAATAAGAGTTTAGTGATAACAACAGGCCCTAACTTTCATTTCTACAGATTCAAATCTATGTAAATTAAAATGTAGCGTACTCTATTAGGTTTCTGGGGCCCTTAATATAACTCATTATCAAGACACTTAAATTTTCTCTCCCCACCCAAAAAAGAGTTATTTGAATATATTTGAATATAAATATTTGAATGCTTTTAATTTTCAATAACCTCTTGGTGTCTATTTTTTAAATGAGAATACTTTACCCAGGATTTTGTGAGGGTTAATGAAGATAATTTTTAAGTACCTAACACAGAACATGGCATATAATAAGACAAGATAAATTTTAGTTTCCCCTTTTTTAACCCCTTTCTGGCAAAGAGCAAATTTCTCTAAGACTTACAAACTCCCAAGGTACATTTAGCTCACCTTCTGTTCAAGAGAATAAATGTGCATTTTTGAAATATATTCTAACTATAACTTCAGAGTTTTAAAAAAAAAAAAAAAAGGGGGACAATTTTTCTTACCAAGTAGGGACATACTTGTGATCCAGTACCAAACATAAGTTCACACTGCTTGTTTACATCATATATTAATCCAGGAAGTTGTGAAGACAGATCATATATTCTTCCATTTGGTTTGTCAAGAAGGCATTCCCCATGACCAGTACTGTACCAAGGACCGAAAAGTATTGTGACTATATGTGGATGTAAGATTCTTTATCACATTTACAGTGTCCTACATTTTCAAAAGGAGTATCACTGTTTTTTTTGTAATTTAGAAACCAGTTTTTATCAAAGTCAGGAAGAAAACCTCGCAATTCACAAAGGACTTTTAAGGTGTTTGTTCTCATTTGAGGCCCACAACTGTTTTGATGATACAATTCTTAAAAAGAACAATGACAAATTCATCATAATATAATTTATGAAACCTATTCCTATAATCACTCTACACTTTTGATCTATTTTGTTGCCCAATAGTAAATATTATATTTAATGCCCAAATTGTCAAGATGCTAAAAAAAAAAGTTTTCATTTGAGAAAGTACACTATGAGTTCTAAACAACTAAATAAAGGAATTTCACTAAGAGTTACATTGTCTCCACTTTAAAGAGGTAGAGGTAGAGTTTACATTTTGGTTCTTCCGCTTCCCAGGATGCATATTAAACTTAACTTCCCTGACCCTGAGTCTCCTTATCTATATTAACAGTGATACTATTCACCTTGCATGTTTCTACTAGAGTATATGTATAAAGGACGTAGAAAAGTGGTAAATAGCAGGGGAAATGTGTGTTTATTACTCCTAGTTTGTAATGCAGTAGCTAGTGTACGGAAATTGAAAATGTTCAACCATCCCAATTGGTTTAAAAAAGAAAAAACTGTTCCAAAAAAGTAGGAACAATTTGTTGCACTGTCATAATTTTAAAATTTAGAAATTTTTACTGGCTACAAAGATATTAAGTTTTGACCAAAAATTAACATATAAACTTAAAAGAAACCTAACATACATATTTTTTTAAATTCCCATTGGAGAGAGTCCCATTAACCCCTTGCAAATATAATATTAACACTGATACTGTTAATCAGTATCACAGTTAGCCACTGAACAAAGCTATATGCAGTCATGTATAGATCAGCAACTATGTATTATGCTTTTAAATCAATGCCCCATACAAGGATAAGTAATCACTGATCATTTGGGGATGTATTTATGAATATATATTCCAAACCATGGTTTCATTCATTCCCACAGTTCTCATAAGGAGAGGTAACTAGAAACTGCCAAGATTGGAGATTATAAGATGCAAAAGAAATAAGTATTACATTAATGCCAAAAAAAAAAAAAAGAAAGAAAAAATTCCCCAGAAAGAGCTTGGCTTTGCCTTTTGGCAACTTTTAGTAATGAGGACCGAAATTCCATTTAAGTAAAAGTGGGAAGTAAAGAAACCTGGTGTGAGATGGAGAGACGAGGCAAGAAAAATCTGGATCTGCCTCCCTTCTTCAGACCTAAGAAAATCCTCCAAAAGACTATGTAAACATATAGACTCCACATCTCATCGGCTGTACAGAGCTTTTTGGAATGTGCATAGTTTGACTTCAGCTATTGTCTGTCCCTTAAAGACACCTCAATCATGAGCACCTCAAACTCCTCTCAATATATTATCCAGTATCTTCTGAAAAAATGCAAACATACACAAGGAAGCTGTGAATCTCAGTAGGGTGCCCCTCAGGAAGGAATGATCCTAACAGAGTGCCTAAACTGGTGGGGGGGGGGGAAGAAAGGGAGAAAGAAAGGAAGGAAGAAAGAAAGAAAGAGAAAAAGAAAAAAGACAGCTAGCTCTGACCTGCCCCACTCCTAAAATACTTTAGGAGTGAGACAGGTAAACATGTATATAGAACTCTTTCCTTGTTTTTAAAAACGCATTTGTACCAAGTACACTTAAATTTAAACGGAAAAACTAAACAGAAATGGAACTACTTTAAAAGAACATATAAATTCAAATTCTATAGTCTAATAAATGTTCCATTGTTTAACTACGGTAATATAATTTCAGACTTACTCTAGAAATTCAGTGATATATTTCTGACTACATTTTGACCAGGTCCAAGGACTCGTGTGGTAATTTAAAGTTGGAGCCATTACATGATATTGATGTTTAATTCCAGTTTCCTTACATTTAAAACTATCATCATGTGGAACGTTAAATCTAAAAATAAAAATAAACACTTAAAGAATATGAAAATATGAATATATTAATAACAGATCTCTTATTCTTATAAGGTAAAATACAGATAAATCCAATCACATCAAAATGTATACTCTTGATCCCTCCCATAAAGCATTATAAAACCGAGATTATCTTCATGTTTAGAAGCACATGATCTGAGAAACAGTCGATTATAACGTTGATCAGTAGCACAGTCTGCTGATTTGGTATGTGAGTCCAAACAACCAAAATATGTGGAGACTGGCTCACCTCATCATGATACAGATACAGCGTTCACATAAACACTTGCAGGTTTCAGCATGCGTATCCTAAGAGATATGTGTAGGTAGATTACATAAAAGTGATACCACACTAGTTTGTAGATCACAGACTATTTACTATAGTATCAAAACTTCTTTAATCCCTACTTCCTTATCATTCTATAGTATCCACCTGTTTTACATGAAACAGCCTCAGGACTGTTTCTGATCTATACTCAGTAAGTGATTATTGATCGAACTGGAATAACAAAAACGTTCCTAAAGGGCAACCAAATCTTCCTAAGAGCAAGGCTATTAAATAATCAGCTGGCCAGCAGCACAGCCTATGCATTCTTTTGAGGACCTAAGTATGAACTTGTATTTAGAAAGAACGCCGAAACCACCTAGCTCAGCTCTTTGTCTGCTGAGATGTGTACTTAAAGATTAGTCTTTTAATTAAACTACTTACCCATATTCTAAAGACACCTAAAGAGTTTTTCAGGAAGAAAATAAATGGCTAAGATGGTAGTCTTTGCAAGAACAGTTTTCCATTAGTTAGTAGCCTTGGAAACCAGCTAAGAGTGCTTTCCAGATGTTGCTGCTAGGTATCTAGAGCCCTCAGGTAAGCTCTTGATTCTATTCTATTCCCATGTCAACAATTTGAGTGTGCCCCTTGCTGACAATCATGAAACATAACCGTGCTCAAAGGGAACTGAAGATGCACTAGTTTCATAAAAATGATTTCCACTTGAAATTATGCCTGCTGAATGCTCTTAATGAAGTAGGGCATGACCAGGAGAAGAAAATGTAGTCCAACTAACAGAGGCAACTCTAGCCTCAACTCCTTATTAGCATAAAAACAAGAAATCCCAGGAGTGCTGGGGGTACACATATGGAATCCCTGTCAGAGGATGAGTTTGTAGGGGTTTCTGACTTTCCATGGGAGCTCCGAGGCTATAGCAGGGAATCATGGCCTCCATTCTTAGAGCATAGAACCCCAGTAGAATTTTTAATAATGCAGGAACAGATAGAACCCCTCATTTTTACAAAAAACAAAAAACCAAAAAAACCAAACCAAACAACAACAACTAGGAAGCTGGAGAAATAACTTTAAAAAAAATCTTTTAAAGATTCAGGAATTCCCACATGCCACATTCTCTGCTGGGGCTCTGAGCTGTAAGAGCAATAGGTGAGCTGGAATTACAAATATTACCGGGAGTTCCCCAGAACCAGAAGGCCCTGCAGGCCCTCCCATAAGATGGAAGAGGACAGTACCTGGTCATGTATGGGATAACAAGGGACAGAGGCCAGAAGTGCTTGTCATGTAATCCAATACAGTAAATGAAATAAAAGAATTCCCAAGTTCTAGTTCTTTGCTTAGTCTGTTCATCTGTGCAGCCTGTCTGACCTAACATAGATCACAAAAGAGCCAGAGTTAGCATTTCAGGGATGAAAATTACACTAACAGTATTTTTAAAGACATAAAGCTGCTAACTACTCAATTGAAGATGGAATTTTGGCATTCTGGGCAATGATTAAGAGAAAGCACATTACTGAGGCAGCAGAAGGTACTTACACATGCCCAAGCTCATGGGCTATGGTAAAGGCAGCACTGAGTCCATTTTCTTCACTAATAGAGCAGCTCCGTAAAGGATCACACAGGGTACCTAATTCTGCTAAACCTGAAAAATGTCATGTTTTTATTTCAAAATGGGAAACATCAAATCATAAAGGACTAAATTTTTAACATTTCTTTTATGTTGCGTTAGCCAGCATATTAGTTTCTGATGTCATGTTCAATGATTCATTAGTTGTGTATGACACCCAGTGCTCATCACACGGGCCCTCCTTAATGCCCATCACCCCCTTACCCCCTCCCCCTACCCACCACCCTTCTTAACCCTCAATTTGTTTGCCAGAGTCCAGAGTCTTTCATGGTTTGTCTCACTGATTCTTCCCCTTCAGTTTTCCCTTTGTTTCCCTGTGGTCCTCCATTTTATTCCTTATGTTCCACATATGAGTGAAACCGTATGATAATTATCTTTCTCTGCTTGACTTATTTCACTTAGCATAATCCCCTCCAGTTCCATCCATGTCAGTGCAAGTGGTGGGTATTCATCCTTTCTGATGGCTGAGTAATAGTCCATTGTATATATGAACCACATCTATAAAAAACTAAATTTTAAAGCATTTACTACTGGTGTTACTACTTAGAGAGGCAGAGTTGGCTGTTAGTATCACAAATATCTTTTAAGGTGGAAGAAAAAAGAATAGAATGATTTATCTGCAGCTGAAAACTTTTTACCAATTCTTGGATTCTTTTATAAACATATAATGTATTATTAGCCCCAGGGGTATAGGTCTGTGAATCGCCAGGTTTACACACTTCACAACACTCACCATAGCACATATCCTCCCCAATGTGCATAACCCCACCACCCTCTCCCTACCCCCCTCCCCACCCCGGCCACCCTCAGTTTGTTTTGTGACATTAAGTTTGTCTTATGGTTTGTCTCCCTCCTGATCCATCTTGTTTCACTTATTCTTTTCCTACCCCCAAAACCCCCCACATTGCATGTCCACTTCCTCATATCAGGGAGATCATATGATAAAGACACCCAATAATTTTGTAAATATTTTAGAAAATGTATCCTATTAAGATTTCTTCACTTTTTAATATAAAGAATGTCATGTAATGTCATTGTGCTGCTGAAAGATATAGTATGAACTGACCAGACAGCAAAGACAAAAATTATAGCTGATAGAGTCCTTAAAAACAATCCAGAATAAGACTTTGAAAATAAATGTTCTTTATAACAATCCACAGTCCGTCAACTCAGTTGGCATTCATTTACCTTAATAGCATAGTTTTTGTTAGTATTATCCTTCAGCATTTTCTTATAAATTATCTGCTCTCCTAGGACAATTCCTTTCACAAAAAAGCAGAATTTTTATACAACCAGTTGCTTACTAGAAAGTTTTTGCCTTTAGAAATTTCTTAATATAGAGTAGACCTGTATTAACTACTGTGCTTTAGCTCTATACTCTCCTGTATTCTTTCATTTGTAGAACTTAAAAGCATGGACAATTTCCTAGCATTAAGGTAAATTTCCTAACAATGTTGCACTTTAAAAAAATGTTGAACTGAGGAATCTAAAAATGCTGGAAAAGTTCAGACTAACAAGTTCAATCACCAACACTTTTTTATTCTAATAAATAAACAAAAAAAGTCTGCTCTCTTTCTGAACCCACAGTCAAAGGGATGGCTTGGGCAAAGGTCCCCCCAAAAAACATTTTCTTAGTTAGAGTCAAGGCCAAAATTGAGCAAGGAAAAAAATAAGATTATTAAACAGTATGCTGTCCCAAGTATGAAAGAATTATAATTTCCTAAAGTATTACTTCCTACTTATATGTGCAATTTTTTAGTCAAATTTGGTCAATTTCATATTTCTGTTAGTAGAATTTAAACTAAACACATTTTTCTTAAATATCTTGTTATTCCCATGCCTTCTTTAATATTTTCAATCTGTTAAATGGCTCAATTACCAAATATTCATTTTTAGGACCATGTAGATATTTCAAACAAAATATTGACTCTATTATCACACAAACTTTATGTTTCATGCTTACAGATGAATATATTCCAAGCTAAATGTTTTAATCACATAACAGATCCATGGAAATATATATTATATAGGATTAGAGACCCAACAAATACGCCCATAAATAGGCAAGAAAAACAACAAATCGAGTGAATATATAACATTATGGCACCAGGCAGCTAACTGATGGTTTGTACCTAAATTCACTCAAGCTGATATTGGGTTCTATACAAGTGGTCGGTCAGAAAAGAATATAGTAGTATGGGCCCAAATCTGATACAGGTTCCCTATGTTTGGAAGTTCAAGAAACTGCAGAGAGTCACCCAATCTAGCCATTTTAAATAATGAAAACCATTTTCAACATACTTTGCAAAAAAGGCTCACAGACTGGGCAATGATATCTACAAGAGCTAATATATAGCAAGATTCCCAGTAATTTTACCACAGATTTTCAAAGGGAAAATAAAATACTAATACTTGTGGTAATATAAGTTGTGCAGCCTTCGGTAAATTATTTATTCTCATCTATGAAACTTAAAGTTGCTCTTCATAGGTTTGTTGTGAAGTTTAAATGAGTGAAATCACATAAAACCTTACAATAGTGTAAGATACACAGTAAGCACTCAGGTAGGTCAGCTATTATTATCATTACCCTAATGAATGACTACAGGGGTGCCTGGGTGTCTCACTATGTTAAGTGTCTAACCTCAAAAAGTTAAATTATTCATTAGCATTACATATTAATAGGCACGTCAATATTATTAAGGATACAAATCTCAAAAGAAGACATACAAATGGTCAACAGATACAGGGAAAAAATGCTCTATATCATTAATCATCAGGGAAATGTACATCAGTACCACACTCCACACCTGTTAGAATCACTGTCATCAAAAAGAACAGAGATATGGGGCCCCTAGGTGGTTCAGTCGGTTAAGCGCCTGACTTTGATTTTGGCTCAGGTCATGATCTCAGGGTTATGAGATCAAGCCCCATGTTGGGCTCTGCTCTGGGCATGGAGCCTGATTAAGATTCTCTCTCTCCCTTTGCTCCTCCCTCGCTCTCCCTCCCCAGAGTGGGGATATGCTTTCAGGGAAGGAAGAACAAAGCTGGAGGTTTCATAATCCCAGATTTCAAACTATACTACAAAACCACAGTAATCAAAAAACTATGGCACTGGCGTGCATGTGCCTGTGCACACACACACACACACGCACGCATACACACACACACAAGACATGTAAATCAATAGAACAGGACAGAGCCCAGAAATAAACCCACACTCTTATGGGCAATCTATAAGGAGGCAAGAATATGAAATGGGGAAAAGATGGTGTCTTCAGTAAATGGTGCTAAGAAAACCAGAAAGCCACATGCAAAAGAATGAAACTGGCAGGAATCTATAGGAACTTTCTCCAGGAACAAAAGCTTTGGTGGGCAACATTTCACAGCCCTCCTTCAGTCAAGCTAGCCTGAACCTGGCAGGCACCAGCTCTGACACTCTCCATCTATCTTGCTGGCAACATCCATACCACATACACACACCCTCCCCCACATTACACTGTGGACCTAACCCACTCACCCTGACAAGTACTCTCCCAAAGTGGCTCCCATCCCACCACACCCAGTGGGCAGCCTTGAAGGTCCAGTGATCTTCCAAAGAGACCCCCATGCCAATGTAGGATGCCAGCCCTTTCCAACAGCACACCTACAACAGTTGGAACCAACCACACTGGGATCTAACCATACTGACTCACACAAAACAGCAACAGGTTCCTATCAGCCAACCATATCAGGGGCCAGTCCATCCACTTTGTGCCCACAGTCCCAAGCCAGGCATTATAACCTACAAGCTATAGGCTAGCCTCACCCACTGGTGACCCCCAGCAGTTGTAGACTAAACAGTAGGGTGCATGTGTGTACTTCACACAAAGAATACCACCAGAGTACCTAGTTCTATTAACCAGGGGGACTATACTTTTGGGATGCACAGGATGCCTTCTACAAAGGGACAATACCTTTAACAAAAGCAGATATAGCTGATCTACCTAATACGCAAACACAGAAAGTCAGACAAAATGAAGAGACAGAATATTTTCCAAGCAAGAGAATAAGACAAAACCTCAGGAAAAGAACCAAATGAAATGGAGATAAGCAATCTACCAGATAAAGAGTTCAAAGTAATGGTTACCAGACTTCAAAGTAGATGAACTCAGAACTTCAACAGAGATAAAAATATAAAAAGGAACCAGTCAAAACTGAAGAATAACTGAAATGAAAAATACAGTAAAGGGATTCAACTTATTAGAGGATGAAGAACGAATCAGTAATCTGGAAGACAGGGTAGTGAAAACCATCCATGCTGAAGAGCAAAGGAAAACAGAACTTAAAAACTGAGGATAGGTTAAGGGGCCCCTAAGAAAACATCAAGTGTATGAGTACTTGCATTTTGGGGTCCCAGAAAGAGAAAGGGGCAGAAAACTTATTTGAAAGAAATAGCAGAAAACTTCCCTAACTGAGGAAGGAAACACATCCAGGTCCATGAAGCATATAGCCTCAAACAAGATGAACCCAAAGAAGTCTACACTCAAACACATAATAATTAAAATGTGTAAAGTTAAAGAATCTTAAGAAGAGCAAAAGAAAACTGCTTAACATACAAGGGGACATCCATTAAATTAATAGCTGACTTTTCAGCAAAAACTTTGCAGTCCAGAAGGGAATAGCATGATATAGTCAAAGCACTGAAACAGAAAAAAATCTACAACCAAGAACAACCTATACCAAACAAGGTTATCATTTAGAATTGAAGGAGAGATAGAGTTACCTAGAACAAAAAAAGTCCACCACCACTAAACTGACCTTACAAAGTAGTAGTGCAATCACTTATAAAGCTGCCCTGAAGGTTAAAAGACAAAAGTTATAAAATCAACTTGATCTATAGTTAAGGGATACACAAAATGAAAGATTAAAAAAATATGACCTCAAATACATAAAATATGGAGTGTGTGGGAGTAAAACGCAGTGAGTTTAGAATGTCCTTGAATTTAAGAAACCAACTTAAAATACTTAAAATATATGTAGGGTGTTATATAGAAAACTCATAGTAACCACAAACCAAACACCTATACTAGACAGACACACAAAAAAGAGAAAGGAATCCAAGCATAACACTGAAAGTCATCAAATCACAGGTGAAGAGAACAAGAAAGGAACAGAGAAGAACTACTTTACAACTAAAAGAAGTTAACAAAATAGCAATAAGTACATACCTATCAAGAATTACCTTAAATGTAAATAGATTAAGTGCTCCAAAGACATCAGGTGACTGGTTAACAAATAAGACCTATCTATTTGTTGCCTACAAAAGACACTTCAGACCTAAAAACACTTACAGACTGAAAGTGAGGAGATGTAAAAACATATCCATGCAATTGAAAGTTGTGTGTGTGGGGTGGGGGAACTAGGGTAGCAATAGTTATGAGACAAAATAGACTTTAAGACAAGTCCTAACTACGTGGCAATCTTTATATCAGATCAATTAGATCTGATAGATCAATTAGATCAATTAGATTTTAAGCCAAAGACTATAATATATAGTCTTATAACTATAATAAGAGATGAGGAAGGACACTATATCATACTCAAAGGAACTGTCCAACAAGAAGATCTAATAATTTTAAATATCTATGCCTCTAACGTGGGAGCAGCCAACTATATAAACCAATTAATAACAAAATCAAAGAAACACATCGACAATAATACAGTAATAGTAGGGGACTTTAACACTCCCCTCACTGAAATAGATCATCCAAGCAAAAGATCAACAAGGAAATCAAGGCCTTAAATGACACACTGGACCAGATGGACATCACAGATATATTCAGAACACTCCCTCCCAAAGCAACAGAATACACATTCTTCTCTAGTGCACATGGAACATTCTCCAGAATAGATCACATCCTCGGTCCTAAATCAGATCTCAACCAGTATCAAAAGATTGGGATCATTCCCTGCATATTTTCAGACCACAATGCTCTGAAGCTAAAACTCAATCACAAGAGGAAATTTGGAAAGAACCCAAATACATGGAGACTAAACAGCATCCTTCTAAAGAATGAATGGGTCAACCAGGAAATTAAAGAAGAATTGAAAAAATTCATGGAAACAAAGGATAATGAAAACACAACGGTTCAAAATCTGTGGGACACAACAAAGGCAGTCCTGAGAGGAAAATATATAGCAGTACAAGCCTTTCTCAAGAAACAAGAAAGGTCTCAAATACACAACCTAACCCTACACCTAAAGGAGCTGGAGGAAGAACAAGAAAGAAACCCTAAACCCAGCAGGAGAAGAGAAATCATAAAGATCAGAGCAGAAATCAATGAAACAGAAACCAAAAAAAAAAAAAAAATAGAACAAATCAACGAAACTAGGAGCTGGTTCTTTGAAAGAAATAATAAGATTGATAAACCCCTGGCCAGACTTATCAAAAAGAAAAGAGAAAGGACCCAAATAAATAAAATCATGAATGAAAAAGGAGAGATCACAACTAACACCAAAGAAATACAGACAATTATAAGAACATACTATGAGCAACTCTACGCCAACAAATTTGACAATCTGGAAGAAATGGATGCATTCCTAGAGACATATAAACTACCATAACTGAACCAGGAAGAAATAGAAAACCTGAACAGACCCATAACCAGTAAGGAGATTGAAACAGTCATCAAAAATCTCCAAATAAACAAAAGTCCAGGGCCAGACGGCTTCCCAGGGGAATTCTACCAAACATTTAAAGAGGAACTAATTCCTATTCTCCTGAAACTGTTCCAAAAAAATAGAAATGGAAGGAAAACCTCCAAACTCATTTTATGAGGCCAGCATCACCTTGATCCCAAAACCAGACAAGGATCCCATCAAAAAAGAGAATTACAGACCAATATCCTTAATGAACACAGATGCAAAAATTCTCGCCAAAATACTAGCCAATAGGATTTAACAGTACATTAAAAGGATTATTCACCACGACCAAGTGGGATTTATTCCAGGGCTTCAAGGTTGGTTCAACATCCACAAATCAATCAATGTGATACAACACATTAATAAAAGAAAGAACAAGAACCATATGATACTCTCCATAGATGCTGAAAAAGCATTTGACAAAGTACAGCATCCCTTCCTGATCAAAACTCTTCAAAGTGTAGGGATAGAGGGCACATACCTCAATATTATCAAAGCCATCTATGAAAAACCCACCGCAAATATCATTCTCAATGGAGAAAAACTGAAAGCTTTTCCGCTAAGGTCAGGAACACGACAGGGATGTCTGTTATCACCACTGCTATTCAACATAGTACTAGAAGTCCTAGCCTCAGCAATCAGAGAATAAAAAGAAATTAAAGGCATCCAAATCGGCAAAGAAGAAGTCAAACTATCACTCTTCACAGATGATATGATACTATATGTGGAAAACCCAAAAGACTCCACTCCAAAACTGCTAGAACTTGTACAGGAATTCAGTAAAGTGTCAGGATATAAAATCAATGCACAAAAATCAGTTGCATTTCTCTACAGCAACAAAAAGACAGAAGAAAGAGAAATTAAGGAGTCAATCCCATTTACAATTGCACCCAAAACTATAAGATATATAGGAATAAATAACCAAAGAGGCTAAGAATCTGTACTCAGAAAACTACAAAGTACTCATTAAAGTAATTGAGGAAGACACAAAGAAATGGAAAAATGTTCCATGCTCCTGGATTGGAAGAATAAATATTGTGAAAATATCTATGCTACCTAAAGCAATCTACACATTTAATGCAATCCCTATCAAAATACCACCCATTTTTTTCAAAGAAATGGAACAAATAATCCTAAAATTTATATGGAACCAGAAAAGACCTCGAATAGCCAAAGGAATGTTGAAATAGAAAGCCAAAGTTGGTGGCATCACAATTCCAGACTTCAAGCTCTATTATAAAGCTGTCATCATCAAGACAGCATGGTACTGGCACAAAAACAGACACATAGATCAATGGAACAGAACAGAGAGCCCAGAAATGGACCCTCAACTCTATGGTCAACGAATCTTCGACAAAGCAGGAAAGAATGTCCAATGGAAAAAAGACAGCCTCTTCAATAAATGGTGTGGGGAAAATTGGACAGCCACATGCAGAAAAATGAAATTGGACCATTTCCTTACACCACACACGAAAATAGACTCAAAATGGATGAAGGACCTCAATGTGAGAAAGGAATCCATCAAAATCCTTGAGGAGAACACAGGCAGCAACCTCTTCGACCTTGGCCGCAGCAACTTCTTCCTAGGAACATCACCAAAGGCAAGGGAAACAAGGGCAAAAATGAACTACTGGGATTTCATCAAGATCAAAAGCTTTTGCACAGCAAAGGAAACAGTCAACAAAACCAAAAGACAACTGACAGAATGGGAGAAGATATTTGCAAACGACATATCAGATAAAGGGCTAGTGTCCAAAATCTATAAAGAACTTAGCAAACTCAACACCCAAAGAACAAATAATCCAATCAAGATATGGGCAGAAGACATGAACAGACATTTCTGCAAAGAAGACATCCAGATGGCCAACAGACACGTGAAAAAGTGCTCCACATCACTCGGCATCAGGGAAATACAAATCAAAACCACAATGAGATATCACCTCACACCAGTCAGAATGGCTAAAATTAACAAGTCAGGAAATGACAGATGCTGGCGAGGATGCGGAGAAAGGGGAACCCTCCTGCACTGTTGGTGGGAATGCAAGCTGGTGCAACCACTCTGGAAAACAGCATGGAGGTTCCTCAAAAAGTCAAAAATAGAACTACCCTATGACCCAGCAATTGCACTACTGGGTATTTACCCTAAAGATACAAATGTAGTGATCCGAAGGGGCACCCAAATGTTTATAGCAGCAATGTCTACAATAGCCAAATTATGGAAAGAACCTAGATGTCCATCAACAGATAAATGGATAAAGAAGATGTGGTATATATATACAATGGAATACTATGCAGCCATCAAAGGAAATGAAATCTTGCCATTTGCAACGACGTTGATGGAACTAGAGGGTATCATGCTTAGTGAAATAAGTCAATCGGAGAAAGACAACTATCATATGATCTCTCTGATATGAGGAAGTGGAGATGCAATGTGGGGGTTTAGGGGGGTAGGAGAATAAATGAAACAAGATGGGATCAGGAGGGAGACAAACCATAAGTGACTCTTAATCTCATAAAACAAACTGAGGGTTGCTGGGGAGGATGGGGGTCGGGAGAGGGGGGTGGGGTTATGGACATTGGGGAGGGTATGTGCTATGGTGAGTGCTGTGAGGTGTGTAAACCTGGCGATTCACAGACTTGTACCCCTGGGGATAAAAATATATTATATGTTTATTTAAAAAAAAAAAAGAAAGAAAGAAAAAAGACAAGGCCTAACTGAATGGGAAGCCATCAGAGAGGAAGAAAAACCATGAGAGATTCTTAAGTATAGGAAACAAACTGAGGGTTGCTGTAGGGGAGTTGGGTAGGGAATAGGGTAATTGGGTGATGGACATTAAGGAGAGGGCACATGAGGTGTGAGCACTGGATGTGTATATGCAACTGATAAATTATTGAGTACTACATCTGAAACTAATGACGTACTATAAATTGGGTCACTGAATTTAAATAGAACAAAGACTAATAAAAGACAAAGAAGAGTATTACATAATGATAAAGGGGTTGATCTAACAAAAGGATATAATATTTGTAAATATCTGTGCACCCAACATGAAAACACCTAATGCATAATGTAAATATTAACAGACCTAGAGTGAGAAACTGACAGTAATTCGTTAATAGGAGACTTCAACACACTACTTACATCAATGGACTGATCAGACAAAAAACCAGTAAAAGCAGCTTTCAATGGCACATTAGAGCAGATGGACCTAACAGATATACACAGAACATTACATCCAAAACCAGAATACACATTCTTTTCAAGTGCACATGGCACATTCTGCAGGATATGTCATATGCTAAGGCACAAAACAAGTCTTAACGAATTTAGGGAGCCTGAAATCATAATCAAGCATCTTTTCTCAGCATAATGGTATGAACTACTGAACTAAATTACAAGAAAAAAATCTGGGAGAAAACATAAAAATGGGGGCACATGGGCAGCTCAGTCAGTTAAGCACCTGCTTTCAGCTCAGGTCCTGATTCCAGGGTCCTGAGCTTGAGTCCTGGGAACCCGCTTCTCCCTCTGCCTCTGCTTCTCTCACAGTCTTTCATGAATAAATAAATAAAATCTTTAAAAAGAAAACACATAAAAATGGAGGCTAATCAACACACTACTAACCAACCAAAACAATCAACAGGCCAAAGAAATAAAAATCAAAGTAAAAAATACATGGAGAAAAATGAAAACACAATAGTCGAAATTCTTTGGGACATAGCAAAAGCAGTTCTAAAACAGAGGTTCATAGCAATTCAGACCTATCACCTTATGAAAAAAGAAAAAAAGTCAAACTATCCAATCTTATACCTAAAAAACTAGTAAAGAACAAAGCCCAAAGTTATAAGGTATAAAATAAAAATCAGAGTGAAAATAAATGAAATAGAGACAGAAAAATAGGAAAGGTTAATGAAACCAAGAGCTGGTTCTTTGAAAAGACAAATTTCATAAACCTTTAGCCAGACTCAGTTAGAAAAAAAGAGGACTGAATCAGAAATTCAAAAGAGGCTACAACCAATACCACAGATACACAAATGACTTGTAGAGATTACCACAAAAAGATTATAGTCCATAAGCTCGATAACCTACATGAAAGGTATAAATCCCTAGAAACAAACCCACCAAGACTGAATCAGGAAGAAATAGAAAATTTGAATAGCCAATTACAATGATTAAAATAAGTAATCAGGGGTGCCTGGGTGGCTCAGTGGGTTAAAGCCTCTGCCTTTGGCTCAGGTCATGATCCCAGGGTCCTGGGATCGAGCCCCGCATCGGGCTCTCTGCTCAGCAGGGAGCCTGTTTCCTCCTCTATCTCTCTGCTTGCCTCTCTGCCTACTTGTGATCTCTATCAAATAAATAAATAAAATCTTTAAAAAAAAAAAGTAATCAAAAAACTCCCAAACAGAAGACCAGGACCAGATGGCTTCACAGATGAAATTATCAAATAATTTAAAGTTATCAAACTATTCTGAACAAATTGAAGAAGGAGGAACACTTCCAAGTACATTCTATGAGACCACAATTACCCTAATACCAAAACCAAAGACACTACAAAAATAAATTACAGGCCAATATCCCTGATGAATATAGATGGAAAAATCCTCCACAAAATATTAGCAAACCAAATTTAACAATATATTAAAAAGGATCATTTACCACAAGTGGAATTTTTTCCCAGAGATGTAAAGATGGCTCAGTATCAACAAATCAATCTGATCTTAATAAAATAAAGGATGAAAATCAACTTGATACATGCAGAAAATCATTTGGCAAAATTCAACATGTACTGATGACAGAAACTCAACAAATGGATATACAGGGAACAAACTGCATTAAGTTCAAATATGCCACATATGACAAATCCACAGCTAATATTACATTTAATGGTGAAAAACTGAAAGGTTTTCCTGTAAGATCAGGAAGAAGACAAGGATGTCTACTTTTATTCGACACAGTACTAGAATTCCTAGCCACAGAACTCAGTCATTTCAAGAAATAAAAGGCATCCAAACTGTAAGGAAAAAAATAAAAGTGCCGCTATTTGAAGATGGCATGGTGTTATACACAGAAAACCCTAAAGACTCCGCCAAAATGTATTAGACTAACTGAATTTGATAATGTTGTGGAATACAAAATTAACATCTAGAAATCTACTGTGTTTCTATACACTAACAGAGTAGCAGAGAAATTGAGAAAATGATCCCATCTACAATTGTAAGAAAAATAAAATACCTAGAAATACATTTAACCAAGAGGTGAAATTTAACAAGTAAACCTGTATTCTGAAAACTATAAAGCAACAATGAAACAAATTGAAGATGACACAAATGGAAACATATACTATGCTCATGATTTGACAAAATTAATATTGTTAAGATATCCATTCTACCCAAAACAATCTACAGATTCGATGCAATGCCTATCAAAACATCAATATTTTTCACAGAACTAGAATAATCCTAAGATTTGTATGAAACCACAAAAGACCCCAAATAGCCAAAGCAGTCTTGAGGGGGGGGGGGGGAAGCTGAAGGTATCACACTCCCAGATTTCAAACTCTACTCCAAAACTACAGTATTCAAAACAGTATGGTAGTGGCACAAAAACAGACACATAGATCAAAGGAGCAGTAGAGCTCTGAAGTAAACCCACACTTGTATGGCAAATCTTTAACAAAATAAGGCAAGAATACAAAACAGGGAAAGAGAGTCTCTTCTATAAATGCTGTTGGGAAAACTGGTCAGCTACACGCAAAAGAATGAAACGGCACCACTTTCACACACCATATATACAACCTCAAAATGGAACAAAGAACTAAGTTTAAGACCTGAAGCTATAAAACTCTTAAAAGCAGTAAATTCTGGAATATCAATCAGTCCATTTTTTTTTTTTTTTTGGCTCTGTCTCCTTAGGCAAGGACAAGAAAAGCAAAAACAACTGGGGCTACATCAAAACTACAAAGGTTTTGCCTAGTGAAAGCACCATGAATAAAATGAAAAGGCAACCTACTGAATGGGAGAAGATATTTGCAAATGGTACATGGAATCAATAAGGGGTTAATATCCAAAATATTTTTTTAAAACTCCCATAAATAAATAAACAAACACCTACAAACAAAACAGTCCAATTAAGAATGGGCAAAGGACCTGAATAGACATTTTTCCAAAGACAACATACAAATGTCCAGACACATGAAAAGATGCTCAGCATCACTAAGCATCAGGGAAATGCAAATCAAAACCACAATGAGATATTACCTCACACTAGTCAGAAATGGCTAATATCAAAAAGACAAGAAACAAGTATTGGCAAAGATGTAGAGAAAAGGGAACACTTATACACTGTTGGCGATAATGTAAATTGGTGCAGCCACTATGGAAGACAGTACGGAAGGCTTCCCTCCAAAAACTAAAAATAGAAATATCATGTGATCCAGCAATTCCACTTTGGGGTATTTACCTGAAAACAAAAACACTAATTTGAAAAGATATATGCATTCCTATGTTCACAATAACCAAGATGTGGAAACAATATGATTGCTAAGACCACTGATAGACGAATGGATAAAGATATGGTATGTAACTATACAATGGAACATTACTTGATCATGAAGAACGAAATCTTGCCATTTGTGACAACACAGATGAATCTAGAGTATATTTATGTTAACTAAGTCAGAGAAATACAAATACCATTTGATTTTACCTATATGTGGAACCTATGAAACAAATCAACCAACCAATCTGATAAATACAGAGAACAACCTGGTAGTTGCCCATGAAGGTTAGGGGTAGGGGATGGGTGAAATAGGTGAAAGGCATTAAAAGGTACAAGCTTCCATTTATAAAATAAGTCACAGAAATGTGAAGTACAGCATATGGAATAAACTCAATAAAACTGTAATAACTACGGTGATGTATAGTAACTATATAGTGAGCATTTCATAATATTGAATCTCTATAGTGTACAACTAAAACTAATACTGTATGACATTTATACCTCAATTTAAAAAAAGAAGCATTTTTTTAGGGCTCAAAAACTAGTATTAAATTTTCTGCCAAGAACCTATGGCAGATATTTTTTTTTTCTTGTCATAAGTATTGTATTTGATATTCTTTTAAAATTCTGCTTAGACGTACAAAAAAGAAAAAAAAAACAGGCTTTCACTATGAAAAGAACATGTGGTGAAAAAAATAGTTTACCAAAATTGTACACAATGATTAAGATGTAGAATAGCATATTTACCTTTATTTTTTTGCATATTTTTTAAATTTTTTATTTTTTTAATTTCTTTTCAGTGTACCAGAATTCATTGTTTATGCACCATACCCAGTGCTCCATGCAATACATGCCCTCCATAATACCCACTACCAGGCCCACCCAACTTCCCACCCCCCATCCCTTCGAAACCCTCAGATTGTTTTTCAGAGTTCATGGTCTCTCATGGTTCATCTCCCCCTCCAATTTCCCTCAACTCCCTTCTCCTCTCCTTCTCCCCATGTCCTCCGTGTTATTTCTTATGCTACACAAATAAGTGAAACCATATGATAATTGACTCTCTCTGCTTGACTTATTTCACTCAGCATAATCTCTTCCAGTCCCATCCATGTTGCTACAAAAGTTGGGTATTCATCCTTTCTGATGGAGGCATAATACTCCATAGTGTATATGGGCCATATCTTCCTTACCCATTCGTCCGTTGAAGGGCGCCTTGGTTCTTTCCACAGTTTGGCAACCGTGGCCATTGCTGCTATGAACATTGGGGTACAGATGGCCCTTCTTTTCACTACATCTGTATCTTTGGGGTAAATATCCAGTAGTGCAGTTGCAGGGTCATAGGGAAACTCTATTTTTAGTTTCTTAAGGAATCTCCACACTGTTCTCCAAAGTGGTTGCACCAACTTGCATTCCCACCAACAGGGTAAGAGGGTTCCCCTTTCCCCACATCCTCTCCAACACACATTGTTTCTTGTCTTGCTAATTTTGGCCATTCTAACTGGTGTAAGGTGGTATCTCAATGTGGTTTTGATTTGAATCTCCCTGATGGCTAGTGATGATGAACATTTTTTCATGTGTCTGATAGCCATTTGTATGTCTTCATTGGAGAACTGTTTGTTCATGTCTTCTGCCCATTTTTTGACATGATTATCTGTTTTGTGTGTGTTGAGTTTGAGAAGTTCTTTATATATCCTGGATATCTGCCTTTTGTACTGTCATTTGCAAATATCTTCTCCCATTCCGTGGGTTGCCTATTTGTTTTGTTGACTGATTCCTTTGCTGTGCAGAAGCTTTTGATCTTGATGAAGTCCCAAAAATTCATTTTTGCTTTTGTTTCCTTTGCCTTTGGAGACATATCTTGAAAGAAGTTGCTGTGGCTGATATTGAAGAGGTTACTGTCTATGTTCTCCTCTATGACTCTGATGGATTTCTGCCTCATGTTGAGGTCTTTTATCCATTTTGAGTTTATCTTTGTGTATGGTGTAAGAGAATGGTCGGGTTTCATTCTTCTACATATAGCTGTCCAATTTTCCCAGCACCACTTATTGAAGAGACTTTTCCACTGTATATTTTTTCCTGCTTTGTCGAAGATTATTTGACCACAGAGTTGAGGGTCCATATCCGTGCTCTCTACTCTGTTCCACTGGTCTATGTGTCTGCTTTTATGCCAGTATCATGCTGTCTTGGTGATCACAGCTTTGTAGTAAAGCTTGAAATCAGGCAATGTGATGCCACCAGTTTTGTTTTTCTTTTTCAACATTTTCTTAGCAATTCAGGGTCTCTTCTGATTCCATACAAATTTTAGGATTGTTTGCTCCAGCTCTTTAAAAATACCAGTGGAATTTTGATTGGAATGGCATTAAAAGTATAGATTGCTCTAGGTAGTATAGACATTTTAACAATGTTTATTCTTCCGATCCATGAGCATGGAATGGTCTTCCATCTTTTTGTGTCTTCTCCAATTTCTTTCATGAGTATTCTCTAGTTCCTCGAGTACAGATCCTTTACCTCTTTGGTTAGGTTTATTCCCAGGTATCTTATGGTTCTTGGTGCTATAGTAAATGGAATCGATTCTTTCATTTCCCTTTCTGTGTTTTCATTGTTAATGTATAAGAAAGCAACTGATTTCTGTACATTGACTTTGTATCCTGCCACATTACTGAATTGCTGTATGAGTTCTAATAGTTTGGGGGTGGAGTCGTTTGGGTTTTCCATATAAAGTATCATGGCAGGTATTCTTAATGGTGTAACTTTATAAGCATTCCCTTTAAAATCCAAGGGAAAAGACTACTATCATCTCTTCAACATTTTACAGAGGTTTTTGACTTGCTATAAGAAAAAAAGGATTGAAAGGAAGGATAACTGCCATAATTCAAATGATAGTAATTGTCCACATTGAAAAAAATAGATAAATTATGAGGTTTTGAGTGATGAATCAGGTGTCTGGAATTAAACAAAACAGTCTATTGCATTTCTATCAATCAATATTCTATGTCATTTACAATAGAAAAGTAACAAAATTTGTGTATGACTGGCCTAAAAGAAAACATGTGTTACTGAAAGACATTGAAAAAGACCTACATAAATTGAGAATTGTTTTATAAGGAATTGAAATGCTGATCTAAAAGAACAATAGTCTAAGAATAGCCAAAATACTCTTGAGAAAAATAAGTTATACACTCTACCAATTAGTAGGATTTATTATAGGGCTATAAATATTAAAATATAATGGACTCTTGAACATGGGAATTAGGGACACCAACCCTGTGCAGTAGAAAATCTGCATATAACTTTTGCCTCCCAAAACTTTAACTACTAATGGCCTACTTCTGACCAGAATGACAAAAGAGTTACTAACACATTTTATGTATATATTATATATAGTATTCTTACAATAAAGCTGAAGAAAATGTTAAGAAAAATCATAATTTATAATACTGTACTGAGGGGGGAAAATCTATATATGAATCTATGTATAATCTATGTATAATTTGACTTATGCAGCTGTAAGCGTGTTGTTGTGTAGACTTAGTACATGGCTAACTAGGAAAGTAATTGTCTAATGGAATGGAGGAATGATTTGCAGACTGTCCTACAAATATAAATTTTTTATGACACTGCAGATTCTAAGTTAAGGAGGTGAACTTTCAATGTATGGTCTGAGGAAACTGGTTATCAAAATAGAAAAGGAACAAAACTAGATACCTATCTAGTTTTATCCAAAATGGTTTAGCAATTTAAAGGTGAAAGGACAAGTTTTTAAATGTTTAAGAACAGGATATGTTTAGAATTTGAGTTACAGAAGGGATTCTTAAAATATGAAATTGCTAGCCTATAATTATAAATTCAGTTCTTTTATACAATTTCACACAGAATGAAACTAAGCAACAAATTATTGAAATGTATTTGCAATACGTAGAAACCAAAATGAGTTTAGTATCATGAAGTTATAAATAATATCTAAAAAGCAGTAAGATAGTCCAATTTATCGGTATATGGCTTTTCATAATTTATATCTTCTTACTGTATTTCTGTAGTGGTGTTATTTCTCCTCTCCCGTTTGTGATTTATTTGTGTCCTTTTTGATAAGTCTTGCTAGGAGTTTACCAATTTTACTAATTTTTTCAAAGAAACAGCTCCTGGTTTCACTGATCTGTTCTATTGTTTTTTTGTTTCTGTATCATTTATTCTAAGTATTTACTTTCTTCTATTAACTCTATGTTTCATTGCTTTTCTAGCTCCTTTAGGTATAAGGTTAGATTTATTTAAGATTTTTCTTTTTTTTTTTTTTAGATTTTTTTTTTTATTTGTCAGAGAGCAAGTGTGAGAGAGCACAGGCAGAGTGACAGGCAGAGGGAGAAGCAGGCTCCCCGGCGAGCAAGGAGCCTGATGCGGGACTTGACCCCAGGACGCTGGGATCAGGACCTGAGCTGAAGGTAGCCGCTTAACCAACTGAGCCACCCAGGTGTCCCTAAGATTTTTCTAATCAGAACTACAATGAGATATCACCTCACACCTGTCAGAATGGCTAAAATTAAACAACACAGGAAACAACAGGTATTGGCAAGAACACAAATAAAGGGGAACACATTTGCACTGTTGGTGGGAATGCAAGCTGGTACATCCACTCTAAAGAACAGTATGGAAGTTCCTCAAAAAGTTAAAAATAGAACTACCCTAGGATCCAACAATTGCCCTACTAAGTATTTACCCAAGGGAAACGAAAATACAAATTCAAAGGGATACATGTACCCCAATATCTATAGCATTATCTACAATAGCCAAATTATGGAAAGAGCCCAAATGTCCTTCGAATAATGAGTGGATAAAAAAGTTGTGGGGTGTGTGTGTGTGTGTGTGTGTGTGTGTGTGTGTGTATACAGGTAATGGAATAAAAAAGAATGAAATCTTGCCATTTGCAACGACATGGATGGAGGTAGAGGGTATTGTGCTAGACAAAATAAATCAGAGCAAGACAAATACCATATTATCTCACTCACATGTGGAATTTAAGAAACAAAACAAATAATCATGGGGCAGGGGGGAGGAAAACCAAGAAACAGATTTTTAACTATAGAAAGCAAACTGATGGTTAGCAGAGAGGAGGTGGAGGGTGGGCTGGGCTGGGTTAAACAGCTGATAGGGATTAAGGAGGGCACTTGCTCACTTGCTGTGATGAGCACTGGGTGATGTACGAAACTATTGTATCACTAAATTCTACACCTGCAACTAATATTACACTGTATGTTAACTGTAATTTAAATGAAAACTTGGACAAAAAAAATTAAAAATTAAAAAAGTTAAAAGCAATAAGAAAATGACAAATACCATAGTGGAAAAATAGGTCCTATCTCTTTCATTCTTCAGAACAAAGGAAATATAAATGGCCAGCAGATATGAAAAGATGTGCAAACTCATTAATAATCACGGAACTGAAAATTACTACTGTGATGAAATACATTACATTTAGTTTGGCAAAAATGATAAATCTGAAGATACCTTGTGTTGAGAAGGACAAAATCAAAAGGAATATTTATACATTATTGATAAAGATGTAATTTGGTACAAGCACTTTAAGATATACCAAAGTTGAGCATCAGCAAATTTAATGACATAACAATTTCAATTGCAGGAATGTACCCTCGATTTTTTTTTTTTTTTTTTTGACAGATGGAGATCACAAGTAGGCAGAGAAGCAGGCAGAGAGAGAGGAGGAAGCAGGCTCCCCGCTGAGCAGAGAGACCGATGTCAGGACTCGATCTCAGGACCCTGGGATCATGCCTGAGCTGAAGGCAGAGGCTTTAACCCACTGAGCCACCCAGGCGCCCCCTGTACCCTAGATTTTAAAGAGAAGTTCATTATGAAAACCTAGAATTGGCCTAAATATCCACTAATAGCATATAGATATGTAAACTGAAGATGAATATATATATGAGTGAAATTCCATGAACTATAACTACAACGCTCAAAAAGAAGCAACATCAGTTTCTTTTATGAACACACAGATATATAGAACTATTTTTCAATATGGATGAAAGGAACTGGAACATATAAAATTCATGTTATTGGCTACCTCTTGGAGACATGCAAAGGGAGAGAATAAGGACTTAGCAAAGGTCATATGACTATATTAAGTTTTGGTTCTTAACTGTGGTAGTGGATTTATGGCTATTCATTTTATCATTTTGCCTTAAATCTGCATATAGTTTATGTGTATCTAGTAACTGGCACAGCTCTTATTCTTTTAAAATGTATTGAAGCAAAAGCTAATAATGACAATCATTAATCAAGACAATCAAAATAATTACAATGTAAAAGGAAAATAAACATTTTAAACAATTCAGTAAATTATATATTAAAGATTTCTTTGAGAGAGAAAGAACACACTAGCTGGGGGGAGGGGCAGAGAAAGTTTTAAGCAGACTCCATCTGTGCTGAGCACGGAGCTGGCTGGAAGGCTCTATCTCACGACCCTGAGATCACAACCTGAGCCAAAACCAAGAGTCAGATGTTTAAGCAACTGTGCCACCCAGGCACCTCTATAAGTTATATTTAATTTGCAAAGTAACTTACCCAATGTGTCACATTTCTCTCTAGCTCCACAAATGTCTTCCCTTAAAACAAAAAATTTTGAAGCATTTTCAGAAAAATATTTTTACAAGTCAAAACAAAGATAAAGAAGCTTGATCTGTGATGTGATTATTACCACAAACTCATTTCTGAATCCAGACCTTATTAAGCTCTCAATAATTTTAAACCTAGGATAACACACCATTTGTATATACCAATAAGCAATAGGTGTTTTATAAAGGTGACTGCTGAAAAGAGTTGAAGCTTTAACCACGTTCAACAATAAACTTTCTAAGTGTTTAGAAACATTGTTGAATGTGGTTAAAGCTTCAACTCTTTTTCACCTCTGCCTTTACTTATGCTATATGTGTAATATAGTTTATGCTTTTCTAGATGTTTCAACATCATTATAAGCTTCAGCTATTATTCTCCACCACAGATAATGTTCTCATATACTACCAAATTACTTCTTTTTTTCTTCTGCATTACTTGGTCCCTAAACATTCAATTTGACAGTTCTCTTGTCTTTCTTTATGGTATCCCTCTTCCAGCCTCCTTTGTCTACCTCCCATCTTTAATTCATTATCTTCAGTCTTTGTTGCTTGGCCTCTACTTACAATCCAGGGAAGAACCATGGACTGATGATATAATATGGTGTATAAAATTACGTCAATTCTGCTTCAGCTCTGAAATTTTACAGCTATTTTACATGGACTAAGTGTTTCACTTCAGAGTTCTAGAAAGCAGAGAATTCAGAGTCTGACCCCTAAGTGGAAGAATTATTTCCTTTTGTCAACCAACCAATCCTAAGATCTAAATATCCTGGTAGCCATCAGTGTTGCTGAAGAAAAGGGATGAATTAACAATGTAGTGGCGCTTGTAAAATGGACAATCATTTTATAATAGCAGGAGTTGTTTTGCTTAAGCAGGTTGAGAAAGACCCTTGTAAATGCAGTCTAGTAATTAAGACATGGATTGAACATCAAAACACAGATTTTTTTTTTAAAGTACAAGAAGTCAAAAGTGGACAATCAATTGCATTCAAAGCTCTTCTTTCCAAGTGATTGAAATATCAAGTGGGGAATGAACATAACTTATATTCAGTTCCATAATTATGTTCCTTTGCACTTATTTTTCATAATTCTGTCACTAAATAAGAAAATTATTTTGTTTGGGTCGATCCATTACTCAGCAACTTAACATTGCTAATTTCCTAAGGAATCAACTAGCATTCTAGTCTGAAAGAAAAATGTTTTCATACAATAGTATCTTTTCCAGTACAAGTTCTCATAGAACACCACAGTGTATTATCAATAAAGAATTAAGTTAACAAGAAGTATCAGTGATCATGCAGGAGAGAAACAGTAAACAACTGCAGTGGGAAGGGTTATTTCTAAAATTGTACCTAGTGATAAGAACAGCAGTGTCATGGTGAGAAGGGTGAGCATCATCAAGAACATTCTGAGTTTGTTGCCACAAACAGAAGTTACGCAATGTGGTAGCTGCATTGTAACTTATGATTGGTCCTTCCTATACAAAAAAAAAAAAAAAAAAAGAGCAATTCAATATTACATTAAAATATCCACAGCCTTTCTTTGTCTCCAAGCTTGGCAGCTTCCTTGCAATTTATCAAACAGCATTTTCAGAAGCAAGTGAAGTGGCATTTCTCCCTCATATTTATTCAAAAACATTTTAGCGATACTTAAAACATGATCGAAAGGAGGTCTAGTGAGACATTTTCAATGTAACCATCCAATACTAAAGATCAAAAAACTTCTAAAAAACTGTATTTTAATTTCTTCAATGACAGGATTATAAAAGGGAATAACCTCATTGTTTTTAAACCTTAGGTTTTTAAGTTGTTTTTATTATTGCCTTTCTTTTTATTTCCATCACAATATAAAAAGTTAATCTCACTCCTTTTCAAATCAAGTTTTTAAATGTAAATTTCAGAAGTATCCCATTTCTAATAACAATTTTGTGATCTATATATGGTACTAGGAGCTTACTACAATTAAAATTACTAACTTCAGGCCTGCTTCTTACCTGTTCGTTATGAATTACAACTAATTTTACAATTACTATGTTGATAAGATTTCCAATACTTGAGTCCTTGTAGATTGCTGCAACCTGCAAGGAAAAAAATGTAAGATTATCTGCATTGTAGAATGTTAAGCAGCATCAGAGTTCATTTCTAGTTCTTAATAGAATTGCACTTAATTATTAATATAATGTTGTGTTGTAAGAGAATATGTTCTATCTTAGTGTTAAAGTCTTATTACATATGTCTAGGATTTTCTAAGACAGTCCTTTAGATGTTGTAAATGTAAATTTTGATGTAGTAACTGTTAATTATATACACTTTAATTAAAAAGTGTAGGATTAGGTGCCTAAATGAGTTATTTCTTCTCAAATATAAACTGAAACCAGTCCTAGAACATCTATTCTGATTTAGCTGTGCATCAGAATCTCCTATGGACCTTTCCACAAACCCAGGCACCCAGGCCACATCTCTGATAAATTAAATCAGAATCTCTGGGGTTGAGACCTCGGCATCAATTATCTTTTAAATTTCCCCAGTATTTTTTTAATTATTCCAATGTGAACCTGACTTTGAGAACCAGTATCTTTAAACCTACTGAGATCAGCCTGTGGATC